>NW_027397064.1:84494718-84499493 GCF_003265705.2 Callorhinus ursinus
AGTTTGTTTTTCAGAGTCCATCGTCTCTCATGGTTCGTCTCCCCCTCCGATTTACTCCCCTTCATTCTTCCCCTCCTGCTATCTTCTTCTTTTTCCTTTTTCTTAACATGTTGCATTATTTGTTTCAGAAGTACAGATCTGTGATTCAACAGTCTTGCACAATACACAGTGCTCACCATAGCACATACCCTCCCCAATGTCTATCACCCAGCCACCCCATCCTTCCCACCTCCCCACCACTCAGCAACACTCAGTTTGTTTCCTGAGATTAAGAATTCCTCATATCAGTGAGGTCATATGATACATGTCTTTCTCTGATTGACTTATTTCACTCAGCATAACACCCTCCAGTTCCATCCACGTCGTTGCAAATGGCAAGATCTCATTCCTTTTGATGGCTGCATAATATTCCATTGTGTATATATACCACATCTTCTTTATCCATTCATCTGTCGATGGACATCTTGGCTCTTTCCACAGTTCGGCTATTGTGGACATTGCTGCTATAAACATCGGGGTGCACATACCCCTTTGGATCCCTATACTGGTATCTTTGTGGTAAATACCCAGTAGTGCAATTGCTGGATCATATGGTAGCTCTATTTTCAACTGTTTGAGGAACCTCCATACTGTTTTCCAGAGTGGATGCCCCAGCTTGCATTCCCACCAAAAGTGTAGGAGGGCTCCCCTTTCTCCACATCCCCGCCAGCATCTGTCGTTTCCTGACTTGTTCATTTTAGCCATTCTGACTGGTGTGAGGTGGTATCTCATGGAGGTTTTGATTTGGATTTCCCTGATGCCGAGCGATGTGGAGCACTTTTTCATGTGTCTGTTGGCCATTTGGTTGTCTTCTTTGGAAAAATGTCTGTTCAGTCTTCTGCCCATTTCTTGATTGGATTATTTATTCCTTGGGTGTTGAGTTTGATAAGTTCTTTATAGATTTTGGATACTAGCCCTTTATCTGATATGTCATTTGCAAATATTTTCTCCCATTCTGTCAGTTGTCTTTTGGTTTTGTGACTGTTTCTTTTGCTGTGCAAAAGCTTTTTATCTTGATGAAATCCCAATAGTTCATTTTTGCCCTTGCTTCCCTTGCCTTTGACGATGTTTCTAGGAAGAAGTTGCTGCATCTGAGGTCGAAGAGGTTGCTACCTGTGTTCTCCTTCAGGATTTCGATGGACTCCTGTCTCACGTTTAGGTCTTTCAACCATTTTGAGTCTATTTTTGTGTGTGGTGTAAGGAAATGGTCCAGTTTCATTCTTCTGCAGGTGGCTGTCCAATTTTCCCAACACCATTTGTTGAAGAGACTGTCTTTTTTCCATTGGACATTCTTTCCTGCTTTGTCAAAGATGAGTTGACCATAGAGTTGAGGGTCCATTTCTGGGCTCTCGATTCTGTTCCATTGATCTATGTGTCTGTGTTTGTGCCAGTACCATACTGTCTTGATGATGACAGCTTTGTAATAGAGTTGGAAGTCTGGAATTGTGATGCCACCAGCTTTGCTTTTCTTTTTCAATATTCCTCTGGCTATTCAGGGTCTCTTCTGGTTCCATACAGGTTTTAGGATTCTTTGTTCCATTTCTTTGAAAGAAAAGTGGATGGTATTTTGATGGGGATTGCATTGAATGTGTAGATTGCTCTAGGTAGCATTGACACCTTCACAATGTTAGTTCTTCCAATCCATCAGCATGGAATGTTTTCCCATTTCTTTGTGTCTTCTTCAATTTCTTTCATGAGTATTTTATAGTTTTCTAAGTACAGATCCTTTGCCTCTTTGGTTAGACTTATTCCTAGGTATCTTACGGTTTTGGGTGCAATTGTAAATGGGATCGACTCCTTGATTTGTCTCTTTTCTGTCTTGTTGGTGTATAGGAATTCCACTGATTTCTGTGCATTGATTTTATATCCTGCTACTTTACTGAATTCCTGTAGGAGTTCTAGCAGTTTTGGGGTGGAGTCTTTTGTGTTTTCCACATAAAGTATCATATCATCTGCAAAGAGTGAGAGTTTGACTTCCTCTTTGCCAATTTGGATGCCGTTGATTTCTTTTTGTTGTCTGAATGCTGTGGCTAGGACTTCTAATACTATGTTGAATAGCAGTGGTGAGAGTGGACATCCCTTCCTTGTTCCTGACCTTAGGGGAAAAGCTCTCAGCTTTTCTCCATTGAGAATGATATTCGCTGTAGGTTTTTCATAGATGGCTTTTATGATATTGAGGTATGTACCCTCTATCCCTATACTCTGAAGAGTTTTGATCAAGAAAGGATGCTGTACTTTGTCAAATGCTTTTTCTGCATCTATTGAGAGGATCATATGATTCTTGTTCTTTCTTTTGTTAATGTATTGTATCACGTTGATTGATTTGCGGATGTTGAACTAGCCTTGCAGCCCAGGGATAAATCCCACTTGGTCATGGTGAATAATCCTTTTAATGTACTGTTGGACCCTATTGGCTAGGATTTTGGTGAGAATTTTTGCATCCATTTTCATCAAAGATATTGGTCAGTAGTTCTCCTTTTTGATGGGGTCTTTGTCTGGTTTTGGGATCAAGGTAATGGTGGCCTCATAAAATGAGTTCGGAAGTTTCCCTTCCATTTCTATTTTTTGGAACAGTTTCAGGAGAATAGGTATTAATTCTTCTTTAAATGTCTGATAGAATTCCCCTGGGAAGCCATCTGGCCCTGGACTATTTTTGTTGGGAGATTTTTGATGACTGCTTCAATTTCCTTAGTGGTTATAGGTCTGTTCAGGTTTTCTATTTCTTCCTGGTTCAATTTTGTTAGTTGATACATCTCTAGGAATGCACCCATTTCTTCCAGGTTATTTAATTTGCTGGCATAGAGTTGCTCATAATATGTTCTTATAATTGTTTGTATTTCTTTGGTTTGGTTGTGATCTCTCCTCTTTCATTCATGATTTTGTTGATTTGGGTCATTTCTCTTTTCTTTTTGATAAGTCTGGCCAGGGGTTTATCAATCTTGTTAATTCTTTTAAAGAACAAGCTCCTAGTTTCGTTGATCTGTTCTACTGTTCTTTTGGTTTCTATTTCATTGATTCCTGCTCTGATCTTTATGATTTCTCTTCTCCTGCTGGGTTTAGGCTTTATTTGCTGTTTTTTCTCTAGCTCCTTTAGGTGTAGGGTTAGGTTGTGTATTTGAGACCTTTCTTGTGTCTTGAGAAAGGCTTGTATTGTTATATACTTTCCTCTCAGGACTGCTTTTGCTGTATCCCAAAGATTTTGAACAGTTGTGTTTTCATTTTCATTGGTTTCCATGAATTTTTTTAATTCTTCTTTAATTTCCTGGTTGACCCATTCATTCTTTAGTAGGATGCTCTTTAGCCTCCATGTATTTGCGTTCTTTCCGACTTTCCTCTTGTGATTGAGTTCTAGTTTCAAAGCATTGTGGTCTGAAAATATGCAGGGAATAATCCCAATCTTTTGGTACTGGTTGAGACCTGATTTGTGACCTAGGATGTGATCAGTTCTCGAGAATGTTCCATGGGCACTAGAGAAGAATGTGTATTCCGTTGCTTTGGGATGGAATGTTCTGAATATGTCTGTGAAGTCCATTTGGTCCAGTGTGTCATTTAAAGTCTTTATTTCCTTGTTGATCTTTTGCTTAGATGATCTGTCCATTTCAGTCAGGGGGGTGTTAAAGTCTCCCACTATTATTGTATTGTTGTCAATGTGTTTCTTCGCCTTTTTATTAATTGCCTTATATAATTGGCTGCTCCCATGTTCGGGGCATAGATATTTACAATTGTTAGATCTTCTTGTTGGATAGACTCTTTAAGTAGGATATAGTGTACTTTCTCATCTCTTATTACAGTCTTTGGTTTAAAATCGAATTTGTCTGATCTAAGGATTGCCACCCCAGCTCTCTTTTGGTGTCCATTAGCATGGTAAATGGTTTTCCACCCCCTCACTTTCAATCTGGGGGTGTCTTTGGGTCTCAAATGAATCTCTTGCAGACAGCATATCGATGGGTCTTGTTTTTTAATCCAATTTGATAGCCTGTGTCTTTTGATTGGGGCATTTAGCCCATTTACATTCAGGGTAACTATTGAAAGGTATGAATTTAGTGCCATTGTATTGCCTGTAAGGTGACTATTACTGTATATTGTCTCTTTTCGTTTCTGATCTGTGCTGCGTTTAGGCTCTCTCTTTGCTTAGAGGACCCCTTTCAATATTTCTTGGAGGGCTTGTTTTATGTTTGCAAATTCATTTAGTTTTTGTTTGTCCTGGAAGCTTTTTATCTCTTCTTCAATTTTCAATGACAGCCTAGCTAGGTATAGTATTCTTGGCTGCATATTTTTCTCGTTTAGTGCTCTGAAGATATCATGCCAGTCCTTTCTGGCCAGCCAGGTCTCTGTGGATAGGTCTGTTGCCAATCTAATATTTCTACCATTGTAGGTTACAGATCTCTTCTCCCGAGCTGCTTTCAGGATTTTCTCTTTGTCTCTGAGACTCGTAAGTTTTACTATTAGATGTCAGGGTGTTGACCTATTTATATTTATTTTGAGAGGGGTTCTCTGTGCCTCCTGGATTTTGATGCCTGTTTCCTTCCTCACATTAGGGAAGTTCTCTGCTATTATTTGCTCCAATATACCTTCTGCCCCTCTCTCTCTTTCTTCGTCTTCTGGGATCCCAATTATTCTAATGTTGTTTCGTCTTATCATATGGCTTATCTCTCGAATCTGCCCTCGTGATCCTGTAGTTGTTTCTCTCTCTTTTTCTCAGCCTCTTTATTTTCCATCATTTGGTCTTCTATATC
>NW_027397064.1:84504493-84679388 GCF_003265705.2 Callorhinus ursinus
AATAAAAAAAAAACAGTTAAATAATTAACTTTGAAAAACTAATGAATCATGGTAAAAAAAAGCCATGAATTCTATGTGCAGTATTCCCCTAGCGCTGGAGTTCTCCCGTTCTCCTTGATCGGTAAACTTGCTCTTGGCTTGCTGGCTGTTCGTGCTGATCTTCTGGGGGAGGGGCCTGTTGCCGTGGTTCCCAAATGTCTTTGCCGGAGGCGGAATTGCCCGCCCTTGTCCGTCCGGGCTAAGGAAGCTGCTCGGGTTTGCTCTCAGGAGCTTTTGTTCCCTGCAAGCTTTCCGTATGGCTTTGGAGGACGACAGTGAAAATGGCGGCCTCCCAATCTCCTCCCCAGAGGAGGCAAGAACTCGGGGCTCCGCTCCTCAGTGCGCCCCCAGAGAAAAGCAGCCAGTCAGTCCCGTGTCCCCGGTCTCCGGCCGCACTCCGTGCTCACCCGGCCTGTGACCGAGCGTTTCTATCTCTGGCACCCGACCCTGTGTGGAGTCTCCAAACCCAGCAGATCCATGCGGTGCGTTCCCACGCCACTCCTCCCGGGGGAGGAAGGGGAGTCTCCGCGGATCTGCCACTTGTTGGGTCCCTGCTGGAGGAGCAGTGGCCCGACTGGGCCGCGGATCACAGTTTATGGCAACCCCGAGCTGAGAGCCCGCGCCTTGTCTCTGTTCTGCAGCCGGCTTCCCTGCTCCAATACCTGGGAGCTCTGCTGTATTCAGGCACCCCCGGTCTTTCTGTGACCCGGAGGGTCCTGAGACCACACTGTCCTGTGAGGGTTCCACCTCCCGCTTAGCCACTGGAGTGATGTCCCTCAGTGGAGCCGACTTCTAAAAGGTCCGATTTTGTGCTCCGCGGCTCCATCACTTGCCAGAAGCGGCCGATGGAGGCCCCCCTCCCCTGCCGTCTATTCTCCCCAATATCGCCTCAGATTCACTTCTCCGCACGTCCTACCTTCCAGAAAGTGGTCGCTTTTCTGTTCAGAGAGTTGTTGCTACTCTCCTCTTTGATCTCCTGTTGAGTTCGTAGGTGTTCAGAATGGTTTGATCCCTATTCAGCTGAATTCCTGAGACCAGACAAAATCCAGGTCTCCTACTCCTCCGTCATCTTGCTTACCAACATATTGCACCTCTCTTTCAACTGGCTCCAAAGTAATAAATAATGTTAAGACCTTTCTGAAACCAGTAGGAAATTATAACAAGCAATAATTACTATTCTAACACATAAAAATGCATTCAAATAGCACTAAATTGGAAAATATTTTGTTTGTAGATGATAGAAGTTTTCTAAGAGACAATAGTCTTTGGCTAAAAAACTGTAAATGTATGCTCCTGAAAGAAAGCGACTTCAGATTGAGGGACTGCATGTTAGATAAACTGTCATTGTTCTGAATCATTGGTGGGAATCAGAGCATGACTGGGTGGAGAAACCCAACACTAGACTGGGATCATACATCATAGAACAGAATCTGAGCTCATTTCATAGAAATTTTCTTGGTCTAATATTATATAAAGGGTTTGATACACAACAAACTCAGGTGGACTTTTTTGGGCATATATGCATTCACCATTTTTCTGATCATAGTTCCAGACTGTCCTTAAAAATCCACTTTTACAGCATTGTGTAACATCATAAAACAAGAAAATACTGAAGAAAATCCCACAATGTTGGAATTATGTCAAAAGGACACCGGAGCCAATGGAAAGAGCTCTCAGTGGCGACAGCTGGAACTATTTGAACAACAAAATAAATAATGTATTATTAGACTATAACGTAAGCATAAAATAAATATCCATGGGTTTATACTGATATGAATAAATGATTGAATAAATAAACGAATGGGGGAGGATAGGCAAATATCCTATGCAGAAGAATACGAAATAATTTATAGAGATACGCTGTCTTCAAAAAGGTGGAGCATCATAACTCCCTACACCTGAGCTGAGCATAGTGACTTCCTTAGAGTGCAATATCTCAAACACCACCTCAGCCAGGTGATCAGGGTAACAGCAATAGTGATATGTTAGGTTGATATTATATCCCTTGATATGATGTATTGAAATGGCAATTTACCTCTGTGGTCTGCCTTCCAGGAACCTATATCCCCATTCTAATCATGAGAGAATATCAGATAAATCCCAGGTGAGAAATATTTTAGAAAATAGTTTATCAGTGCTCTATCAAGGTGATCAAAAAAAGACCTGAGGAAATGTCTCAGTCAAGAGTAGCCTAAGGAGACGTGACAACTAAATGTAATGCACTGTCTTGGATGGGATCCTGGAATGGACTAAGAACATTTGATAAAACTGAAGGAATCTGAATAAATGTGGACTTTATAATGTACCAAGGGGCGCCTGGGTAGCTCAGTGGGTTAAGTGTCTGACTCTTGATTTCAGCTCAGGTCATTATCTCTGGGTTGTGAGATTGAGCCCCATGTCCGGTTCCATGCACAGCTTGGAGTCCGCTTGGGATTCTCACTCCCTTCCCCTCTGCCTGTCCCCCTGCTCTCTCTCTCTCTCACTCTCAGAAATAATAATAATAATAATAATGTATCAATATTGGCACATTAATTGTAACAAAGGTACCAGATTAATATAAGATGTTAGTAACAGGGGAAACTGGGTATAGGGTATATGGGAACTCTCTTCACTACCTTTGCAATTTTTTAAAAAATCTAAGACTGTTTTAAAATAGGAAGCTTATTTTAAAAAATTCACTTGTTCCATTCTGAGATGATGCCACTTCAGCAGAGCTTGCTTGATGCCCAACACCAGTAGAGAATGTGAAGCAGGCCTGGCTCAGCTGAGCGTTGCCTCTTACATAAACAGAAATTGTTTCAGAGATGGACATAGAATTTATATTACCTCAATCAGAGCAAATCCTGAAGTGTTTTCTGGAGGGACTAAAAAAAAAAGAGGTGTTTTATGTCTCTTCTCTTCCGCCAGATGAGCTGTGTGCATGAAGGCCACCACAAAGCAGTACCTGACTTAGGACAGAATGAAAAAATGAGCTGAGATTTGCAGAGTGTAATGCTTATTCTTAATCACATTTTTTGAGCTCCTGGATCTAGTTGATTAATTTTTAAATCAACTACAACTTTTGTTCTTCTCCACTAATAATAGCCAGCACGATCCTACTTTTGCTGAAGCCAGCTCAAGTTGTGACCCTGGCAATCAATTATTCTAATTCTAACTGATAGAATGTATTTGAGATAAAGCAGAGAATTGTTGGGGGAGTAGAGAGTTTCTAACAGGGTTTTCTCCTTGGGAGACACTCTTTGCATAGCTTAAACTATGGACCTAGTGGCACAGATTGACAATATAGTCTATTGAAGAGAGTTGTCTGATTTATTCCTCAAAATTTGTATGAAATACAACCATTCTATTTAATGAAGCAGTTTGGTATTTTCCTTTAATAAATGAGTTAATTGAAGACAATGTGGTACATATGTTCATTCATTATTATTTTTTAATGAATGCTTGAGTGCCTATATGTGAGAAGTTAGCAACAGTGAACAAAACAGACAACATCTCTGATTTCATTTTAATAGGAAAAATGGGCCCTCCACAAAAACCAACATACAAAAAAACAAACAAGTGGGTATATTATCGGTGAAGTAGTGGTAAGTACCATGGAGCAGAGGATAGAGAAGACCAGAAGAGGAGGGAGTGTGTTGCACAGATGGCTGGAGAGGGAATATCATGGTTACAGGTGCAATGGTCATGAGTGGGATATAACAGATGTGATCATTAATTGTTGTGTCAAATTGGTTAGGTAACAGTGCCCAGACAGTTGATCAAATGTTATTCTAGATATATCTGTGAAGACGCTTTTGGATGAGTTACATTTAAATCAGTGGACTTTGAGTAAAGCCTATTATTCCCCATGATGTGGGTGGACCTCAGCCAATCAGTTGAAAGCCTTAATAGAACAAAGACTGGCCTCCCCAGAAAGAAGGAATTCTGCCAACAGATCTCCTTTGAACTTAAACTGCATCTGTTCCCTGGGTCTCCAGCCTGCTAATCCACCCTGAAGATTTTTGATTTGCATCTCCACAGCTGTGTGACCTAATTCCTATATATGTGTGTATATATATTTTTGGATTTTTGGTGATTTCAAGAAAGCAATGAGATCAGAGTGGTTTGGGCAGAGGGAATGAGGGGAGACAAAATGATCGGATATGATGTCAGCATTATTAGCTATGCCTCACAGTCAGACTTTATTTGTTGGGCAGGCTGGGCAAATTGACAATCATTAAATCCACTAACAGTTTCCAGCCCCCTGAGCTCAGTATTGTTACTTCCTTTAGAATAGTCTTCATGTGTTGATATCTTTACATGATAAAGCGTACATATCATTTCTAGATTTTAAGTCTCCAATTAAGTCTGGATCTGCCAGTGATAAAACCACAGACTAATATGTCAAATAAAAATAAAAGCAAAATAAAAGAAAGTTGATTATTTATTGTTTTATAACAAACAAAAAGTCTCCAACACCCCTCCCCTGTTCTCCCCTGACAATTATTTCAATAAATTGTCATTTTCCCTGTGGCTCCCTGGCAGCAGGAAAACATCCCCTAAGAAATTAAAATACAAACTATTTCTAAATTTGCCAATTCCTCACAATTGAATCTTAGAATGAAACTTCCAAAATTCTGATTCTTCAAGTTGACACTAAAAGTTCCAATATTTTCTAAGTCATATGAATTGTGACATACAGTGTTGTTTTTAACAAGAAAACCCTCTGCGGAATATTAACCACCCGCCCCGCAAGGGCTAAGTAATTCTGGTCTTCCTATATTTCCATATATTTTTCATGAGTTCTAGCTCTGATTCCTAATAACCGTATTTTATCTTTTTCATTTTTGACTTTAGGTGCAAAGCTAATGACATTTTGTTAATTTGAAAAAAGAAGAACCCTTTATTGTGTCTAATGTACTGGATCTCATTTTCATCATCAGATTTCAAAGCTCCCTTCCTCTTCCAGAAGAAGTTGAACAACAACAAGAAATCTTTGATATGATTAGCAGACAGATCTAGGCCATCATATAGGGTGGAATTCAAGAGGAATAAAATAGCTTTTAAGAAGCATGCTTCCACTTACACATTCAAATTAATGTTTTCCTCTAAGTGGCCACCTTTGGAGGGGTCATTTACTTGTTCTAATGACACCGTTCTTATTCAAAATATGTTTTAAAGCCTGTTTGGTTTTGTTTTCATTCAGCTTCAGAACCCATTTATGAGTCACCTAAGAAAATTGTTTGTCTCTGTGTATTACCCATTTAATAAACACTTACATAGGCTAAATTGATGCAGCCATTGTCCTAAGACAATGTCCTTTCTAAATGTTCCTTTACTTGATCCTTATGCCAACCTCATGAAGCAGATAATATGATCCTCCTAATTTTATCAATAAGAAAACTGATGTATCACCCAATATTACACACTTAAGAATTTAGGGAGTTAGACTGAACTCAAAGCCCTCATAGTACTTGATTAACCACTACATTATGTTACCTCTCACATCTAACTTTTATTTCCAAATTATCAACCACATTTTTCACAAAGTATAAAATACCTCTAAATGTTATTTTTGTCTTTAATGTAAAGTGGCTTCTTCAGTGGCTCTTTGGAGATAAATTGAGGAACTTGAAGCAAAGCAAGAACCGGAGTCATGAGAGATTAAATCATTTATACACTTACTAAGGAAGGAAAGTGGAAATATCTCTGCTAGAAAAAGTTTTCTGCTTATCCTTTTGTTAATCAGAAGAACTGGTATGGACATAGCCTTCTTTCCTTTAATGTCTAGTGAATTGAGGTTTTACTGAGTAAAAGTGGTATCGATTCCACCAATTCAAAGCTATCATTCTCGAGTTTAAGATGTGCTATGTGCTGTGTCAGCACTATTTTGCCTTCACTAACTTGGTGAGACCATTACTCAGTTGATCTTGATGAATCTCTACTAGTGGGATGATTTTGTTGAGCTATAAATCAGCCTCGATGTCTTTTTGCCCCCTTATATTTGTCTTGGCAGACTGTAGAAATAAGTTAGCTGAAAAATTTTGTCCAAATATAGATTCAAATAATGCAAAAAAAAAAAATAAATAGTGTGTGTGTGTGTGTGTGTGTGTGTGTAGTATTGTGATTTCTATTCTTTTATTCCTCTACACACTGTCATCAAAGATCTAATCCAAAGAAGAAAATTGAATGACTCTAAATTTCTTATGGTTCTATGAATTGTTCATAGGCCTAAATTAAAAATATAATTGCTCTTCATAGGAAAACTTATTTCTCATGGGGGGATCATTTAAGTGAAATTCTTATAAAAGTGTTTGCTTCACCATGAGATGTAACCTCCATCAAGGTAATGATTATGTCTATTTCATTCACCATCATACTCAGCAACTAATACAATGCCTGGTACCTAATAGTAAGGTGTTCAACAAATATTTATTGAATGAATAAAGATTTTGTTCTTACTGCTATAATTAAGGTCTTTTTCTTTTTTTTTAAGATTTTATTTATTTATTTGTCAGAGAGAGAGAATGAGCACAAGCAGGGGAGCAGCAGTCAGTGGGAGAAGCAGACTCCCTGCTGAGCAGGGAGCCTGATGTGGGACTCGATCCCAAGACCCTGGGATCATGACCTGAGCCAAAGGCAGACGCTTAACCAATTGAGCCACCCAGGCATCCCATTAAGGTCTTTTTCTAGCCTGGCAGGAGTAATTCATATCCTTAGAATGCTCTCATAATATTTCAGGAATAGACTCAAGTGGCCTCAGTGTAGAGAAATAAGTGATTTGGAATGCCAAGATTAATCCCATTATCTTGTGTTTTTATAAAATTTTAACCTATTCGAGCTGTATTGCATGCACCCTTGTTATGTGCAGCAACATTCATAAGAATAGCATAATAGATTTTGTTGCTTCTGCTTTTACAGATGATAAAATAGACTCAGGCAGTTTAAGCCACAGGCTCTAGGGTCACACTCTGAAGTCAAAAACCTAAGCAAGGATTTGAGCTTCTTCCCACAGAGTTCAGAAGGGTGTAAATCTGCCCCAAGAGCATAAATTATTTAATGACCTAGATTCATCTTTTTGCATCCAAAATGAGGCTACTATATTTGCATCTTTGTGACTGCTGACGAGAGGGAAAACTCATGGTGGCTGGCAAGAAGGGCAAGCAAATTAATCAGTTTATAAAATGTTTATAAACTCACAAAAATTTCAGGAGTCCCCAGTCTGATTTTGCTCCTACTAATTCTACATTTGGAGTTTCTTGCAGAGCTTAGATCTAATGGTCAGTTCAGATTTATTCTGTTTATGTTTTAGATATTTGAGGTGTGAAACATATTGAGTATCTCAAAGAAGCTGGTTATCAAAATCAATGGTATTTGTGAAATGCATTATGAAAAGGCTAATTATAATTTATTATGAAACCTCCCTACATCTATTGTGCATAAAGTAATGTGCTCTTCACAGCAGGCCCTAGTTTCATTAACCTTTTCATAGAAGCAGTGATCTCATTCAGAAATCTTATTTCTGAATTATGTGCTTATGCCAGACACTGATTCCTTCACACCTGGGGGGCCGGGGAAAGACAAAAGTGCAGCTGTGGATTGATTTCACAGGTTTACATTGCTAAGGGAGGTAGGGAAAGATGAAGGAAAAAGGTAGTCATTTCACTACTAAAGCTACTAATACTTATTTTCAAGGCATTATTTTCTACTTTCTCTTTTTTATTGTTCCCTTCATCCCAAAAAATAACATTTTAAAAGAAAAAAAATCACAGTAAACGAAAGAGTGACACAGAGTGATACAGTGATGAAGGTAAATAGTGATGTGTATTTAGAGGGGAGGGAAAACGACCACAAGGGTCTCTGTCACTTTCTGTCTCTCCCTCTCTCTTTCCTTCAGTTCCTTTTTCCAGGTAGTGAGTTCATTCCCTTGATAATTTTATTTATTTGAGAGAGAGAGAAAGAGAGAGAGCACGAGAAGGGGGAGGGTCAGAGGGAGAAGCACACTGCCCGATGAGCAGGGAGCCTGATGCGGGGCTCGATGTTGGGACTCCCCGATCATGACCTGAGCCGAAGGCAGAAGCTTAACCGACTGAGCCACTCAGGCGTCCCTCCCTTGATAATTTAAAGACAATGAAAATGACACTTCCATTATTATTCTATTTCAGGTGCAAATCTCTTCTCTATCCAACACTCTATCTTGTTGGAAAGGCCAGAAAATTCATGACTCCTTTGGATTCTTTCTAAAACAAACAACAAACAAACAAAAATAAAACAAAACACATTGCAAACTAAAAGTATGTTCTTTCCGCACATTTTCACACAAGGAACTCAGGATAGCCTCTGAAGTCTTATAATCTCCTTCTCCTCTGTTTTAAATGCCCTTAGATTTTATAATCTTCATGGAGGCAGTAAATGCAATGAATGCTGAGTCTGTCAAGTTATCAGCTCTTAACAGCACACTGACCCTTTCTGCTGGTGTCATTTCAGTTCCTCATGTAAATTTAGCTCTTCCACAGAATCTAAAACCCTTGGGTAGGTGTCAAGGAGCAAGGATTTCCTGACTTTCCAAGGTCCTTTTAACTGGAATAAGAATCAAGTTGGCACAAGGCAGATTAATAGAAGAAAATCAAATTTAATTTCATACATATATGAGGAAGCCACACAAAAGTGGGAATTCCAAAGACAGGCCACTTGAAAGTATATAGGTCATTCTGAACTAAGGACAAGGGGGTAGGGCTCTAGGACTTCAAAGGGAAGAAATGCAATTCAGAGGAAGAAGAAAAAGAATTAATGTTTGGTAAACAAATGTTTGCTGGGCCACTCAGAAAAACTGGGACATAGAGAACTTTGATCAAACAGGCCTTGCTAGGTTCCTCTTTATCTACTGTACCTAGTTCATGTCCTAGTGAATTTACCTATGGTGATAGCTCTCATCTTGGAGCAGGTCCTCGATCTAAATTCTTTTTGGCAGTTGTGGAGGTAAAGAGTTTTTCCTGAATCTGCTGGGGTTTGATTGTTTTTTAACTCAAAATTATCTTCGTGACAAGGTGACTTGTCTTGGGGCCTAGGGTGGGTTAAAAAAAATCTCTGGGCTACTATTTATCTTTTTAGGATCAACTCAGCCAGGTTTTTGATCTTACTTAGATGTTAACACAGCAGGACTAAGAACAGGACTTTTCATTGACTGTGACCAGGATCTTGCTTTATGTTACATTTCTAATTGTTGCAACCCTCTTGTATCAGCATAGAGTTGGGCTGTTCCTCAGTCCGTTGGGTAATACTTAAGCTCTACTGAACCGAAATCCTTCATTCTCCTGTCCTTTATTTTTCCAGGGAAATAGCTTCTTTCTTGTTCCTCCTCGTTATGGTAGAGTCTTCACTCCTGGCTTTTAGATCCCTCTGAGGCCAATTGCCTAGCAAACTCCTTAAACAGAATCCTCTTGGAGGATAAGTGCCTATTTCCATGGACTTTCCCAAATATTCTAACCCACTGGTCTCCCAGCTCTTGGTCATTATTGATGAGACTATTCTCCTTCCGACCAAGTCCTAGTTAAAATAGTATACATAATACAAGCAATCATTTGCATAAATGTTTTAACCATACTTTAAAGTCAAATAATTTTATATCTGATGTAAGCATTAACTATGAACAGTTTCAAAATTGTCTGAAAACAAGTCACATTTGTTTGAATAAGTACACACTTAATTTAGACAATATACATCTTCATATTCTTCCATAAAGTTTTTAAAAAACCATTACAAAAGATATTACAGTGAAATCTGAATTCTGTCGCTTAACCACAAAAGTGCCCTGGCTTAATAAATCATGAAGAGAATCAATGAGGCTTGCACTGAATGCCTGAAAGAAGGCTGCAATCATTCATAGGGAGTAACTTTGGCTGATTACTAAGTTCTCTAAAGTAGTCAAGACTGCAGAAAACCATAAATGCTTTGTCCAACAATTATCACTATCTCATATACCACTGGAGCCATTTTGAAAGTATTTCCAATAAATCCACAAATGCCTTGACTGGAACTTACATGGACTATTTCTGCAGATCTCTATTGTAACTCTCAGTTACAAGGGTTGCTGTCTGAATGGAATAATAATGTTCTTTTGTCAAGATGATAAATATTTGTTTGTAATTGTAGATCTTTTGATCAAATGCTTCTACTCAAGAGGAAAAACAACAAAAGGAATGTTGCTGCTATGCAGAACAATGTAATGACACAGAAATATGACAGAATCACAAAACTGATTTAGTGTAGACTACGGATGATTAAGGAGCAGCCATTTAGAGGCTTAATTGAGTTAATTTCTCTTCTTCATAGCCAAAAAAATACATTTCTTGAATATGTTGTTCTATGTACCACACATTGTACTAGATCCTAGAGGAAAATAAAGATGACTGGATTTGGTCTCTATTTCCAAATTACTTCAAATACAGAGAGAATTTATGATGGATAAGCAAGAATACAGTAACACGGGTGTCGCTGAAAAAGAAGGTGTTTTCATATAGCCGTTTACATGGCTAATTTACACTTTTCACCATTAACATAGGGATTGTGCCTGAGTTTCTAAACAAACTATTTATTGAGATATAAAATACACAACAACTGCTATTGTTGAAGAGGATTTCCCAGCTTATTTGAAGAGAAAAATATACAGATGCACAATGTACAATCCCTAAAGGGGGTGAAGTTGCTTAAGTGACAAGCCTATATCTTAGCTTAAGCATAGCCAGAGGATATAGAAGGCAACACTACTTCAATTATTTGCTGGTGACTGAACGAACCTAAAATAATTATAAAACCTATAGGAGAACTTATTACTCATTTGGTATGGCCTGGGTTCATAAACATTGAATATATAAAAATCAGTGATATGTTTAGAGAAGGAAAATGTTAGAAAGAGTTAGCAAAGAGAAGCTATTAGGTATGAATGAGGGCCAATGTGTTGTGTAATTAAATCATGAATATCTAGGCCAGTAATCATTTTAATGATTGATGGATTCACAAGGGCAAACTTTTTTTGCAGTATGTGTCTACCGTCAAAGCAAGTGGATGATACATGAAAACATATTTACTGGAGTACACTGTTGAGAGTCAGCCTGCACTTCCAATCCTTTCCTAAAAATAACTTATCTTGCAAAGTGTTTCAATACATGAGAATGTTTGGCCTTAGTTCACGGTATCCAGAGTGAAGGCATCTGTATCTGCTCCCAATGGCAACACTACTTCATTTACATAGTTCTCTGAATCGTTTTCGCATCTTTCTTCACACACCATGGGTAAGAATGCAAGTGCTGAGTATTCTCTGAAGTCAATGGAAATCTGTTATTAGGTTAGCTTGATGTGGGTGTTGCAAAAAATTAGAATTTTTTCCTTATGACTAAGGACCAAGAAAAACAGATGGTTGGATGAGGAATGTGGAGTTTGTCGGATAAAGCTCTTGCCAACAAGATTTGGTGCTAACATAATATATTCAGTCAATTGGAGCATCTTGATGATACCAAATATAGAAAAGAAAGATGCTTCTGGTTGTCTTTGTAACTTATGTGATGATTGAAAGAAAACTGGCTTATCTTGGACCCGGCGATACTTGCTTATTTAGGACAAAGGTCACATTTCCAATGTAATCCGACTCTGTAATCTGACTCCTACAAGTAAATAATAATTTTTCACTTTTAAACCAGAGCAACTGTTAAAAATTAATCTATGATCAAATTAAACATATTAATTTACACATAGATAGAAAAAGGGAGATAGATTATAGAGCTCATGTACAAAAACAATTTGATTGTTACACGATAGCAATAATAACCAATTTTAAGTTCTGAAAGGGCCTTCCTAATCCACTTGGGGAATCTAATACGAAATACAACAAAGCAGTTATCCTTGCATATAATCCTTATTGCATTCCAGTAAAGAGTGGGCAATCTATGGTGCTGTTTATGGCACGAGAACAAGCTTTAATGGCACTTAACTTCTATATGCCCCTCTTAAGTTTCTTTTCCTCTCCTTTTTATTGGCCTACATTCCAAGGTTACTTTTCTCTTGAGCAGCCCGTCTATATCTTCTTTATATCCCCGTCTTTCTTCTCATAATTGTGTTGTGTGATTATACTCCCTTTCCTTACTCTTTAAACTTATTTTCCTTACTGTCTTGACAGACACATCCACAGACGTTTTTAGTGATTAATACCCTTGTCTTTGGAACTAACACATTTGGCATCTCTCAACATTTGGTACTGTAGATGTTGTCTTAGAATAAAATTAGTCATTCTATGATATTTTCTGATGGGCAATTAGGAAATACTGGAAAACAGGCAGCTTTCTCCAGGGCCGAATATGATTGTCTTCAGGAAAAGAGAGACATGGAACATAAAAGACAAGAGAAGCAAATCATCTTTTCCACACTGGTTTTTATATAGTCGTGAGAAGAGGATCCATATGCTAGGTATGAACATACCACAGGATCTTGAAAAAAACTTGGAGTAAGAAAAAAAACTTGGAGTAAGAAAAAAAAAAACCTAGTAACACAGGCCTGAAATAAAACTCATTCCTTTTCCTTACTGACTGTCTTAGGCCAGTCACAGCGATGGTAAACCTGCTTCCTCCTCCCCAAAATGAACAAAAGGGTACAATTTGTTAAGATGGTTGAGGAGCTAGAAATAATACATATAAAGGATCCATCACAAGATTGAAATGATTATTGTATTTATTTTTATAATTCCCCATACATCATTATTGATCAGAACAGGTGAGATATATGACAGTAGTATGACCCCTCTGATGAAGGCCAGATGCTTATTTTTATGGTTACGCTTATTCTTTCATGTTGTCAATATATGCTTGATATACTAACATAAAACATCAGAAAAGTTATTGCTAGGTTTCTTATCTTTAAATTTTTCTTTTCTTTTTTTTTTAATTTAAGAGAGAGAGAGAGAGCATGAGCTGGGGGAGAGGCAGAGGAAAAGGGAGAAGCAGATTCCCTGCTGAGCAGAGAGTCTGATGTGGGACTAGATCCCAGGACCCTGGGATCATGACCTGAGCAGAAAGCAGACACTTACTGACTGAGACACCCAGGCACCCCCTTTCTTTAAAAGTTTTATTCAAATTCCAGTTAGTTAACATAGGGTATAATATTAGTTTCAGGTGTACAATACAGTGATTCAACAGTTCCTTACATCACCCCGTGCTCATCATGTCAACTACCCTCCTTAATCCCCATCACCTATTTCATCCATCCCCTTTAACTATGGCGAAGTTTGATAAGTTTTTTTACTTTAAACTTTTTGTGTGTCTAAAATTCTGAGCATTTGAATCCCAAGATGGAAAGCAGTTTCAGAAAATTATTCCACTAAACCAGCATGTACCTCTGAGACTTTATTTCTGTAGTTACACTAAAGTAATAATAGTACCCTTATTCTTGCATAGTGATTCATAATATGCCAACATCTTTGTAGAAATATAATTGATCAGAAGGTATTTTATCTACAGTTTTTGAGGGGAAAAGTTGGAGGAAAGGGCAAATTATTCAAGGTCACAGGGTTTTTGAGTGGAGAATCCAAGACAAACTCAATACTTCATTAGCTGTTTTCTATACTGCATGACTTTCTTATTGTTTGGACTTTTTTTTTTTTTTAAGATTTTATTTATTTATTCATGAGAGAGAGAGAGCGAGAGGCAGAGGGAGAAGCAGGCTCCCAAGAAGCAGGGAGCCTGATGCGGGACTCGATCCCAGGACTCTGGGACCATGACCTGAGCCGAAGGCAGACGCTTAACCATCTGAGCCACCCAGGCGCCCCTATTGTTTAGACTTCTGTAATGCTGTCTGTGGATAAATAACTTCTGGATTAGTAGTTTGGTAGAATGAAACTTACATGTTTATTTCTAGAATTTAACCAAATATCCTTGGATTTCAGCACATTCCCTTACAAGTAAGTTAGAAGAAAATGAGGCTCGATCTACACTAAAACAACTTTGTGTATTTCTCCACATGAAAGGGAAATTGTTTGAAAATCAATAGAATGCTAATTTCATCCTGGTCATAGCTTGCTTCGCATTTTGATTAGGAAATAGTCTTTACAGCACTTTCTGGAAACTAGAATTATTTTTCACATGAGAGGAACAATTTGCCTTATTTTAAAAGATCATTAAAACAAATAAAGTTCTGGGGCACTTGGGTGGCTCAGTTGGTTAAACATAGGCCTTTGGCTCAGGGGTCTGGGATCCAGCCCCAGGACCGGCTCCCTGCTCAGTGGGGAGCCTGCTTCTCCCTCTGTGCTCCACCCCTGCCACCCCGTCATGCTCTCTGTCTCTCTTTCTCTCTCAAATAAGTCTATAAAATCTTTAAAAAGAGTTCCTTTATTAGTCACATTTAAAAATTCTTTAAGGCATGCTGCTATTTGAGAATAGTAGAATTTGGTATCAATATCAACCTATATAAATTGCTCCTAGATTTTGAAAACTTCATTTATTTTCATTCAATTTCTGATATTCTTTTCTGTTTTGATGAGGCAACTAAAAATTCACTAATTTTTTTCTATGTGTAAAATATTACGAAAATTTGTCTTTCACTCCTGTTAACACCAAAGCTCCAAAGCTGGCCACCAAAGTAAAAAGATTTTTAGGGTAACTTTATTTTGTCATTTTTCCTGCAGCACTAATAGAACTTTCTCAGTAAGAGAAAGGGTATTTGATATGTCACAAAGTAGATTTTTGAATACTGCATAAGTATATTGTGTGGGTTGTTAGCAGTTTGTTGATCCAATCTCCTCCTTCTTTTCAAAATGAACTTGTAGAATATGTTTCACAGGGGTAGGTAGGTATTCTTTTTTTTTTTTAAGATTTTATTTATTTATTTGACAGAGAGAGACACAGCGAGAGAGGGAACATAAGCAGGGGGAGCGGGAGAGGGAGAAACAGGCTTCCTGCCGAGTAGGGAGCCCGACGCGGGGCTCGACGCGGGACGGGGCTCGACGCGGGACGGGGCTCGACGCGGGACGGGACTCGACGCGGGGCTGCACGTGGGGCTCGATCCCAGGACTCTGGGATCATGACCTGAGCCAAAGGCAGACGCTTAATGACTGAGCCACCCAGGCGCCCCAGGTAGGTAAGTATTCTTAAACCAATTCACTCATCATGGGAAATGACCTTAAGGGCATTTAAAATCTTATAAAATGTAGGAACTTCCATAATATTGTTAAAAATACTCATTTAACTATTGCTTGAAGATATCTGTGGTTCTCATTACTTCAAAGAAAGTCACTCTCCTTTGTTGGATATGAAAAAGCACCCAATTTCTATACTCTTTAGGGAGTTGTTTCTTATATTGATCTGAAATTTATTTCCCTGTAATTCCAATTTATTCGTTCTTATCTCATGTATGGAACTATACAGATTAAGTTTTACTCTGTTTCTACATGACATTCCTCCAGACATCAAATAGTAAATACACAGATTTCAAAATTCTTCCTAAAGTATCACAGCCAGAACTGAACCCATTACTGTGTATTACCTAACAAGAGCAATGCATAATGGAAATATTATTTCCTACGGACTATGAATATGTATCAGGTCATTGTCCCCCAGCAGTGCTGCTCTGCTGGTCAAAATTGGGTAAATTAACAACTACACTCTTCCTCCTCCTGGTCAGTTATTAAGTGTCAGGTACTATTTTAGGCAGTTTGCTTTATTTATATAACAACCATCTTAGTTGGGTATTTTTATTCATGTGATTCAGACAAGAAAACCCATGTCGTGCCCAAGCTTACATAGCTACCAAGGAGACAGAAAGCCTGATCTATCTCATGTCAAAGCTCATATACTTAGCCACTAGACAAAACTGCATTCCTAAAGTAAAATGCTGGCGACTCTATCACATGATCAGTGGGCTCAGACGGGTACTGCTGGTGACAGTGATTTCCTCTGAAAACTAGACCTGTGCCTTGGCTTTGGGCGAGACTCCTCGTACCTGATATTCAAGTCTGATTCGTCCTCTCTCCCAAGAATTGTGATTTATACTTTAGCCTTTTGGAAAAAGTGGTTTCCTTCTAATCAGCTATTTTTAGGGTAACCTTTATATTGGTTTTGTTTTTGTTGTTTAATCAGCCAGAATTAGATTCTGTTGTTTACACTTGGGGCTGACACACTCATCTGAAGGATGTTATGCCACTGTGGAATCTCGTGCTGTGATTAAGATGTGTTATGTTGTGGCACTTTTCTTATTCAGTAATTTTATGAAACATGAGGTTAAATTTAGCTTGTTGCATGAGAACTCCACTCTTTTCCAAGTACTTACCAACTCTCTGTTTGGTAAATCAATTCATCTATAATTATTCTGGGGATTATAATAACACCAAAATCTATTTTAGTATCTTTAATATATCACTGACCCATTCTGAAAATTATGAAAACATTTGGCCACTCCCAGCCTTCTGTTGGTAATAACTGAAATAATATCGGAGACATTTTATGTATGAGATTATGACATTTTGATGCCAAAAACCATTTTTGTTGATACTAAAAATTTACTTTTTTTCTGATTGTTTTACAGAAGAAAAGAATGAACAGTTGTGCAATCAGTATATCTGACAATAGTCTTGCCCTATCAACATTTTCTCCGCAATGACTCATTATCTCTTTTATTCACTGTCCACACAATTTTCATTCCCACCCTGGTTAACACTGGTCTTGTTTATCCCCATCTCCTTCCCTTCTTGTGCTGCCAATCCTACACCTGAACAAAAGGCCTGGGTAAAGTCTAATCTTCAACACAACTCTTATCACCTACATTAATAACTGATTCCCCTGATTTCTAGTAATCCTAACTCATATCATACTACCTCACACTGGACTTCAAACTGGGGAATATAGTTCTCTTGTTATATCAGATGCCTCACACTCTAACTAGAGTGCAAGCACCTTTGAAAAGAAGAAACTACTGCCTAATTTCCTTGTATTACTTCTGCATCTATTTCTCTATGGGAACTACAAAATCCCTAATCTTACATATTAGCCCTCTATTTCCTTAGGCTGCTTGGTTGAGACTTTTTCCTGAAGAAGCTACAAATTTATCCTAGTCATATAAATTCAGAGTCTGAAAACTGACGTGCGTCAGTATACGTTTTGACTATAGTAGTTCTGGAAATGATTTCTTTTTCTTCTTTTTTTCTTTATGACCTAAGACTGCTTATATTTTTGATACTTCATGAGAAAAAACTTTCTGGTTTGTTTTCAGATGGTGAAATGAAGACCTTTCAGATTGTCTGCCAAGCTAACAGTGGGGGTCCTGGCACTTTGGTTGACGCTCTGAGTGACCTCATTTTCCTGGATATAGCTATGTGCAATTGGTTTAGACACCTGGATCGAGCAGAAATTTTGATTGGGCATTCAGAGATACTAGTCAATTCTGGTTCTTTTCCGAACTGAAACTTCCAAACTACGAAGCAGTTGGGCTAACATTTTTCCCATATAAAAGAAGAGCAGAGAAGGACTTCACTGAGAGTGGAATTTAAGATACTCAGAGTGATTCAGATTTGAAGGACACTGTGGTCCAGAGTGAGGGAGGACAGAGAGAAGGAGGGGGACAAAATGAATGAGAACAACTGGAGGGACTGTTGAGGAACGGCCTTAATTCCTGATGCCTTTTTAGTCCTCTCCCCTGAAGGCTGACATCTCTACCTCTTCTTGATGTTCATGAGCTACAGCTTTAGTTTTATCCTACATTTCTTATTTTTTTGTAAAGTTAACCTGAGTAAGTTCCTGTTACTTGAAAACTGAAGAAACTTAGCCTAGGCACACTGCCGTGGCTATGAAAAGGGGAAAAAAAAATTCAGATTTAAAGGGAGATAATTTAATAGAGTTACACTGATATTAATAGGGTCATAACTTGTTTGATTTAGAAAATTTTTCAACCTGAATCATAAAGCAAAGGGCTATAGAACTTTTCCTCTTCAGCAGGTGGTAGCAGAACATGGAAGTGATTGCCCACAGACACACAGTTTGGAGAGACATGCTTGAGGATCACAGTGGTGCACAAGGACACTGGTCTTAAATTTAAAAGGCAGTTAACATTCTGCAATGTGAAAAGAAAGCAAGGGACTTTGTTATATTTAATTGGAATTAAAACAGCATTTAGAATGTAAATTCTGAGCAACCCAGAGCCTAGAAATTTTTTTCAATTATATATAGAATAACTATAATAGAGTGCACTGATAAAATTCACCCCCTGCCATTCCAAGAGAGAATGCACTGGATCTAGAAAAACGCAAGATGTTGAGCTAATCAAAGAGATAATCCAGCTTGAGCCATTAGAGAACATTTCTTTAGCCTGGTTAAGAATTTTGCTTATTTCTTAATGAGACATAATTACAAGTCACTTCCAGTATTACACTGCACAGAATTAGTAGTATTTCAGAATTTGAGTTGTTAACTACACGGTTGATACTCTATAGAAAGAAGATAGTCTTTCTCATAAACTTATTTTGTGTTTTTATATAGGAGGTTTTTCTTTTCTTTTCTTTTTTCAAATGCATCCAAGAAAAATGAGAGTTGTCTAGGTGAATTCAACACATGATTTCCCTTTAGACTGTTGATCCTAGGAAGGCAGACATATCAATAAGTACTCTTCCAGAGTAGTCTTCATTAGACCTTATTCCGATTGCTTGCTTTATACTACATATGTAAACCTTTCCTGCCTTCACTTTTAAGAAACCAAGGGCAGTACTAAAGTCAAAATGTTCAAGCTAATGCTTTGATAGCCCTAGAGAAGAATTTTGTCCATAGGCCTGATTCATTGTTTCTTAATCAGGAAAATACCAAAAACTAGGATACAGAGTGATAAAACAGTTGCAAATGGTGAAACACTTTGGAGTATTAAGATATACTTACCTGTGTGGTTTTGCTCTCCCTTAATCTGAAGGCAACAGTTACTTCCGCATTAGTTAGCCTCACTGTTACAATGCTTGAGGCTATTCACAGCCCTATGGCGTTGTTCAGTCTGCTAGCACACAGGAATGTCACTGCAGTTCACAACTGATGGCAGGAATTAAGCTATTTTCCATTTTTTACACCCATCCCCAGTCCATCCAAATTGATTAGAGACTCTAAGTCTGATGCTAAAAGATTTGTTTTTTAAACTTTCTGCAGACTACATTACAGTTAATAATTCCCCAAAGCATCCATCTTTTTTAGAGGGTTGGTGAAGGCAGGAACGAGTAAAGAGTAAGACCTTTTTGTTGCCCCAACTTCTTTTTGATAAACAAAATTGTTGTACCTGAACATGCTATAGATGATGGAATGGTATTTCAAGCAGAGAGGTGGGAGAATTGCTAATTGAGAGATTAAATGAGAAGAATGGGATGTGGAAACCATTTGTGGAGACCAGACCAGTAAGGTGCAAAAGGGAGATGGAAGAATGCCTTTGGAATGTTTCTCATTTTATTTTATTTTATTTTTTTTAAAGATTGTATTTATTTATTTGACACAGAGAGAGACAGTGAGAGAGGGAACACAAGCAGGGGGAGTGGGAAAGGGAGAAGCAGGCCTCCTGTCGAGCAGGGAGCCCGATGCGGGGCTCGATCCCAGGACCCTGAGATCACGACCCAAGCCGAAGGCAGTCGCCTAACCAACTGAGCCACCCAGGCGCCCATGGAATGTTTCTCATTTTAAAAGGACAGGGAAGGATTCTAAGCCTTAAGCTAAGTATCTGAAACATAATCAATGTTTGATGAATAAATGAATAAATGATGTGTAAAAAGATGAATGTATGAGTGTATTTCTCTGGTACATTCAGCTAAAAGAAGTTATCTAAGCATTGAATTTCACCTATGTTGAATGACAAACGTTTGCATGGAAACTGAACACAGTATTAACAATGAAACATATAACAATACTTTTTAGCTACTAATTTATCTTCTATAACTTTTATCTGTTAATTCATCCTTTTTGTTTGTGTGTTTGCTTATCTGCAATTTTTCAAGGCAATGTTTTAACATTGTGAGACCTATGTAAATGAACAAAACAGTCCTTAACCTGGAAGAAATTTCCATTATAAAGAGATTATATAATTGTATAAAAATGATAGAGGGCAGTAATCAGAGAAGAAGGGGTGGCTGATCAGAAGTGAGTTGAGAAATATGTAAATATTTAAGTAGCCAAATTTGTACTAAAAGAGACTTATTTTTTAAGCTTTTAAATTAACCTTTAAATTTTTCTATTATAAAAGTAATATGCATTTATTAAATAAATTTTTCATAAAATGGACAGTGTAACAAGGGGAAAAATCACCCATCCCTTGTTCAATCCATAGATATTAACACACATGTATATTGACTTCTAGAATATGCACAACTAGCAGAACTACCCCAGCAATATCTGAAATAGCAAAACACTTCTAATAGCCAAAACATTTAGTAATGTGCACTAAAGAATTAGTAAAACAGAAACAACCGTAAAAAAGATATTTCATAAGCATATTTAGCTATAGAGAAATCCAGACAGTAAATGCATATTATACTTCTGGTTTCATACATTTATACTTCTATCTATCTCTATAATTATCTATGTATTTACCATCTATCTATCTATCTATCTATCTATCTATCTATCTATCTATCTATCTATTTACCTCTCAGTCGAGAGTCAACACAACACAAAAAATAACTTACTAGAAGTTAAAGAACATGCTTCTAAACCATCGTTTCAAAGAATGAATAAAAAGGAAAGATTATCACTGTTGAGATTTGAATTAGTGGTCTGGGAAATCAAGTAGAAGAATACCTCAAAACACAGAGCAAAAATATAAAGAGATGAAAATCACAAAGTAGAGAAAAGAGGCAAAGAAAACAGATACAAAAGACATAAGATATGAATAATAAAGGTTTCCAAAGGAGAAAAAGAAACAGATGGAAGAGAGACAGTAATTCAACAAATAAAGAAGGAAATTTCCCTGGTGTGAAGAAATACTTGAGTCTGCAAATTACAGTAATTCACTGATTTCCAGACAGGATTGGTGGAACGCAGACCTAGGTATATCCTGGACAAATTCCTGAACCCTAAGGTTAAAAAAAAAATCTTATAGTCTGCCACATAGAAGACTAAGGTTATAAGCAAAGGAACATAATTTTTCCTCAGTGACCTGAGATATTACAAGATAATATAGATTCTTGAGACAAATGAACTTCAACCCAAGAACCTTCTACCCAGCTAAGAAAGCTTTCACATGGCTGTGAAATGTTGGAGAATACATAAGCCTTCATAACATATATTATCCTCATATTTAGTTTTCAAGCAAAACTCAGTAAACATTAAATGAAACAGATCAGTGATCCCAATGGGAGGAAGAGAAGAAAACAATGCAGTAATGAGTGGTGGTCAAAGATACAATAACTAAAATTATATGAGCAGTCCAAGTTATGGTTTCTTAAAGTAGAAGAAACAAACTTTTATAAGAAACTTAAAGTGCTAAACCATCACAACAAACTCTGCTGAGTGGGGATGGAGTAGAGAAATAAGGTACTTCCCAGAGTTTTGTCTCTTGGTGGGGATGTAAGGAAGTGAAAGTATTTTCAAAGTCTTATTCTCTTTGTGGTAGGGAAAGAGCGTAGGAAGAAAGAGAGCTGGTGTGAATAAGTAGTTGGTGGTTTTTATACAGCGACTGAGGATATGTGTTTGGTCAGGAGTGTTAGTTGAAAGAAATGCAATCACCAATGGAAAGCAGTAAAGCCAAGCATGATTCATTGTTACAGCAAATGTGAAGAGGCACCATCTGTACTGAATGGAGAGTCCTACCTGGCCTCCTGCATTATCTGCATTTCTATTTTTAAAAGGGAAGAGAAAATTAAATCTGAACTCTGATTCAACCTCACTAAGAGAAGTCTTGTGGAGTTATTTTTGTTTATGTCCTAAGAAACAATATTGGTAAGACATTTCTTAGAGTTTTCTGTCCCTTACTTCTCTTAAAAATCTCACTAAAAATAAATTATTTCTTTACCATCCTATATACACTATCTAAATAAAGACAGAAAATTTAATAACAAAGCATCTAACTTTCCTTTCAAAAATGAAGCCCTAAGCAAGGATCTCACTCTTCAGATAGAAAAGGATCACTAATGTCCTTTCTCGAGTAGAAAAGAGAGAATGCTCATGCCTCATTGTTTTCACAATGAAACAGGGAAACAAAGGAAAACAAGGAAAATATTTAAAAAAATTTCTAAAAAGGAGCTTGAATGTAATCTGTTTGATGGAAGTATAACTGTGTGTATAGATTTGATTTAATTAAATAGTTATTGATTCAACAGTTTCACTGAATGCTGGTTATACACATCTCATTGTGATTGTTACAGAAGAAAACAGAGATGAAGGACATAATCCTGCCCCTTCAGGAATTTATAAACAGGTTGATAGGCACACACACATGCACACACACACACACTAATCCTATAAATTAAGTGCCAGAAACAGTGGTGGCTAAAGGGCAAGCTTTTTTATAAGTAGGTTAGGAAAGTCTTCAGAGAAGAAGAGCCACTTGGAGAGGAGAAGTATGGAGAGGAATATTCCATAGAGTCTACAATGGAAGAGCATCTGTGAAACCAGAGAAGTACGATATAGGTTGAGGGACTGGCTGTTACCATGTCTGGTGGCGATACAGAGTGCAAGAGAGAAGCTTAGATGAGATGTCATGGGGAGGTGTGGGTGTGGCTCCAGCTTGCATGTAGACGGTACTGAGGGTTTGCGCTTCACTCCTGTAGGCAATAGAGAGACACTGATAAGCAATGATTAAGACTCTCCCTATTTTTTTTTTTTAAGATTTTATTTATTTATTTGACAGAAAGAGAGCGCGAGAGCAGGAACACAAGCAGGGGGAGTGGGAGAGGGAGAAGCAGCCTTCCTGAGGAGCAGGGAGCCCGACGCTGGGCTCAATCCCAGGGGTCTGGGATCATGACCTGAGCAGAAGGCAGATGCTTAACAACTGAGCCACCCAGGCACCCCAAGACCCTCCCTATTTAGACCTCTGGGTTAGTCCCAGATTCTAAATTGTTGATGAACTACTGTGGTGTTTTCAGGTCTGAACCTTAAAATAACTCTTTTTGACAAAACATTTTAGTAGTGTTGGTTTTAACCAATATAAAGTAATGAATTAAACTAAGTTAAAAATCTGAATTGAGCATTTGATATTGTTCTAATAAAAAGTTTTCCCAAAAACATAATACACTTTCTTAGTAGTAGTGCACTCTTAATTTGCATGAGCCTTTCTTATTTCTGAGTAAAATGCCAAGAGGAAGGGAAACATATATAATATAGTTTATTCCATCAGTCTAGAGCCAACGTATTTACACATCTTCATATCTCTAAAATCAAGATGCCTTATAATCAATGTCAATTTGCAACTTTAATTCCAGATTTTATTTCTTTTTTTCAGCAAGCTATAAAATAACACATTATCTCCAATTTAGTGGAGTTGCTATTTCCAGTGAGTAACCTTGATGTACTTAGCCTCCACAATCATGAGTGAAATTTTTGGCTCCAGTGTAATTTCTGAGGTTTGGCTGGAGAGAGTAGAGTCCATTGTTAATACCTCTGCAAGTCTGATTTCTTACATTTTTGCAAACAGAATAATTCTATACTCTTCAAACGTGCTAGCTAAAACTTTAGAAAGACTCTTACTTTTTAAATATTTGATAATTTAACAGAAAAACAAAATTGAATCAAAACATTGAATTCTTAAAATTGAGCATGGGAATAAGACTACATGAGGGAGAAATGTATAAGCAAATAGGATGTTTTTAACTTAATTTTTAATCCAGAAATTTTGAATTTAATCTTGTAAATTCTAATATTAACATATGACAAATACAAAATTTTCAAAGCACTATTACCTGCTGGGTACAAGAAGTATAACAAATAACTGCAAACTTGCAAGGTATAAATATTCTTTAGTTGCAAATTTCACTGCATATTCATACCTCATGAATTGATAATGATTCATCAGCTTGCAAATGTCTCACTTTTTGTGTAAAGAGTATTTGTCAAAGGGGTTGGGAAATAAGAAGCAATATGATAAAACTAGTTTAAATATTTCAGTAGAATTAAAATAAGCCCAAAGTTAACATTTAAGTTTGCATGCATGAAAATCATTGTTGTTTGAGGATTTTTACAACTTTTTTCTTCTGTTGAAAACACATATTGGTTGACATATCAAGATATATATTTTATAAAATATTTGATTATTCTGTTTGATGTCCTGAAAGCTTTAAAGTTTGCCTTTTTTCTTTAACTTACATCTCTTTTAAAGAAAATAACTGTGATCCTCCTATCTCTGTAGGGAAATTGTCAATGAAGTGCAAATCTGAACTTCTGAAAATGCTTCTCACCCTAGAAACATTATCACAAGTGACTTCCTCCAGGGAGTTCATAAAAGGTGACAGAAACCACTGAAGGGATTATAGATTAGTAGAAATATTATTCGTTATCTGTACGTGTTCAACATTAAACCATTCTGTACTAAGACTATCACTGTTGTTTGATTTCATAGTAAATCAATGATGAGGCAATGACTCTCTTCAAAGAAGAAGGCTGTGGCCCTAAGAATTTTGGACCTAAGATTAGATTCCTTCACCATAAGATTCCACTTCTACTCATTTACATTGAAGGGGGATATTTTTGAACTGTTTTAAGAAAAAATGCAACATAATTAGTGTATACCATAGAGTCAGGCATATAATAGGTGCTCATTAATTACTGGTAGGATAAGATAATTTATTAACTCACTTCTGTTTGAAATATCTCTAGCTTATTTTATCTTAACATAATCATGACAAAAAAAAGAGCCATGTTTCTTTATGATTATTTTCACTACAAGTTTTTTAAGGCAAATATAATTAACCACATTGTCATATCAATGTATTTTGCAATGCATGCTGTAATGTAGGTAATATTATTTTAAAAGGGGGGGTATTTTTTAAAGATACAAAGGAGAGGGTGAATATGACAGAAACACTGTTGGTTTCCTGTCCAATACCCGCTATCCCCATTTCTTTTTCATATTAGAATATTAGTTTTAGCTTTATAGTACCTGGCTTTAATAAGTACCTAATTTGGGTATTTGTTTGATGACTATGCATTTTAGGTTAGGGATCATGATTGGACTAAATCCACAATTTTCAAACTTTAACATGCACTGTATTCACCTGGGGGACTTGCTAAGACACAAATTGCTGGGTCCCACCCTCAGATTTTTCTAATTCAGTCAGTCTGAGATGGCAGCCGAGAATTTCCATTTTTAACTAGATCCTAAATGATGCTGATGTTGTTGGTTCAGGGAATACAATTTAAGAACCATTAGTCTAAGCCAACAATAAGTACTTCCTAGTGCCATACACATAGATAGTAAACACCCAAATATTCATACATACTGGTTGATGGCCACTGTTCATTCTAATTAGTAATATTCTGTTTTGATAGGTGATTATGCTACACTGGCTGTTGAATATTTAAATATCACTCCAAATAATTCATTTTGTTTTCCCTTTCTTGATTTAGAAAGGTGCATGAGATCTGATTCTGGCCAAAAGTAATAAGAGCTCTACTGAAAACTTCCGAAAAATATTTTCTTGTTTTTGGAAAAAAAAAATACATCTGAAGAAAGAGATTTTCTGGATCTGGATACAGTCTTCTATCTACATGTGACACCAGAAAATAAGGTAGCTATCTTTGGATAAAAAAGGGAGTACGTTTTAGAGGATAAGCCAATCATTGCAAAAGGCTGAGCAGAGAACATGAAAGGAACCTTGGACCTTAATGATATTGCTGAGAGGTCCATTTTGGGGGACCACATAATCTTCATATTTTTTGTTATATGAGATTACATGTGTTAGTTTTTAAGCTGCCTTTCTTTTTTTTTAAGATTTTATTTATTTATTTGACAGAGACATAGCGAGAGAGGGAATACAAGCAGGGGGAGTGGGAAAGGGAGAAGCAGGCTCCCTGCTGAGCAGGGAGTTGGATGTGGGGCTCGATCCCAGGATCCGGGGATCATGACCTGAGCAGAAGGCAGATGCTTAACGACTGAGCCACCCAGGTGCCCTGTAAGCTGCTTTTCATAGATTTTTTTCCTTGCAGCCAAAGCATCCTGCTACAGTGGATAATCCATATGGCATAGTAAGTTAAAAAGTACTATATCTCTTAATTGGAGGGCAAGATGTGACAGAAGAAAACAGGAAGGTAATTTTTAATGTTTAAAAGTCATCATTTTAAAATAATCATACATGTGTTCAACAGGAAAAACATTCCAGTTAATCATTGCGATGCTGTGTGATTTATTTTAATTTTTTTAGATTTAAAAAAAATTAACAAAATCTAACAAATGTTACCTTGTCTTTTTGATGGAAACCAGGTAGAGTTTGTAAAATAGCAGTTATTATTTAAATCAGAGATTTTTGTTTGTCAAAAAAGTTCTTTACTGCTGATTACTTTGGAGTAAGATGAATTTAGGAAAATAAACATTTCTTTTTGAACAAAGTATTGACTTTTCATAATTTGAATACAAATTCAGTTATATCTATTGCAACTTTTTAAATATTGCTCTCAGACTACCTTCTACTAAAAACCAAACTCTCTCCTTTTTCCCTGTTACCATTCATGTATGGTTTTGATATTTCTGGGCAGGAGACATTAGGTTTTGCACTGATTACTGTCTGTCATTAAAATGTGATCTTGAGAAAATTAAAGAGTAGATATAGCACTGAGCTGGAAACAATGAGACTTCTAGGGTATAGGGAACTAGTAAGCCCAATTAGTTGACACATAGTACCAAAACCTCTGTATTTTATCCAGAATAGCAATAACGTCCCCACTTTGTCCCCCTGAGTTCATAACTGGTTGAAATGTAGACACGGTTCAAACATTTAGAGATCAGACTTATATTTACATTTATTGCTAGTTAGGTTGATGGAAGAACATGGTTTTGGATCAGTGTGGGAAAAGTGAGCTAACTCCCCAGAGTTAGCAGATTGATCTACTCAGTTATTGACCCACCTGGATGACCACATCCTGCCATGAAAGAACAAGCAAAACACAACCTCTTCACAGGAAGGCAAATATAGAAAAAGACAGAATACAAGGAAATTAAATTTCTTCTGCCACAAGCATTAATCAAATAAAGCATTCCTCCCTGGGGCAGAATGAGTGAGGGCACAATGTGGCTGGAAATGTTTCCTCTATTATTTTTCCACTTGGGCAGGAGAGTAAAATTTTGCTCTTCTCTACACATACAGGAGGAGTAATGAATGAGTGCCCTTCCCCCATACACTTACTCAATACTTTGTACTTTCCTGTCTCTCACTAGACTTTAACAATTAGATTTGTAGTCAATGGAACATGGCTGACCCCACCAGGGGAAGAGATCAGCAATTGGCCAGGCTTCCCCACCATACCTAGGACTACTCCTTTTGTTTGTTTTGTTTTGTATCTTGGGGGGAGACACTAGTGTTCAGTTTACCTCTAACATGAGAAAATTTTAAATTAGGTCATGAAATAACATTAATATAATTAACTCTAAGAACCCAAACGTATCCTTTATTCTAATTCTCCTCCCAAATTGTGTTCAGGTACCTTGTGCAACAGAACTCAACAGAGGTTATGCAACACGGATGCCAACCACAGAGAGATTCCTATAATTTGAATTAAATTCTGAGAAAGGAATTAAAAAATCCAAAATGTAATCTACATTCCCTCATAAGTGAAAGTAAAATATGATCAATGTCCAGAGTAATTAATTACAGATTTTAAAAAAATTAAAGTCTGAGAAAAATCCCTAATTTCTTATTCTGTTCACTCTTAGCCAGGACAGGATTTGATTTTTTTTTTTTTTTGAAACCTGGGCATATTTGGGGTCCTTTCAGCAGCAACAACCTAGGCTATCTTTAAAAACTCTGGATATGGTTTCTCTAGCATTTTTAAAATTTGAACTAATCCAGTGCAAATTCACGTTCTTTAATTTTTGAAGAGTACTAACGGTATTAACTTTTGGAATTGGATACACAAATGAACAGTACAAGCTCCCATCATACAGTTTAGAAATGCAAATAGCTTTCCAGTTGCTAAGGTCTTGTCTGAGGCAAAAATACTCAGTACCCAGAAATCAGTACTTCACGTAAACCAGATAATTGATGCTCCTGCTAAAAACCCACAGGAGAGCCTCAGCAACATCTGTGGGAAGAAGCAAACTCTTCTATGGCACAGCCTCGTTGGTCAGCTTATCACAGTTGTCCATCGATAGTGAATTGTGAACTAAAACTCAGTAAGGAAGAAATATCTCATCAGACTGTGACACAACACTTACCTTATTTAAAGTTTCCTTGGGGGAAAGCTTATCTTTAAATAATGTACCTGCTCTGTGGGTGTAGCTACTGGGACATTTCTGACTTTCTGCAAAATTGAGACAGCTGTAATTTGGCAACTGTAGTAGGCAGGACTTACTTGACATGTTCTTCTTCGTATTTAACATATTCCAAAATCTCTTACGGTCCATTTTCTTATTGGTTCTGTGTATCTGGTACCTGGGCTTGTGCTCAGTCACTTGTCTCCTCACTGAAGTCTTGCCTTTTTTTTTCTGTTTTATAACATTGATCCCCATGCATTTTTTTCATACATAATAACTAAAATAATCCCCCCCCTTTTTTTTTTATCACATCTTCACCAGCGGTGGACTCAGGCACATCTTTGATATTTCTTACCTCACCTCAGGCTTGTCCTATGACATTATAACCTTTCTTTTAAGAAAAAAAAATAACCTTCTCTTTCTGATATTTATATCATTCCCACATTGCTTCTGTTCTGAGAGTTGTACTGAAATATGTTTTTAAAACCAATCCAGGGGCGCCTGGGTGGCTCAGTCATTAAGCGTCTGCCTTCGGCTCTGGTCATGATCCCAGGGTTTTGAGATCGAGCCCCGCATCGGGCTCCCTGCTCCACGGGAAGCCTTCTTCCTCTCTCATTCCTCCTGCTTGTGTTCCCTCTCTCGTTGTGTCTCTCTCTCTGTCAAATAAATAAATAAAGTCTTTAAAAACAGAAACAAAAATAAAACCAATCCGGTTGCCACTTACATTCCAGCAAACTTGTGTGATAGAGACTGAGCTTTTCAAACACAGGCTTCTGTAATTACTTTATTTATCTTTGAGCATGCAGTAATTCCATTAAGCTACTTCCTTCCTCCATCAAAGAAAACAGTATTTTCAGAGAATCTCGGTATTTCCGAGAATACTTGGTATTCTTTGTCTTCCCTGTATTTGTATTCTCAGTACTCTGAGTATTTTAAAGTCAATGGTCTTTAAAATGGGATGTGTGAAACCCTGGAGCTACACAGAAATCTTCCCAGGGGCATAGTTTCTGCCTCCTCAACTTTCATGTGTTCTTTTCCCTAGTGAGTGCATAGTAGTCCTCTCACTTTACAAAAGGGATAGAATTTCTCATCCCGAATTTTGCAGTTATGCTCTGTTCTGGAAACAAAAATAAGAGATCCTAACCATGAGACAATTAAAACAATATTTTTTGGAGAAAAGTTTTAATGACAATTCAAAGTTCCATAAATCTATACTAGTGTTTTAAGAATTCAGTATCTTACATAACGCATTACTTTTCTGAATTTAAGTGACAATTTATAGGAGGCAAATGGAATTCAAAATTAGAAAAGGGGAGATATTCTAAATTGGATTTTTTACATATTGTGAATGGTAAAACTGATGGCAGTTTTCACTTCGGGACTTCATGAATTCCATGGTCCATATATATGCAAAAATCTGACAACATTGGTTAGAAATTATGAACGTAAAAATGATTTTATTGTCTTTAATTATAAAAATTATTTTCAGTTATTTTAATGTTTGGTCATAGGACTGGCTAATTGCCAGAAACTTCTAACAGAGGAAACAGTACAGCTTATGATATTGATTATTTTAAATAAAATCAGAACATTTTCCGAGGACCATCAAATATTCTAAGTTATGTTTGAGAAAACTCACAGACATTTTATATGATTCCACCAGATTCAGTGAATGTGTTATGATCAGATATTTTAAATCTATTTTATCAAACTGTATCATGAAATGCTCATTCTATTTGCAATCATGTTATCATTTTATTTTATCATATAAAATGCTTAACAAAACTAAAAACACATGTTAGTCTTAAACTGTGTACATCTTTTTAAAAAATAGCATACATCTGTCTTTTTTCATTAAATACCTACAAACGGTTTAGTTGTGATGTCTTAATGGGGTTATTTCTGTGTTGGTTCTTTTTTTTTTTAACACAGTTCTTATTTATTATACTTATAACTTATAAAAGTTGAACCCCAGCCGTCAACACAGTTATGCACTGACATTTACTCAACAAACACAGTACCTATTATGCTCTTTATTTCAGAAAAAAAAAATATATATATATAATTTTATTTATACATTATTTTTAGTACCAAAAATTAAATTATAGAAACAGAATGTTGGATTGTTTATGTTTTTCAACTTATTTATTTTTTTTAAGATTTTATTTATTTATTTGACACAGGGAGAGAGAGAGAGTGAGAGCAGGAACACAAGCAGGGGGAGTGGGAGAGGGAGAAGCAGGCTTCCCGCTGAGCAGGGAGCCTGACGCGGGACTTGATCCCAGGACTCTAGGATCATGACCAGAGCTGAAGGCAGACGCTTAATGACTGAACCACCCAGGCACCCCTGTTTTTCAACTTACTATGAAAAAGCCTAAATTAATTATTTTAGACACTGTTTACTTTAATCTCGATTTAGCTAATTTTAGCAAAGTATGTCACAAATTGGATTCCATAATTTCTATATCATTTTTATACTTCCCTAAATCATATTAACACATTTACTTATATTAGAAAATAATATTAGATTCTTTTTAAAATCAAAATTAATTCTGATTGGCTGGTTAGCTTTATAATGATAATGGTTAATTTTGATAATTAGGTAGGTGGGGCTCATGTTCAATAAATGAGATGACCCAAATCTGTGGCATTCGTATTTTGATAAAAATATACTTTGAGAAACAATAAAACTATTTATTATGTATATTTCTTGGCAAAATGTGTTGAAATGAAATTTAGACAGTTTTGACAACTTTGAAATGTAATCGATTGACAAGGATCTCAAAGCAAAAGAGAAAGAAAAAAACAAAAAAGAAAAAATAAATGAATAGAATCAACTAAACAGGATCATTGTTATTTGATAAACTTATTTTAATGCCTCATTGGTATATTTTCCAGTGAGTTAGGATATATCTTTCAAGACAGTTTACCTAGTCATTTTTACAAGTGATGTATTTCTGATTCTCTTGTTTCAGTAAAATTAAAGGTGAAAGTAATCAATTTGTCAGATGATATATCATTAATAATGGCAATCATAGATGACTATGCAATTTTGGCATACATCTCAGAAGAGAATTTAGTGTTGCCGCTAAACAAAAAAAACAAATACAAAAACAGAAAACTTCCACAAAACAATACTCTTCCTCTTCTCTTGCATTTGTTAATACAACCACTTTTTTCAGTGTGTATCTTAATAATAAACTATAGAAATGGAACTTATGTTAAATCTTTAAATCCTGCTTTATTCTAGACATAAATGAGTCATCTGTGTATACAAGAACTACTTAAAATTACAAATTACAATTATCCCAATAGAAGATTTAATACTTTTTAACACGGTTTAAAGAGTAACTGCCAATTTTTATAATATATTTCTATTGTTTTGATCAATTCAAATAAAGAATAATTATAAGAATAATTTAATTAAAAATTTTAAACTTAGAGTCTATAGCAAGTAGAAATTTTTCAGTTAAAAAATTTAATTATATGTATGTTTTTGTTGTTGCTGGGAATGCAGTGGATAACCTATGAGTCTTTCAAGCATAAAAATATGTATATTGAATAAAATTATATGGCAGAAATTGAATGGGAATACAAGTTCAAAGAAAAAAGAAATGGTGTAAAATATTTCATTATTAAAATCAAGCTTATTTATTTTATATTTTTTTAAAAGATGATAGATATTAAGTCTCTACAGTACTATGGTACTTAGATCCCATTGGTTCTATTTAAACAAGGTCATTTTATTTTAAAGTGCCAATGCCTATAATATAACTGAAACTGTGGTCTTCACAATTATTTTAACCAATAAACAGATTCTAAATATCAATCTAAAATTTTATTTGAGGGTACATAGTTCTCAAAATTCTTTTGGACATACAAGGGCAAAAGTAAAAAAAAAAAAAAAAGAAGACCACTGCTTTATGTAATAATATCCCCGTCTCTTCTCATATGTTCACTAGTAAATTTTTTCTCTGGTTTCTGGATGAAATCTTAGACTGAGTCCCTGAAATCTAAAGTTATTGCCAATGCTTATGTACTTCATAAATATGGAACCAACTTCAGAGCACATATGGAGCATGACTTCTAAACCTATGGATGAGATACATAATTCTAAGAGGTTAATTTCTCCACAGTTCTTTTTACTGATCCTGATAGTGGTTCTAAACATTAGAGGAACAGAATTCGGACAGGTGGGGGCATCTGGGTGGCTCAGTCATTAAGCGTCTACCTTCAGCTCAGGTCATGGTCCCAGGGTCCTGGGATCGAGGCCCACATTGGGCTCCTGGCTCAGCAGTGAGTCTGCCTCTCCCCCTGCTCATGCTCTCTCTCTGTATCTCGTGTCTCAAATGAATAAATAAAATCTTAAAAAAAAAAAAAAGGATTCAGACAGCTGATATAGTGCTGATTAACTAAGCCTGGCATGGAGTACCATATTGCTTTGTAATTTAGCTACTTCAGCAAGTTAAGGTCCAGGCCTGTAAGTCTAACAGAGGAGTACAGTAAAAGTAGCTGAAAATTATTCCAGTCATTAATGCCTAAAAGGCTTTTATATAAGAGCTTTTAACTAAGACTTTAAGACTCCATTCTGTGTAACTTAATATTGTCCTCAGGGGTATCTATTTTGGTATGTGTAAGAATCAAGTGAAGGCCAGTTGAAGACATCCATCTCTTCTCCCCTTATTTGGATGTAACCTTACTAAGGCCAGTTTCTATTTATTAACAAATGGCCTTGGGTATACGATGATAGTCACTCACCAGGAGACAAAATGTCTGTAAACTGCAGTGACCCACTGAGACAATCCCATGTCAGCTGTACTAACTTAGGTGACCCACATGACTTCTCCATAAACTGATGTCCACTTGTTATTGTGGTTACCAAGAGCCAGTCTTTGTCTCTTTCTGAAGGTCCTAGACAACGACCAAGTTGCTTTGGTTTTAGAACACTAATAAATACACTTTTTTCTTTTCTGAATTTAAGTGACAATTTATAGGAAGCAAATGGAATTCAAAATGTCAGCGGTAATATTAATAAAGCTGACTAAAGAGCAGGTCTTCATATCTGCAGTGAGAAGAACTTGCTAACACCATGCATCTCTCTGTAGTCTAAACACTAGACAAGAATTGTCTCATATCTGAGATGGAGAAAAGAGAGAGAATGAGTCTTCAGTATTTTCAGATTTTTAATATATTAATTCCATCAGTGAGAAGCATAGAGATACTCATGCCATTGGCAATCAGATTCTTACTTCTTTTCTGGGAACTGTAAATATTAGGGAAAGAAGATAGATGTACTGCTCTAGCAGAAATCCCTCCACATAAAATTATTAGCCCAAACACTGTAAATACAGAGAACGCATTTCAGCTAGTGTGATGGTTAATTTTATGTGTCACCCTGGCTAGGCCATGATTCCCAATTTTGGGTCAAACATCAGCCTGGAAGTGGCCATAAAGACATTTTTTTTTTTTTAGAAGCAATTAATATTTAAATTGGTCAAGTTTCAATAAGGCATATCACCCTCCATAATGTAGGTAAGCTTCATCCAATCAGTTGAAGGTCTTGAGAGAAAAAAACTGAAGTCCCCTGAAGAGGAGAAATTCTGCCTCCGAACTGACAGCCTTTGGACTAAAGATGCAATATCAGCTATTCCCTGCGTCCCAGTCGGCAGCTTGATCTGCAGAGTTTGGACTTACCAACCCACTCAATGACGTAAGCCAGTTCCTTATGTATATACATATACATATACACACTTACACACATATCTAGATATACTTACATACAGTCATATCTTGGAGACATTGTAAGTTCAGTTCCAGATCAACACAATAAAACAAATACCGCAACACACCGAACACTTCTATGTTATGATAAACCTCAGGAAGCAACCTCTGCCAGGTTCACTTTTCTTCTACGGCTTCCTCACCTCTCTCAGCCTTCATGGAACTGAAGAGTCTTGCTCTGGATTAGGCTTTGGCTTAAGGTCATGTTGTGGCTGGTTTGATCTTCTAACCAGACCATTAAAATTTTCTCCATATCAACAATAAGACTGTTTCATTTTTTTTATTATTCATATGTTCACTGGAGCAGTTCTTTTTTTTTTTTTTTTAAAGATCTGATTTTTTTATTTTTAAGTAATCTCTATACCCAATGTGGGGCTGGAACCTACAACCCAGAGATCAAAATTTGCATGCTCCACTGACTGAGTCAGCCAGGCCCCCCTGGAGTAGTACTTTTAATTTTCTTTAAAAACTTTTTCTTTAGGGGATGCCTGGGTGGCTCAGTTATTAAGCATCTGCCTTCGACTCAGGTCATGATCCCGGGGTCCTGGGATCGAGCCCTGCATCAGGCTCTCTGCTCAGCGGGAGGCCTGCTTCTCCCTCTCCCACTCCCCCTGCTTGTGTTCCCTCTCTCGCTGTGTCTCTCTGTCAAATAAATAAATAAAATCTTTAGAAAGAAAAAAAAGAACCTTTTCTTTATATTTGCAATTTGGCTGACTGTTTGGCACAAGTGGCCTAGCTTTCAGCCTATCTGAGCTTTTGACACGTCTTCCTCACTAAGCTTAATAATTCCCAGCTTTTGATTTAAAGTGAGAGATGTGCAACTCTTCATTTCCACTGAACACTTAGAGGCCTTTGCAGGGTTATTAATTGGCCTAATTTCAATATTATTGTGTCTCAGGGAATAGGGAGGCCCAAGGAGAGGGAGAGAGATGGGGGGATGGTCGGTCAGTGGAACAGTTAGAACACACAACATTTATGGATTAAGTTCACTGTCTCATCTGGGCATGGTTCATGGCCCCCCAAAACAACTACAATATACAATTGTACATCAAAGATCACTGATCAAAGATTGTCATAACAAATGTAATACTAATGAAAAAGTTAGCAATATTGTGAGAATTACCAAAATGTGAGAGACACGAAGTGAACAAATGCTGTTGGAAAATGGTGCCTGTAGACGTGCTCAACCCAGGGTTACCACAAACCTTCAATTTGTTAAAAATGCAACAACTGCAAATTACAATAAAATGAGGTATGCTTGTGCACATATAAACACACACACACACACACACACACATGCGCATCCTACTGGTTCTGTTTCTGTGGAGAATTCTGACCAAAACACCTAGTACAACTGTCTTGTGAATATGATACTGGACTTTGGAAGAATTCCTCTTCCTTATTGGAAAATAGTACTATTTGGACTTGAAAGTTCTGTGTCTTTCTGAGGGTTGCCATAATTTCAGGCGGTAGCTCCATATTGCAAAATGTCATACTAATGATCACGCATTGAAATACATGAGGGGGAAAAAAACTCTGAGTGTTCCAAAATAACCTATATTTTTTCTGCTTTAGTGTCTATCAGATAGAATTACTCTTATTTCTATACTTATTTTCCCCATTGATTATGATCTCCTTCAGGTCAGAACTTGTTCCTTCTTCAATAGACTTTTTTTTTTTTTAAACTTTTTGAGAGAGAGAGAGAGAATTGCGGAAGGGGCAGAGGGAGAGGGAGAGAGAGAGAATCTCAAGCTGGCTCCATTCTCAGTATGGAGCCTGATGCGGGGCTCTATCTCATGACCCTGAGATCATGGCTTGAGCCAAAACCAAGAGTCGAATGCTTAACCAATTGAGCCACCCAGGCACCCCTTGAACTTGTTCCTTCTTTCTGTATCCCTGAAGTGAGAGACACTGAGGGATATAATAGGCACCGAATAGTTAATCATACAAATGAATTAAAAGGCAACAGTCCAGGATAGGACTTTTGCAAATAATGATAGTTCTTCATCAGTGATAAAGACTCTTGAAGTAAATGAAGGTTGGAACACTTATGATGAACAAGAATAGTCCCCCCCAAAGAATTCTAAAACGTGGAAGCTAATTGTGATGTTTTAAAATTTTAGGTTATTCCAAAGCAAACATACCGTAGAGGACACATTCGCTTTGACTGGCATTTTGATAAAGTATGTATGAATTAGGCTTTCATTCCTCTCTTCCCCCCTCCCTCTCTCCCTCTCTCCTCCTTCCTCCCTTATTTCTTTCCTTTCTCCCTACCTCCCTTCCCTTTTTCCTTTATTCCTTTCATGTCTTTTACCAATATTTCTTTCCCTGTAATTTAAAGTTGCTTATGCCAAACCTTCCTATTTAGACAGATTTTCATTAATTGACCCGACTGTTTAGTTCAATGAACTTACTTATTATTACTAAAAACATCGTCTCTAAATTAAAATAGTAATAGACATCATAATCATATGAATTAAAAATAAATATTATCTTTAAGCAGATTGGGCTGAGAGTTACTATGCATACATATATATATTCTCCAGATTTGTAATAAAATGTAATAGTACAATATTGAGTTGAAAACAGTTTTTCTACCACTTTGAAACATTTCTTGGTTTTCTTTCTTTTTTCTTTTTAAAATTTTTTTATTTATTTGACAGAGAGAGACACAGCGGAAGAGGAGAGGGAGAAGTAGGCTTCCCACTGAGCAGGGAGCCCGATGCAGGGCTCGATCCCAGGACCCTGGGATCATGACCTGAGCTGAAGGCAGACACTTAATGACTGAGCCACCGAAGTGCCCCCATTTCTTGGATTTCTGTCATCATCATTAGGTGGTTGTGGTTGACCATACAATGACCTTTTAGATGTCATTGTTTTGGGAACGTGCAATTTCACTGGAACAGCATCTTTGAATACTAGACCTTAAAAGTTAATAGTGTTCTTCCTGTGACCTACTTTTAAGATAGCAATGTGACACATGGGAAACATACATTGATAAATGAGCATCTTTGCTGAGCATTAGAACAAAAAGAACTAAATTGGGTCTCCAGATATTAATTATTCTCAGAGATGCAGTCCATCCTGGGGATCTTCAAATTGAGAGACAATTTTACACTTTAAGATGATTGAGCATAGAAACATTTTAGACCTGGAGAGCAGTAAGCAATATTACAAATGGGTTGAGAAGAAGAAGGGGGGGGAAAAAAACCCACTTACGAACACATTTATAAATTAAGTTGAGAATGGTAATATTCCCTGCCCTGAGACATTGTGGCTAAGCAAGGTTATCTAATTCAAAATCTGAGAAGAAAGGATAATTTTACCCTCTTCTCTCAGTCTGAGAATACCCTAGGTGCAACTTGCTTTGTGAAACAGATCAAAGCACTTTTATAAACAGATGTAGTTTGATCAAAGTCAACATAAATGATTTGGATTAATGTTCACCATAGGTAAAATAACAAGCGAATGCGTCCTTTGCCTTTTTATTTTTGCATAATGTTAGTTTATTTTAACCTTATGTGTAAAAGTATATATAATCAATTTATCTTGCCAAATGGATAATAAATATGTTGATTATTGTAGATCCAGGCTTCCTAGGAGATCGGATTAAATAATGTATATAAAAACGGTTTTGGAAAATATAAAGCATTATACAAATGGACATGATTGTTATAATCATCATAAATCGTGAGAGTAACTGCTATGAACATCTTAAAATATGCTTCCAACCAGGATAATCAGTGAGTCTGTCAGTCAATTGCATTTATTTTGTGAGTACGCACACAGAATTCTCCATTATGCCAATTGGTGAGATAGAAACGAAGGCGATTCCATGATAGGTGAATTTTGAAGACTTCACAATTTAAGGAGAGCGCATGATAATCTTAAGTGAATATGTGAAAGATAACATATGCACATTATATACGAAATACCAAGCATATAAACTATGTCAAGATCAAGACAGAGTATCTACTCTTGAGTAACAGTAAGAAAAACAAATGCAACCAAATAATTGCAATAAAATGGGCTAAGGGTTATAATATAGGTTTGCACAAATCATGTGTAACACACATCGGACAGTTTAGCAGACCATAATCCCAAATCTGATTGAAAGACATGTTTTGTTTGGCCAATACACTGTCCCATTTCCCTCCCTCCTTCCCTTCCTCCCTCCCTCTCTTCTTCCCTCCATCCATTTCTTTCTCACTCCTTCCCTCCAGCTTCTTCTCTCTCTCCTTCCCTTCCTTCCTTCTGACAGAAGATGTGTAAACCCTTTATACAGAAAATTGTAAGTTTGTGTTGAGGGTTACAAATCTTCGATAAATCAGATATATGCTGTTGGTTCTGAGATTTTACTTTGCCCCACTTAAAACCCACCCAATTACTTACTATTTCATAGATTCTGGCAGAGGGCACAAGGCTCCTGAGTTGGAGATCTAACGATTACAGCTAAAGAAGCAGCATGAATATTGCCCTATTTGTTTTGGTCCCTTTGCCCTCATGGCCCAAGACCACAGAGTTGATATGACAAGTAGATGCCTGCACACACAGTGGGCTGAATTATAGGAGAAGAAAACTCAGTTTAGGGATCCACTGCTTCCACTGGAAGCAGTAAGCAAGACTTTTTTGTTTGTTTTCGTCTTTAGGGTTGAAAGGAGGCATTATCTCTTTTCTCACGGTTACCAGCTACATAAATAAATAGAAATGACCTGTTTCCAGTCCACTGGAAAGCAGTCAGGGCCCTGCATTCTTGTCACACCCACAAGATATGTAGCAGGAATACAAGAGGCCCAAGGAGGACTGTCCTCCCAGCATGTATCATGTTCATAGCAATGGAACATATACATCATATAAATATGTTAATTATCCCTAGATTAACTTATGAGTTTATTTCAAGTCCATTCAAAATCCCAACAAGTTCATTTGAGGATATGGAAAAATATACATGGTTGGAGGGAGTGTATATTAACACAATTATTATGGAGTTTTATTTGACATTGCCTAGCATACTTGATGATGGTCATCTTTCATAATTCAGAATTTCTGTTTGTAATGTGCCTACCTTGGTGAAACACTTTCACCTGCACATTATAAGGATGTTCATGGTGTTTCTTATGATATTGTTTGTTTTGGAAAAAAATTGAAAAAAAATACTTATCAATATAGGAGTGAGAAATAAATTATTAAATTTTTATTAAAATAAATTAGCTAGATCCAACGGGTAAACTGGGATAATCCTAAAAGCCCTAATGTGCTATAAAATAAGTCTCAAAGGATATATGCCATTTATGGAAATTAAAAATGCAGAACAATATAATCTATTATTTATAAACATAAAATGCTAGAAATTTGACACCATACCTAGAAAACACTCCCACAAATTGAGGATAGTTATTACCTTTGGATAAAGAGACTAAAGGAGAAATAGAAGAGTGGGAAGCTTTAACTGTTTATGAAATGCTATATTTCTCTAAAATGAAGACTGGAGGCAGCTCTGGAAAAATGATGGCACTGTTCAATGTGGACGGTGGGAACATGGATATGTCACAGTATTCTTTGTTTCTGTCTGTATGTTTAAAACATTTCAATATGAAAACTTAGAAAAAATACAAAAATATAAACACTTTGCCTGCCTGCCTGTCTGTATAAATTAATGCATGAAGAAGTATTAAGAATTTTCTTCAGTAGTTATACTGACTAGATGTTAGCATGATTTATTTTTAGCATGAGCTATGTTTTTGTGTTCAAGTTTACGATTTAATCATAATACTGTGAAAAATAGAAGAATATACAATAGTTGAAAGATAATATTTTCCTGGAAGTAAAAGAATGAGGAGAAGCAAGACAAGTTCTGGCTGGGAAGGTTATTTGAAATAGGTATTAAGTATTTTGACCCAAAACAATGACAGTGTTAATACTGAAAGCTATGCACTGAGGAGTGAAATTTCTGGGAGTTGTTAAAACTGTAATTTTATGTTTTAACATCAAATTGTATTGGGGCTGTGTGTGTTTTTATCATTTCTGAGTCACTATACCTTACTTGATGCACATATCTATGGGTGTTTCATTTTATTTTATGAAGTTTATGATTCAAAAAGTAATATATGCTTATTGTACAACAAAATCAAATTCCAAAATAAGAAAGAAACAACACAACCATATTCCATAACACAAAGACACTGTTACTAACATCTGACTTCTTTTAGTACTTTTATATGCATACCTTTATTTTTAACTTAATTACAATCATAACATATGTAAACCATTTTTCACAGCTTCTGAAGTTTATTTTGAGATTTCCAGAAGATAGACTCTAGCTATTTAATACAGTTTTAAAAGATTTTTTTTTTTAAGATTTGCATCAAAGTGGCAAAAACTACAGAAAAGTTTGAATCGGAAAACTACATAATTATTTATAGGCACTTAAATATTCAGAAACAATTTATTTTCTTTTCACACTAAGGAAGTACGGCAGCTGGAGTCTTTCTCTGACTTTAGGATGGAGCGCAGGGTGGACTAGGCAAGGTAGGTGTTTGCTTCTGCCCTTTTGGTCTTCCTGGAAGGGTTGCTTAAGACTAAGAGTGGATGAAAAAAATCAGACAAATTACGTGTTAAGACTGACTTCAGATTTGAGTTGGAGAAAACTTTTGTGTCTATGAGAAACCAGAACATTTTTCCTTACCAAATACTACATAAGTGATCAAGTGATTGTACAAGCTGCCACAAAGACAATGCAATTCTGTACTCTGTGAGAGTAATTGTAGAACACTATGACAAGCACATCTATATCCCAAGGATCCCTAGTCTTGATTTGATCTATATTGTCTCTAAGTTTGATCTAGTTGTAGTTTTAGTTTCTGCATACATTTGTTTTGTAAGAAGCCTTACAACATTTGGGGGAACAAAGCTTTGTGAATCAATCAATGCAATAAGCTTCAATATGTTGATAAAAACAACTTAATGCTGGATTACCGACTGTGCTAAATCTCTCTGAGACATTTTAAGCTGCTCTGATGTTGAACAACTAGATGTGTTGCAGGAAATTTGGGGAAAAAATATAGTTAATTTTTATGAGCTCAGATTGCATGGCAGGTAAATCAGTCCACAGCATCTGTTCTTTCTCCTCCAAAACAAACAGACAGACAAACTCTTCATCATGTCACTTATTTATTTATTTAACTCCATATTAAATATATAATTATTTTTGCTAAATAACACCTAATCAAGAAAAGAGGATTGATACATATATGTATCATATATATATATGATACATACATATATATGATACATATATATATATAATGGAAAAAAACCCACCCCAAACATAAATCAATCAAAAGCATTCAATTTGAATTTTTCATACTTCACTCATTTTGGTTAATGAAGGTTTCACTTTAATATACCTGAGTGTGCACGTGCGTGTATGTGTGTGTGTCTGATATTTTGATATAGTATTCTGTTAGGGGTCTACACCTGTGCTGTTATCAAGTGCAGTAACCTCTAGATACATACGGCAACTGCACATGTGAAATGTGGCTAGTCCAAATTGAGATAAATGTAAAAGACCTATCAGACTTTAGGAAAAGTAGTAAGAAAAAAATTAATATAATATTTTTCATCAATGTTTTATACAGATTACATGTTAAATGATAATATTTTGGCTATATTCAGTTAAATACACTATTAAATTTAATTAGATCTTTTCTTTCTACCTTTTTAAATGTGACTACTAGAAAATTTAAATTATAGGGATTTAAATTTTAAATACACATTTATGGTTAGCACTATATTTCTATTGATCTGGAACACAATCACAAGGGTACACATAAAATGCTACAGAATTTTCTTCTTTTTTTGAACATAGAACTCTAAAAATATTTATGTCTTTATGCAAAATTAAAAGATTATTTTATTTCTGAATTAATTTGGTAACATTTCTGCCAGGACATGTACAGCATCTAAGTGCTATGCTTATCAGTAGTCACTAAGAGATACTTATAACAAATTTCAACGATTTGCTCTTATACATTTTGTTATTTTTATTTCAACTTACCTTTGGAGTTTATGGTATATTCTATTCAATATCCATATTGAAAGCTTCCACCTGGTACTGAAGAAGAGAATTATTTTTTATTTTTTTATTGAGGTATAATTGATATTTTAAAATATAAATATGGATGCCAAATTGTCACTTTATATCTGATAATGCCTGATTTGTGGGAGAGACATAGCACGTGTGCCGAATCAGTCTTCTCAATAAATCCCAGAAATATGCAGACTCTCCCAGCCAGACACAATTGTTCTGGATCCAGGTAGGACTTGCCCTGCACAGTAGCCCTCCTAAACAACCCCCCTCAAAGCCCAAAGCACAGAGGAGCAGAGAGAACTCACTCCCTGGCAGCAAGAGGAAGAAAGCAGGTAGGGCGGGGACAGCCATATCTACTTAATCTTCCTAAATTTAACTACCAGTTAAGTAACTTTATTTCCAGAGAAGAGTGGACACATAAGCACAAAGAGTCTGGGAGTTGTGCTCATTCAACAGTCTTTTTTTTTTCATTCAGCAGTCTTAGTAAGAAAAAAATTCTTGGAGTGAAGAAGTGTATTCCCACTATCAACCCATAAAAATGGGAAAAAAATAACTTTTTCCTTAAAATTAATAACTATCATTTATATATCTTTACAGATCTCATAACATTTCTCTTAAACTGTGCTATTATATAGTCCTCACAACTCTTTGATTTCAGTAGTTCTTTCATTTTCATCTAGAAGATAAGAAATTGAGTCTCTGAGAATTTAAACCACTTGCCCAATATGACCTAGCTAGAAAGTAAAAGACTCTTTCACCAAATTCTGTTGTTCTGTTTGTTGTATCTTCATTGAAATTAAACATAATTTCTCAAAAATTCTACAACCAGTTGGGTCTAAACTTGGGAATGAAATGTCTCAGGGTGGTGATTAAAATTATTGAAAACAAAATGAAGAAAAACAGATTTTTTTTTCTCCTTTGGTTCTGTGTTACAATGGTGAAGAGAAGTTCCAAAACTTTTTGAACATTTGTTTTATTTCTAGAATTGGTGCAAAATTTACTGAAACAACTACTTTTAAAATAACAGTAGTCATATTGATACTAAAATCTAGTAAGTTTTTCTTAAAAAATTAAAATCTTAATTTCCCACAATTACTTACAGTCGTATTTCATATTTTTATTATTTTTTTATTACATTGTTCTGCATATGGGACATCATCATGGCTATGATTTCACAGATAAAATTGAATACTGGCAGAGCAAAGCAAAATACTTTACAATGCATTTACTTTTACTTAAGGATAGCAATACAGATAATTTGAGGTTAAAGAAATCTGCAGCTTCTCTGTTCATCTACTGATGTTTTGGAAGGCTGCTACAAATTACCTTAATATCTTTGAAGTTTAATCCAAAATTTTCCATTCTGTTTCTTTCCAGAAGTTTAATTAAAGAAGCTATATTTAAAATACATACATTTTTTATTGTATTATTTGTTAAGCTATTTTGCTTCCTCTGGTGCTGAACTATGTGCTTTCAACAGCAGTATTATTTTAATTTATGTGTCCTTATAAGTTAAAAAAATGCTGCATAGTATTTGTGCAGTTTATTGGGACTCATGTTGTAGTTTTTACTCAGGCAAATTCTTTATCAATTTCAATTTTTGCATGATTAATAACTATAGAACCATTCCTATTAATATCACTGTACAATTAGGTCATAGATCAGGAGGATTTTTAGGTTTTTTTACATGAGTATAAGAGCTTAAATTTCTAAAACCTTTGTTATACCAGGAAACCTATTTGGCACGTATTTCTTTTCATTTCATACCATTATTGATGTATAATTTAATGATGGAAGATTCCTAATGCATTTGTTGATAAATAGGAGACCAGCTTTTCTCTCTATAGGATTACTGTGTTTTATCTTTTCTTCATTAAATTGTCAAGGCTTCTCTCCTCAATCACAAGTACATCCTGTACAATAATGTACAACAATGATTGGTGATAGAAAAGTGCAGTGGAGAGCATTTCAATTTTTGAACTTCCTGGTTTTTGGTTTTAGTTAATTATTCTACAACTGATGTGCATGCAGGGACATCATTGATCTCCATCTCCCAAATGCCTCATTTACTGTCTGATATTGGACAAGGCATTCAGGGTGGCATGTTAACTCTCTCAGGCCAAAGGAAGACTATTGAGTGAATTATAATGGAGCTGTTATTATATTTGGGTTTTCTTTATTCAGGTCATTTATGGCAAGCTTCAGAGATGATGCCACGACCCTGTATTACTGGCCGATTATTCTATCAATGTATGCCCCAGCCAGACTCATGATATCACAGAGGTACAAAGCAGAATGAGAGCCTCTACTCAAACAGCTTCATTTTAGGGAGCCATAAATTGTAGTCAGGAAAGATTAAAGATTTTGTGACATCATAAAAGTAATGACATATCTGGGGATAAAAAGAAATGTGACCTGACCTTTAATACATTGTTTTTGGAGAATCCAAGTTTCTTGCAGTTACTGGCTGTGTGATATTTGGCAAGTTATATAATCTATTGGGTCTCAATTTCTTCATATACTCTTTATTGCTAATGACTACTTCATAGGTTTATGTGGGGAAAAAAGGGCAGATACACCATAATTAAATTTCCTTCTTTTATTTTTATTGTTTCAGAGAAACCCACCATCAGATCTTGAAAATTATTCCTTAACTCTGTTCTCTTGGAAATATTACTTTTATGACTGTAGGTAGCAGATTTTGTTAAAATTATTCCTTTTAGTCAAAGAGTTAAAATACTCTAAAACATTTCATTGTTGTCAGTGGTTGAGCGGAGAGAGGAGCAGAAAGGATTTGAGGAAGTTTGCCTTTCAATCTCACTGCATTAGAAATAAACCGCAGCTAGAAATAGCTTGTGTATTTCTTTGAGTGGAGGATTTATTGTAAATTTTCATTTTTTCCATTGTATTTCCCTGAACAGAAATGAAAGTGAGTGCTGATTCACTTGTCCTCTATATAGCCCCCTTTGCCTCTTCTCTATTTGATCTTGCAAGCATAGGATCCTGAAATCCTCTTATAATATTTTTTTCCCACAGAAAAAAAACTTAGTCCTGTATATGATATTGGTGAAATGGTTCAAAAATGTCAAAATTCAATCATTTGATTGCTGACTTGGATTGCTGTTCAAGAAACACAATGTAATTGTTGAGATCATCTATTTAAAATGGAACTTTAAATCTTAGGACTATTTGAAAATTAAAATATTTTATGAATCAAATCACCTTCATTCTTGCTGTTGCCTAATTCTAGAGGAGAAATCTCAGAAGCAATACTTATAAAATATCAGACAATAATGGTTAACCTCAATCTAAACTTGTGAGTTGTTGAGACAAATATTTGGATTAAGGTACCAAAGCATTAGGAAGATGAATGTGCCTGCAGAACTCTTCCTAATAAGAAGCAAAGGCGTGGTGGGTGCCTGGGTGGCTCAGTTGGTTGGGCAACTGCCTTCAGCTCAGGTCATGATCCTGGAGTCCCGGGATCGAATCTCGCATCAGGCTCCCTGCTGGGCGGGGAGTCTGCTTCCCCCTCTGACCCTCCCCCCTCTCATGTACCCTCTCTATCTCATTCTCTCTCTCAAATAAATAAATAAATAAATAAAATATTAAAAAAAAAGAAGCAAAGGAGTGGTAACATGTTTTAAAAAAAGTTAAACCTTCTCAAAAATTTAATTTTTGACATAAAATGTTGTTATAACGGCTAGTATGGAATACACACCATTTTTTAAGACAATAATTATAAACAAACTTTATTTGGATAGAAATTCATTAATGATAGGTTTGTTTTGAAAAAAAGGGCAATAAAAACATGTTAGGATAGCATTAGAAACAATTTCCTAACCCCAGTGGATTATTTACCTAAGAGCAACATAATTGCCTAATGATAATTCTTATTTTTATAAATTTAATGGTTACATAATAATTGATGGATAGCCAAATGTTATCATATCATCTTCGAACCATCCCTTTGAAATAAGATATTACAATTATCCTTCTTTTATAGATGAGGTAATAGGTTCAGAAAGATTGCTTTTCCCAAGGTTACCCAAGGTAGAATTTGAACCCAACTCTTCTAGTTCTAAGTTTTTTGATTTTATATCATACCACAATACAATAAATAAGAAGCATTTGATAATGTGAAGAGAGAAGTGAAATGAGAATTTAATATCTGGGTTTTGGTCCTGACTGTGTCATTAACTCAATGCTGAATGAGCACAAGAACTTTTGGATCTGCACAGAGAAAACTGAAAAGCCTAAAGTACTTACTTTGTCCAAGTCCACTGTTTGGGGTTTCATAGACTGTCCTTACCTGGTGATATAAAGAGGGAATACTAACTACAAATTAAAGAAAATGAAACAATCCTTTGAAGCAAATGAGTTATATCAGGAAAAACTTTAAAGAAATCTATCTAGGCAGTAAAAAAAAAGTGATATATTGGAGCTCAAAAAGAAAAGAAAAAAAACAAAACAAAAACTACATTCTTTTATTATACGCAGATGACCAAAGCAATTATCTTCCTAGTCTTATTTTTCCACCATATTTTCTCCAGAAAATGGATTAACCACCTTTTTTTGATTCACATTTCTTAATTCTGCCTTCCTTCACAATGTTTTCAATGTCTTATCTCTTCTTAGGACCTGTGTCTTTTTAGATATTCAGGTAGATGGCCTACAAAAAGGTAGATCTTTTTTAGCTAAAATATCAATTGCCAGGTAATTTCCAGAATCAAGGCTCAATTTGTATGGTTGGTAAGTGACTTTTGGTGCAAAGTATTGCTATAACAGAGCATGGATTTAATATTCTTTCTGATCCCACTGAGATTCTGAGTCACATATCTGCTTGGGCACATATATGAAAATCTTTTCCCTGTCTTCATGCCTCACTGGTTACGCCCAGGCTTTCTGAGTGTCTCTTATCATTTGCTACTCAGAGTGCAGTCTACTGGTCAGCAACATTGGCGTTTCTTTGTCAAAGGCTTGCTGAAAATGCAGAATCTTAAGACCCTTTATACTTAATGAACCAGAGCAGTATCTCCATAGTTCCCATTCCCATTAAAGTTAGAGAACCACTGTTCATTGTTGTTCATCATCTCAAAGATAGATACCCTTTCATTATTATATCTCCTTGGACCCATTTCTCTGAGTCCTCCATGTCTTGTTATATGGATAGTATTTTTGTCTGACGGGCTTATTTCACTTAGCATTATATTCTCTGGATTCATCCATGTTCTTGCAAATGACAAGATTTTGTTTTTATGACTGAATAATATTCTACTGTGTGTGTACCACATCTTTATCCATTCATCTATCTGTGGATAGTATTTTTGAAAATATTCATTTAGTCCTCATGCATGATTGATGTTCTAATGGGTATTGCAGAATGTAGAATGGGTTGAAGAGAGGGTTGACTTTTTAAGCGTAGGGAGTGCTGGTTATGCCTCCTTTCACTGGTTTCCACTTTGAGGATTAGAAAATGAGAATCAGAGGGACGCCTGGGTGACTCAGTTAGTTAAGCGTCTGCCTTTAGCTCAGGTCATGATCCCAGGGTCCTGGGATTGAGCCCCTCATCGGGCTCCCTGCTCAGCAGGAGGCTGCTTCTCCCTCTCCCTGATGCTCCCCCTGCTTGTGCTCTCTCTCTCTGTCAAATAAATAAATAAAATCTTAAAAAAAAAAAGAAAAGAAGAGCCAGAGAAATAAAATGCAAAGTTATTATCAAGTTTTCTGTTGAAAAGTTAAAAAAAAAACTTGAGTAGACACTAAATGCCCTTCTGTGCTAACAATATGGTCTCTCTTGGATATTCCATGTAATCTCTGCAAAGCAGGTAGAAAAACCATGAAAAGATTGCTTTTTAGAGTGTGGGGCTGTATTGCCAATGCAACCTCACATTCATTTCATGATAGAATTTTACCCAATATATTTTTATTGGGTCATAAATACATTCCAGCTGAAACCTATGAATTTAAAAATAATTGATTATGTATGAAAACTTTGTATGGTGACATGGTAACTGCCCTTATTGTGGTCAACATTGCATAATGTATATAATTGTCTAATCACTATGTTATACATCTGAAACTAAAATAATATTGTATGTCAACTATATTTCAATTAAAAATAATAAAATAAAAATAATTGATTATGAATTTTACATAGGAGGAATGAAAAATTTTTAATTATATCATGAGCAATTAATTAACAAACACCTTGGACTTCTTAGGCAATTTCATTAGAATTCCATAGATGACCATTTTGAGGTTCAGTACATATTAAATTCTAGAAAGTAAAACCTCTCCAATTTTTGAAGAGTTTCATCAGCTTTTCCTGGCTAAATGCAAAGCATTTAATCCAGATAGCCCATGTAAGTCTGAAAGCTGTTTGCTAAAAGACAAAAAGATTACACTGGAAAGAAAAAACAATTGTATTGTGAAGCTCAACTAAAATGAAGTTGACTCCAGGTTTGCAATATTCTCTTTAGTCAAATCTAACCAAAGAAAATTCTGAAACTTAGCTAAAATAAAATTACTTATAATCAAAGGAAACCTAAGTGAACTTGCTCATTTTGATAATCAGTTTTCTGAATGAGAATTGTATATATGAAAGATTCGCCAAATTAGAAAGCAGCACAGTAAAGATACTAGCAGTATTTCAAAGTGAGGAGTAAGTTAACACTCCTGTAATTCTGACTGGAGAACAACACACAAGAGCCACAGAAAGAGCTTCTTGCTCTATAATATATTCAGACTCCTCCTTACTACCCCAAAAGGTAAATCCCATATTCTGTTCCCGCATCTTCAAAAAATATGTTGGTGTTCTTCCCCTCCCATTCATAACCCCTGTCTGAATTTTGTGTGTCACCAACTGAAAGCCTACACATTTGTTGAGAGTCCTCTCAAAAGCTACATATACCATGATTGAAGCATTTCCCCCCTGAGTGGATTCAAAACAATTCCCTCTGTGGTTCCACAGCTGCTGCTTTTCTCCTTCTCCTCCTCCCCCTCCCCCTCCCCCTCCTCCTCCTTCTTCTTCTCTTCCTTTTCCTCTTCTTCTTCTTTTTAAGATTTTATTTATTTGAGAGAAAGCAAGAGAGTGAGAGGGAGAGCTAGCACTAGCAGGTGGTGGGGAAGGGCAGAGGGAGAGGGAGAAGCAGGCTTCCCGCTGAGCAGGGAACCACATGCAGGACTTGATCCCAGGACCCTGGGATCATGACCTGAGCCAAAGGCAGATGCTTAACCGACTGAGCCACCCGGGCACCTCATCACAGCTGCTTCTTTGTTATACAAAATTAAAACACTTTGATGGTCAACAGCAAATTAGATTTTGTGATATATATATATTTATATTTATATCTCTATCTGTATCATCTGTATCTATATCTATCCCCTTCAATATCCTTGAAAGCAAAGAAATTACCTGGTTAATATTTGAAGTTCCCACATTATCCAACCTATTCTTAGCAATATTATGTTTTCAATAAATGTTTTTCTGTTGAATTCACACTAAAATGTATATGGCTATTCATATGTTTTAATATAAAGTTATTATGCTTAGAAAATAGGCAATTTATAAAGAGGTAGAATAAGATCACCCGGGAAATGATGCAGAAAAATGTGCAGAAATAGATGTCATGAGGAGTGAAAGTAATTTCCTAATTGCTAATTTATAGAAGGTAGGCAATTAGCAGGTCTGCTGCTAAGTCATCTCTAGTGCATGTCTGTAAATGTTTGATATTTTCTGCTATAAAATAATTTGTGATATTATTGTGTTTTCCAATTCTGGAAATGACATAAGTAACTGAATTGTGACAACTCTGTTTTCATAATTCCTGAAACCTATTGAAGTTACATCTTCAGATCTGGAAGATTATAAATCTTTCTTAACCAGAATTTTGAAGTGGTTTTTAACTTGCATTACACAGACATGAAATTTATTACTACATACACTGACACACAAATTCCCAATGACTAAATAAACACAGTCTAAAATCTTTCTATTTAATTCCCTCATCAAGCCAGATAATTTTAAGTATCATTGTTTACTTTTTATTCTATGTGCTATATAAGATTTCTTCTCTGATCTTACTATCTTGTTATCTTCTCATCAGAATAACTTTAACTTTACATTTTGAAAAATTTTAAAATACACATTAAATTTTCCAATGAAGAATCCGTTATTTTTTTAAAGATTTTTATTTATTTATTTGAGAGAGAGAGAGAGCATAAGCAAGGGGAGAGGCAGAGGGAGAGGGAAAGGGAGAAACAGACTCTGCTGAGCAGGGACCACGATGTGGGACTCGATCCCCGGAACCTGGGAATAGGACCTGAGCTGAAGGCAGACGCTTAACCGACTGAGCCCCCCAGGTGCCCCGATTCAATGTAAATATTAGTGACAATGTGATAATGTTTAAGACGGACAACAAAACTCTGTGTACTATTTAGTTTTAGTATCCTCTCAGCTATATGTTAATGCCCCAACAGCCAATTTTCAGTTATCTATTAATTAAAACATTAGATAGGCTATCTTCATCAGTGCAATAGGGACCTTTACCCCCTTGGCTGTCTAATCAAAGCCACTTTCCATCTGTTGAAATACTCCCTACAGAGGCTACAAGTCACAAGAATGTATGAAGATTGCCCTGACATTTGCTTCTTCCTCGGTATAGCATTTCTGCTGGAACAAAATCATGAATTACAAATTTTACTGAAGAAAATCAAGGTGTTGTGAACTCAGTGAATCCTACCCACATAAGAAAAGAGGTGTCTGTTTAAATATACCAGAGAAGAACCTTAGTTGCTCTCTGCAGCTAGGCCCTCAACTGTGGTATCTTTATTATTTTTTTAAAGACTTTATTTATTTATTTATTTATTTATTTATTTATTTATTTGAGAGAGAGAGAGAGCATGTGTGCAAGCAGGGGGAGGGGCAGAGGGAGAGGAAGAGAGAGTCCCAAGCAGACTCCTTGCTAAGCACGGAGCCCACCTGAGCTAAAATCCAGAGTCGGACATTTAACCAACTGAGCCACCCACGTGCCCTGTTAATTGTAGTATCTTTAGGTTCTTATCATTGTGATTGCTTTAAGTCACACAGTTTTAAATTAATAACTAAACATTCACAAAGCCTCCAGTAGGTTTCAGACATTGTGTTATCATCATATTTAATCATCCTATGTGGTAATAACCCCCCATCCAACCCACAGTAGGTTTTATTATTCTGTTTTAGAGAAGCCAAATTGAAATGACTTGGCTTAGATCACTGCAATAACAAGTTTTATAATGAGAATTCAAATATAAATTTGTCTTTCTTTAAATTCACATTCTTGAGTAAACCATTTTGCCTCCACAAATCCTTTCAAATATAAAGTGTGAACTAATGGCAGTTTTTTTTTTTTAATTTATGACATTTATTCTTTACATTTCTACTACTGTGACAATTGGGGAAATTAGGTAATTCCCATTTTGGAGTATTAATTTTGGGAATCTAGAGACAGCCAAAGGATGCAGGTATATCCTGTGAATATGTTTTGACTTAGTTTTCTAGGTCAATTGTTGACATCAATTTTACCAATATAGATACCTTTAAATCTTTGGAAATGAACATAAATACATTATTGATCAGTTTTCAGCTTTCACTGTCATTTTAATTTGAGACATATCATTTATAATCTGACATTTTATGTCCTTAAACAGCTACAATATATATCACATTCAGTCAACTAGACAGTATAATCAGATAAACTGAGTAATTCTCTGTCATCACATCGTATTGATGCTGATAATAAGTCAAAAATAACCTGAGGTTATTCTGTCTAAGCTCGATAGAAATATTGTTGCTGTTTTTTCACCATGTGACAGCACCTAAATATTTTTCATTCATTCACTCATTGCTCATGTTGCTTGTAGGACAATAATTCTCAAACATTGTTGACTCACAACTCATCTAGAGAGTTTATAATTGGTCCCATCTTAGAGATTCTAATTCAATAATTGACACATCTAGTCATTCTGAGGCAGATTAACACAAGGACCACACTGTTATAGGGAATACAGCCAATTAATATCACTCATTTAGCAAATAATATTTATTTAGTGAGAAACACTGTATTAGTTTCAGTAGCATATATTCCTGCCCTTGAGTATTCTTAAATGTATTTAGGGAGATAAAATATTCACAGGTTTTAGGATATCTGTGAGATAATAATCACGTAGTATTTGTTGAGTAGTTTCTCAACATATATTCTTCATTACCTTTATTTCAACATTATTTTCCCTGACCATTTTCATTTAAGGTGCATACAGAAAGTTAATCTTGCATCTTTTTCTACATGTAGCATAGAATATTGACTGCTGGTTGAAAAGTAAATAGTCCATGAATATAAATAAATTATTATTATTAGGGTCAATTAAATATCTTATAATTTTGTTTAATCTATAGATTTTTTTGGTCTTTTAAAAATGATTCTATCCTTAGAATTTTGAATTCTAAAGAATTAAATTGCTATATTTAATTAGCATAAAGCCCAGAGAATATGTGGTTTATTCATTTTCGGTTTATTCCTTGTTCTAATTCTGGGAATAAGTCATCAAAAATGTGGTAAAATATTAACTTGGATTTTATAATTATATGTATTTAGTTCTGATATATGCATACCATCTGGGTTTATTTGGCATGAGATATGAAAAGTTAAGTAATCTTTACCAAATGAAAAGTTATTGAAATATTTATGAAGGTTGACATGCATCTTTCATCACTAACAAAATGAATGCAAATATCAAAGAAAATATCTGAGGAACTCACTATGAGACAAATAAGCCAATGAATAGTTAGTTATGGGAGAAATAGGCAGGATTAACAACTACAGACATGTAGAAGACCTTTGTATTAATTATAGCCAAGTTTTGATGTGTCTCATTAAATTTGTCACAAATTTTTCTCAGAGGAGCTAATTTAAATTGGTTTTGCATTGAGCATTGTTGAAATGTTTAAAATCTGGACAATGGGCTTGAATCAGAATGACGGTAAAAAATGTCATGTTTTCTGGGTGCCATAGGGATGAATGTCAGCCTGGTTTATTTGAAACCTCATTAATGATGTGAGAGTTGGCGCAAATAGTGTACTAATGAAATTCTGAGATGAGCTCAGATTGGTAGGTAGTGAAAACATGAGTAAAAAAATGGTCATCGTTTGAGACAAACTCAAACAAGTAGAATCTTGGCAAGAAAGTTAAAGCACATTTAATTTTTAAAAATGGGATACAGCTGATGAAATTAATGGAAACTACAGTGTGAGCTCAGCCTTTACAAGGCAGTTTGCAGTTACACAACAGTAAATATTAAATTAGAACATGTTTTCTAATTTCACAACAATTTAGTTCCATAGATAGTACAGCATGACATTCAAAAGTTTAAGAAGTTAGTAGTTTATATTACATATACAGATAGCCACATTATCTATTTGAAAATCTACAGGTACTTTTCTGTACTTAATACTCTGGATATATCTACATTATAGCTCCTCAGAGACTAAACTTTAAATCTTGTTACTGATGTTGGCTAACTCATTCCAAGAAAGTTGTAGAGGAAGTGGCAGGAGAGAAAGAAAAAGACCCATAAAAAGCAATTAAGAGGGGAAAAAAGGAATAAGAATTAGGAAAGAATAGCATTGGAATGACACCTTTGGGAAAAGAGAGAAGAATGCCTTCCTGGAAGCATTTATATGAAACAGAAGAAAGGAAATAAACAGTAGAACATAAAATTTAGAAGAAATATCATGAAAAGGGTGGTAAAATAATGGAGAGTAGTATTTACAAATGAAATGAGTTTGAAAATAACTTTCACTACAAAGATTATCTTTTCAGAGCAAACAGATCTGTCTCTAAATTATGTTCTAAGCTCAACTGCCCTGTTTATTACTATTTTAGCATCCTTTCTGCTCTACTAATTTAAATATTTCTGTGACATAAACCTAGAATAATTCCCAAACGCTACACATTAATTTTTTTTAAAGCCTATTTAGAGCCTATTGGTACATTTGTCAGTTACTGAGCACTTTTTGCCTTAGGCAACTTCTAAATTTATTTGGTGTTCTTGGGTTTGGTTGAGTTTTAAGAAAACCATGTATTAAAAATGCATATGTTTAGGGCATGGGGAAGAGCTCTATTTTTGGTGTCTTAGCAAATATATTTGAAAGTGAACTGAATTACAAGCCTTGTCAGGCAGATTCCATTAGTTATCAACCAGGTTGACCTTGTGTAAATTCCTTAAACTCTTCTATTTAATTGTGAAATCAGAGAGGTGGAATTAGATGATCCAATGACTCTAGGATTCTATAGATGGGAAATAAGTCCTTTGTCCCTCTTATCCTCTAAGATCTAGGAACTATTTTCAAGAACACTGAAAAGTAATACCAGAACACTGGTATTACTAATCATAACAGATTCTACCATCCAAATTTAATGGAAATTACTCATCAGCTACCTAAACACTATAGCAAGACAGTATAAATAATGTTTTAAAAACAACCTAGAGTTCTGAAGGTTAATGGGGCTTACGTGTGGATATTTAAAGATACTTAGGAATTTCCTCTAAACTAGTTTATAAATATGAAGAGTAGATCCTAAGTAAGCAGAAAGAAAAGAGTGATAGTGTTCCTTTAGGGTCTACTGTTACTAAAGCTTAAATTTTAACTCTTGTATTTAAGTTTTTTCATATGGAGTTTTGATGAATGCCACTTGGAGGCACTCTTATACTGTAGTACTATACAATTTATGTTATCAGAATGTCATATATTGAAACTTTCAGTTTTTATTTCCTTTTTTAATTCTAATAATCACTTGGGGATGGGTAATTAACACTGGTTGTGGTATTTAAACTTTCACATGATTCATATTTATCACCTTGTAATTTTTACTGTTGTTAATAATCTCCTGTTCATCTAATAAAACAGATTTCATTCATTCCTGTAAGGAATGGGAGGTTTTAGGACAAGACCAAAGAAACAACTTGAGTATAAATTTTGGTTTACAAACTAATGTCTATTTTTCAAATTAGAAATTATTACTATCTTCTTTAAATTAATATTCATTTAAATATGTTATTATCCAAAGCAGAACAACCAATGAGAATCCAGAGACACTCTTGATGAGAACCAATCTCTTTAATCATTGTAAAAAAATTATGGGAAATATGGACAGTTAACAGGATTATATTAAAATATCCAATGGAATACAACAGCATGTACAGGAATATACATTAAAATTGATTTGCACAGGAAAAGTAAAGTTCATAAGAAATTTTTAAAGAAATAGAATCATATTGACATGGTCTTACTTTCATTCATTTTTATAATGTTAATTTATTTTAGAATTATATGAACATTATTTCTATACATGTGAAGAATATGGATTGTTCATACTTTCTTTTGTTTCAAATATATTTAGAAGATGCTGAATGTTACATGAGTAAGTATATATATTTTACCTCATTTATACTTTAATCTGAAAATGGAATCTATAAAATAAGGCATTAGAAGTAATTATTTTTCCTATTACTTTTGCATAGGATATTGTAATATTTTTATTTTAAGTGATGTTATTGTAACACTCAAGCTACAAAATTAAAATGTTTATTTTTATCAACATTTTAATTAATTGGTAATAGTACTGATTAAAATAGTATATTTGACTATGTATGAAATGAGTAAACAGTAACAGAACTTATGTATATGTTAACAAGTTATATTTGAAAATATTAAGATTTTATTTCTTTACACTCTTGTTCAATGACATATTGAAAAGGATGTGTTATTTGGGAGGCTTCAATGGGAAGGAAGTGGTGCACTAAACTGACTTGTTGATTAAATCCCCACCCACAGTTTTGGGCACTGACTCACTATTCACTTTTTTAGCATTCATTCCTTCTTAAGATGGTTATTCATCCCCAGGGTCTTAACAGCTGAGGCATTCATGTTTGTCAGCACTACAAATCTTGCTTTGCCCTATTCTTGAAACATTTCTTTAACTAATCTAGGAATTTGGTTAATATTTGGACAGAAATCTCTATCCTATCATTATCTCTGTCTCTGTCCAAATATCTCTATATCTATCATCTATCTAAATCTTCTTTTTATTAGTTGGGGTTTTATTGGTTGAAGTTAATATATCAAAGATTAAAAACTAATAATTAAGGGCAAAAGCTTATTTATTTAAATTCCCACATAAACTATACTTCCATATAGTCACCAAAAATATACTCTCTCTAGGAACTTAATGGGAAATTATATTTAGAGCTAAGAAAACCAAAACCACTGATCAATTGACCAAATTTTCCTCTTCGCAAGTCAATAGGTAAGCACTGTATAAAGAAAGCATGATAGTGAGACATCTGTGTGTTCTGGTTGTTTATTTTTCTGTAACAAACCACTCCACAACAGTGGCTTAAATCAATAGCAGTCATCTATTTGTTCACAAATTTGAGGATTGGGACTCAGCTAGGCCAGTTCTTTCTCATCTCATGGAGTAGTAGTCAGACACTGGCTGGAACTCAAGCATCTGGTGCTGGTCCCCCCTCTCCCTACATGGTATCTATCTCCATATGGCAGCCGAGGGTATTTGGAACTTAGTACATGATGGGTTAATGCTCCCAGACCAGTGTCCCAAGAGAAACATGCATGGCCTTTTCTAAACTACCCTTGGAAGTCATGAAGCATCACTTTCATCACATTCTATTTGTCAAGGCACTTGCAAAGGCCCATTCAGTTTGAAGGGGAGAAGACATGGATTTTACTTCTTGTTTGAGGAATTAAAAAAAAAAATCATTTTTAAAGCAGCTCTTTTACTAAATTTTCCAATCAAAAATAGACTCTAACTTTACCTAAATTGCAAATATCAGCACAAAATATTTTAATTATAAATGCATATAATTATTGTGTGGTGGCTCAGTCAGTTAAGCATATGACTTCAGCTTAGGTCATGATCTCCGGGTACTGAGACAGAGCCTCCAGTCAGGCTTCTTGTTCAGCGGGGAGTCAGCTTGTCCCTCTGCCCCTACCCCCCAACCTGCTCCTGCTGTCTCTCTCGCTCTCTAGCAAATAAATAAATAAAAAAATACATTCAACTTAGCATTTTGTATGCATTGAGATTTCAAATCCAACCAAGCATATATGTTCATTCAAATGAACGGTGGTTTATTTTTCCCAAATTTAAAATTAGTTTCTTCTATAATAACAAGAAAATATTTCCTAAATCTGTAATGTTCTATGACTCTTTGATTTTCTGTTCCCTTGCATACTAAGATGGATTCATTAGTTATTTAGTCTAATCCTTTGTGTAAAGCCTAAGTACCTTGACAACGTTCAAGATAAGTAAGAATCCAGCTAATGCCCAAATACACAGAGGAATAATTGACTGTTTTGGAAAAGTCCAATCACATTTTACCCAGAAACAATAAAACATTTCTTGATTTTTTCCAATTTTATTGAGAAATAATTGGGATACATCACTGTATAACTTTGAAGAGTACAGCATGATGATTGGATTTACATAGTGTGAAATGACTACCACAGTAAGTTCAGCTAATATCCATCTTCTCATACAGATACAATAAAAAGAAAAGAAAGAAAGAAAAGGGGGAAAAAAAGGTTTTCTCCTTGTGATGCTAAATCATAGGATTTACTCTCTTAACTTTTCTTATATCATATAGCAGGGTTAGCTAGTCATCATGTTGTATCTTATAACCCCAGTACTTATTTATCTAATAACCCGAAGTTTGTACCATTTCACTACCTTCAATTTCCCCTCCCTTCCCAATGTCCATCTCATAATCACAAGTCTGATCTCTTTTTCTATGACTTGAAGATTCCACTTAAAAGTGACATCATGGAGTATTTGTCTTTCTCTGAATTATTTCATATGGGCATAATGACTTTCATATCCATCCAAGTTTCCCAAATGGTACAATTTTCTTGTTTCTTTTATGGCTCAATAATATTCCATCATATATATATATATATATATATATATATATATATATATATACACACACACACATACATATATATGTTGTAAACAATGCTGCTATGAATATGGGGGCACATACCTTTTCAATTTAGTGTTTTCATTTCCTTTAGATATATTCCCAGAAACAGAATTGCTGGATGATATGGTAGTTTTGTTTGTAATTATTTGAGAATCTTCCCTCTGTTTTCCATAGTGGCTGCATCAATTTACGATCTCACGAACAATGCACAAAGTTTCACTTTTCTCCATGTTCATGCCAACATTTGTTATCAGTTGTCTTTTTGATGATGGCCATTCTACCAAATGTGAAGTGATATCTCATTGTGGTTTTAATTTGCATTTCCCAAATGACTAGTGATAGTCAGCATCTTTTCATGTACCTGTTGGCTTTTCATGTATCTTCTTTGAAAAAAATGTCTATTCAGGTCCTTTGCCCATTTTTTAAATTGGATTTTGTTTGTTTCTGTTGAGTTGCATAATTTCTTTAATATTTTGGATATTAATCCCTTATTAGATATATGACATGAAAATATTTTTTTTCCATTCTGTAGGTTTTTTTCCCCCCCACATTGTTGATGCTTTCTTTTGCTGTGCAGGAGCTTTTTAGTTTGATATGGTCCCACCTGTTGATTTCTGGTTTTGTTGCTTGTGTTTTAGGTGTCATATCCAAAAATGCATTACTAACACCAATGTCAAGGAGCTTTATTTCTCTGTTTACTTCTAGGAGTTCCATGGTTTCAGGTCTTAAATTTAAGTCTTTAATCCATTTTAAGTTATTTTTTTGAGTGGTTTAAAACATAAAGTCCAGTTTCATTCTTTTACATATGAATATCCAGTTGTTCCAGCACCATTTATTGAAAAGACTGTCTTTTCTCCATTAAATATTCTTGGCTCCCTTGTCAATATTACTTGACTATAAATACATGGCTTTATTTCTGGGCTTGTGATCTGTTCCACTGTCTATTTTTATGCCAGTTCCATACTGTTTTGATGACTATAGATTTATAGTATACCTTGAAATCAGGAAGGGTGATACCTCCTGCTTCTTTTTGTCTCAGGATTTCCTTCGTTACTTGGGGAATTTTGTGATTCCATATGAATTTTAGGAGTTTTATTTTTATTTTTTTGAATTCTGTGAAAAAAAAAAAAACAGTCATTGGAATCCCTTGACAGGAACTGCTTGAATCTAAGGATGACTTTTTATACTACTGACATTTTAATAAAATTAGTTCTTCTAATCCATGAACATGGGATACCTTTACACTTATTTGCATCTTCTTTGATTTTATTCCCCAATGTCTTTTAGTTTTCAGAGTAAAGATTTTTCACCTCCTAAGTAAATTTAGTCCTAAGTATTTTATTATTTTTTGGTACTCTTGGAAATGTGATTGATTTCTTTATTTCCTTTTCAGAAAATTCACTGTTAGTGCATTGAAATGCTACTGATTTTTGTATGTTAATTTTGTATCATGTAACTTTACTGAATTCATCATTGGATCCAAGAGTTTTTTGGTTGAGTCTTTAGGATTTTTCATATATAAAAATATCATGTCAACTGCAAATAGAGATAATTTTACTTTTGCTTTCCAATTTTGATATCTTTTATTTCGTTTTCTTGCTTGATTGTTCTACACAGGACTTCTACTACTATGTTGAATAAGAGTGGTAAGAGTGGGCATTCTTGTTCTGTTCCTGATCTTAGAGGAAAACCTTTCAGTCTTTCATCATTGAGGATAATGGTAGCTGTGGACTTGTCATACGTTGCCTTTATTATGCTAACATATGTTTCTTCTATGCGAAATGTGCTAAGAGTCTTCATCATGCATGATGTGGAATGTTGTCAAATTGTTTTTCTGCATCTATGGAGATGATTATATGATTCATTTCTTTCATTCATCAAGTATCACATTGGTTGATTTGTGTATGTTGAACTATCTTTACAGCCCAGGGATAAATCCCACTTGATATGGTATATGATCTTTTTGGTGTGTTATTGAATTCAGTTTGCTAATATTTTCTTCAGAATTTTTGCATCTCTATTCATCAGGGATATTGCCCCATAGTTTTCTCTTCTACTTGTATCCTTTTCTGATTTTGGTATCAAGATAATATTGGCCTTGTAAAATGCATTTGTAATGTTCCTTTCTCTTTGATATTTTGGAAGAGTTTGAGAAGGATTGGTGTTAATTCTTTAAATGTTTAATAAAATTCACCAATGAAGCCATCAGATCCTGGGCTTCTCTTCATTGGGAGATTTTAGATTATTGGTTCAATATTGTTACTTGTAATTGGGCTATTCAGATTTTCTATTTCTTCCTGATTCACTGTTGGCAAGTTGTATGTTTCTAACAATTTTTCCATTCTTCTAGGTTGTACAGTTTGTTGGTGTTTAGTAGTTCATAATAGCCTCTTATGGTCTTTTGAATTTCTGTGGTACCAATTATAATGTCTTTCTCATTTATAATTTTGTTGATTTGGGCCTTGCTTTTTTTTCCTTACTTAGTCTAGCTAAGGGTTTTCAGTTTGATTTTGATATTTTCAAAGAACTGATCCTTAGCTTGGTTAATCTTTTTCTATTGTTTTTCTGTTCTCTATTTTATTTACTTATACTCCAATCTTTATTATTTCTTTACTTTGCTACGTTTATTTTCCTTTTTCTAATTCTTTCAGGTGTAGATTTAGGTTGTTAATTTGAGATCTTTCTTGTTTCTTATTGTAGCTCTTTATTGGTATAAAACTTCTTTTTAGAACTGCTTTTGTTATATCCCACAAGTTCTTTGTTTTTTCTTTTTTTTAAAGATTTTATTTATTTATTTGTCAAAGAGAGAGAGTGAGAGTGCACAAGCAAGGGGAGTGGCAGGCAGAGGGAGAAGCAGACTCCCCACTGAGCAAGGATCCTGTTTCAGGACTCGATCCCAGGACTCGAGATCATGACCCAAGCTGAAGGCAGACACTTAACTGACTGAGCTACCCAGGCGTCCTGCCACAAGTTCTGATATATTACGTTTCCATTATCATTTGTCTCAATGAACTTTTATTGCCCCCTTAGTTTCTTCGTTGATCCATTGCTTGTTCAGGAGTGTCTTATTTAATTTTTTATGTGTTTGGAAATTTTCCAGATTTCCTCATTATTGATTTCTAGTTTCATGCCATTGTGGCTAGAGAAACAACTTGGTATGATTTCAATCTTCTTCAACTTGCTAAGACTCATTTTATGGTCTAAAGTATGGTCTATCCTAGAAAACGTTCTATGTGTGCTTGAGAAGAATGTATATTCTACTATTGTTGGATACAATGTTCTGTATATGTCCATTAAGTCCATCTGGTCTGTAGTGTTATTCAAATCCACTGTTCCTTTACTGATTCTCTCTATATATAATCTATTCATTATGGAGTATATTAAAATTTCCAACTATTCTTGTATTAATGTTATTTCTCCCTTTAGCTCTGTTAGTTTTTGCTTTATAGATTTAAGTGTTACAATATTGGGTGTGTAAGTATTTACAATTGTATCTTCTTTATGTATTGACAACTTTATCATTATATAATGACCTTCTTTGTCTCTTTTTATAATTTTTAGTTTAAAATCTATTTTGTCTGATATAAGTATAGTTACCCACACCACCTTTTATTTTGTCACCATTTGCTTTAAATGTCTTTTTCCCTTGCTTTACTCTTAGTCTGTGTGTGTGTCTTTAAGGCATTTTTTGGATCTTGTGTGTGTGTGTGTGTGTGTGTGTGTGTTTTAATTCATTCAGCCATTCTATGCCTTTTAATTGGAGAATTTGATTCATTTACATTTAAAATAATTATTGATAGGTAAGGACTTAATATTGCTGTTTTCTAGTTTTGTAGATCCATTCTTCCTTGTTTCTGCTGTCTTTTTTGTGTATGTGTTTTGATGTATTACGGTATCCATATGCTCTGACTCATTTATTATGTTTTTTTTGGTGTGTAATTACTCTAGGATTTGCCATTGTGGTTACCATGAAACTTACATAAAATATCTTAATTTTCTCAAGCAGGCTTTCTATTTGGATGGGGTCAGGTGCTACCCTGAGCCTTGGTTATGAATTATCCCCCTGCCTGTGTGGAACATGAGAATGCTCCATGCTTGGTACTATATTTGCTCTGTGGGCAATCAATTCTGTGTGTCCTTCTCTCAGCTCAAGTGCTGCTGGGCTGTACTGCTTCCAGGAGTTGTCACCTGCCCTTCTGATCAGACAGGGTTAGAAAACACTTTGTATAGTGAGTTGGGCTGTAATTCAGCTCCTTGGCTGAAGGTGGGCAAACAGGGCTCTGGAGCCAGCAAAGCTCATCACTTGAGGATCCAAATCAGGAATATCTACACCCTGACAAGCTCCCTGGGCAGGGTGTGTCCCTATCTTAGTTTTGCTGATGAACAAATCTCCCAGTTGGGATTATTACATGGGCACTGCAGGTCTGAACTCAGTATGCCAATATCCATGTGCTGGTTGTTGCCAGCACCTTCCCTCTTCTTTGTCACAATCACAGTCTCAGTGGCAGAGCCCCCAGATTTTTCTTCAATACCCATGGTGCAAGATCAGAGTAAGGGTGCCCACAGAGAAATCCCAATTTGGGGAGAGGTGGTTCCCCCTGAGTTTTCTTTTCCCACTGGAGAAACTGGACACTCAGGGGAGACCTCTCCACATGATAGTGTGCTGGCCTAAGGGAGGGGACAATGAGTTCATTGTGTAGTCTCTTCTCTTACCCTTCTAATGCAGTCTTTCTTGGCCTCTTTTGTGCAGGCAGGGGCAGGGGGAGGATTACTTCAGCCTCACCTTTGTGTGCTACGATCTCTCAGTGGTATCTTATTTGTGAATAGTTGTCAGTTATACTTATTGTGAGTGAGATAGAAATCAGGAACAACCTATTCACCATCTTTGTGATGTCACTCCTTCTTCCCTAATGTAAGCCACCTCCTGCCTGCTTCTCTATCTTAGATTTAAAATAGTAAACCTGAACCTGATGACATCAGTGCACATTTGAATTTCTGTGGTACCAATTATAATGTCTTTCTCATTTATAATTTTGTTGATTTGGGCCTTTCTTTTTTTTCCTTACTTAGTCTAGCTAAGGGTTTTCAGTTTGATTTTGATATTTTCAAAGAACTGATCCTTAGCTTGGTTAATCTTTTTCTATTGTTTTTCTGTTCTCTATTTTATTTACTTATACTCCAATCTTTATTATTTCTTTACTTTGCTACGTTTATTTTCCACCACATCCTGGTGGTTCCTTAGAACTTTGTAGTATTTAAGATTGTGAATTCCTGGTCAGGTTACCTGTATCAAGTAAGTAATCTCTACAGTATAGATCAGGCATATATCAAAGCCACTTCCCATTCAGCACAAAGATCCACTTAAAAATTCTTGAATCTGCTTCACTCCTAAGCCCCCAAATCAGTAACAACTTTTGCTGACTGGAAAAACATCCTGCTTAAATGAAACAATGAATGTAAAACACCGACATACAAACTTGAAACCAACAATGTGTGTAGTAAATAGAAAAGTACTTGGTTTATTACTCTGGCCCAGAGGATGATCCAAGACTTGGGGAGCTGAATAAAAGCCACGACTCTTGTTACATTAAAGACTTTGGGTGTGCTCTTTGTCCCAATATCCTTAAATTGAAAATTCTATTACAACATTGGAATCTGTTCATCTTGTTATGTTTGAGGTGATGGAGAGGAGATGGCTACTCTTTCCTCTGCACTCATGCTATCTCCTTTTGCCCTCTCTTTTTTGACTGAAATTGAAAAGTGACAGTAAATATGTTTTCAACCATACACAATTACTACCGTATCTAGTATTTAAAAACTCAATAAAAATTCATTCAATAAATATGTATTTACTGAATAAACAAATTAGTAAGTATTTGAAAACTCTTTCTTTGTCAAAAATGTAATTGACCTCCAGTTTAGAAACAAAAAAAGAAATTTCAACAAGAGAGTCTTTTCTGGATTAGAGAGAGGACTATGATTTAACTAGATTTAGCAGGATACCCTTTCCCCCTTTTAAACCCAGAATATAGTTCGCTTTATAATTTTTTGGTATACATGTAAGAGAGATATCCATTCTCACAAACTCCATCATTCCCCAAAAACAGGTATACCTAGCCTGAAGACAGCTATGATCTCTGACTTTTCCCAAGTAAAGAAGAAAAATGCAGAGGCCAAGTCTAGGGGAAATATTTAAACAGTAATTCTTATGCACTGCAAACTTATTTAAAAAACATGTCAACTGGTGGCCTTACTGCTGGCAAGGGTGGATAAAATCCCTATTCAAGTTCTTGAAATGATAAGATTCTAGAAATGGAGAATAGATTAGTAGCTGCCAGGGATTGTGGAGGAAGTCAGGGCTAGAATGAACTAGGTGTGGCTACAAAAGGTGCAGCACCATGGATATTCGTGGTGATGGAAATGCTGTCTTCACTGCATCACTGTCAATATCCTAGGTGTGATACTGTACTATAGTTTTGAGAAATGTAATTATTGGAGGAAACTGGTGAAAAGATACACAGGATCTCTAAGTACTATTTTTTATAGTTATATACAAATTTATAATTATCTCAAAATAAAACCTTTATCTTAAAAAAAGCCCCATTCAGTATGAAAGTGAATAGTATGTCAAGGAAAGAGGAAAGGAAGGCATGCAATTTTTATTGATGATGTTTTTACTTGCTAGAGTACTAAATATTCTTATGGGCGAATCGTTACGGGACTGAGGAAAAACACAATATTTAGAATCAGGTAGACATGTGATCAAATCTCTGCTTTAATACTGACTTTGGAAAGCTACTGAACTTCTCTGAGCCAGTAAACTCATTTGTCAATATAGTTGTTTTGAGTATTACATCATATAATGTAAGCAGCCTGTGTACAACAGTGTCTCTCCCATTCTCTTCTTTTTGTCATCAGTAGTTAATCCTGGATAATTACCATATCTAGGGATTTATAACTGTGGTGTGTATGTTAATCAGTAATGAATGCCAGATATCTGTCAGAAATTATTGAACCTGAGAAGATATACAGATGTCCAACAGATACATGAAAAGATGCTCAACATCACTAATCATCAGGGAAATGCAAATCAAAATGACAATTAGATATTACCTCACACCTGTCAGAATGGCTAAAATAAAAGATACAAGAAACAATAAGTGTTGGCATGGATGTGGAGAAAAAAAGAACCCTTTTGCATTGTTGGCAGGAATGCAAATTAGAGCAGCCACTGGAAAAGAGTATGGAGCCTCTCAAAAAATTAAAAATAGAATTACCATATGATCCAGCAATTCCACTACTGGTTTTATATCCAAAGAAAATGGAAATACTAATTCAAAGAGATATATGCACCTCTATGTTTATTGCAACATTAATTATAATAGCCAAGATATGGAAGCAACCTGAGTGTTCATCAATAGATAAATGGATAAAGAATGGAATATTATCACCCACAAAAAAGAATGAAATCTTGCCATTTGCAACAACCCTGATGATTTAGAGTGTATAATGCTAAGTGAAATAAGTCAATTAGGGAAAGACAAATACCATATGATTTCACACATGTGTGGAATTTAAGAAACACAATAAGTGAACAAACTAAGAAAAAAAGCCAAAAAAAAAAAAAAAAGGAATCAGACTCTTAAACACAGAGAAAAAAATGGTGGTTGCCAGAAGGAGGATGGGTGAAATACATAAAGGGGACTAAGAGTACCTGATGAGGGGCACCCAGGTCACTCAGTTGTTAAGCGTCTGCCTTCGGCTCAGGTCATGATCCCAGGATCCTAGGATCGAGCCCCACATAAAGTTCTCTGCTCCATGGGAAGTCTGCTTCTCCCTCTCCCACTCCCCCTACTTGTATTCCCTCTCTTGCTGTGTCTCTCTCTGTCAAATAAATAAATAAAATCTTTAAAAAAAAGAGTACTTGATGAGTACTGAGAGATGTATAGAATTGTTGAGTCATTATATTATACACCTGAAACTATTATACTAGTATATGTTAATTTTACTTGAGTAAAAAATAAAAACAGCTACTGAACCTGGACCTGATGACATTAGCATATGCATGAGTGTGAACACAACTTAGTGCCTCTTTAGACCTCTGGAATATAGAAGACACTAATTTCCTGGTCAGAGCACCCATATCAAATACATAGTCTATGTAGTATAGATCAAACATACACCAAAAATCCATGTTGCTTGACCTTAGGAGTTCTCTATCTGGTGGATGAGATGAACATAACAGGGAGATATTTTCAAAGTATAGCACAAAGGGAGCAAGATATGAACACAGGACTTGGATTCAGTGCACATAGAGCCAGCTGTGTGCTTAAATTCAAGAATATTGGCAGTCATTTAAACTATGTGCACTTTCTTGAGGGGAAGAGCAAGATGGCAGAGGTGTAGGAGTCCTAAATTTCATCTGGTCCCAGGAATTCAGCTAGATAGGGATCAAAACATTCTGAACACCTACGAACTCAACAGGAGATTGAAGAAAACAATAGCAGCAACTCTCTGAACAGAAAAGTGACCACTTTCTGGAAGGTAGGATGTGCGGAGAATTGAATCAGAGGCAATATTCAGGAGGAAAGACGGCGGGGGAGGGGGCCTCTGGTGGCTGCTACCGGCAAGTGACAGAGCAGCGGAGCACAAAATCGGAACGTTTAGAAGTCTGCTCCACTGAGGGACGTCGGTCCAGTGGCTAAGTGGGGGGTGGAACCCTTGCTGGGACAGTGTGGTCTCAGGACCCTCGGGATCACAGAAAGACCAGGGGTGCCTGAGTGCGGCAGAGCTCCCAGGTATCAAAGCGGGGAAGCTGGCCGCAGAAATGTTGCCGAGGCGCGGGCTCTCAGCTCTGGGTTGCCATAAACTGATCTGCAGTACAGTCGGGCCACTGCTCTTCCAGCAGGGACCCAACAATTGGCAGATCCGGGGAGACTCCTCTTCCTCCCCTGGGAGGAGCTGCGCAGGAGCACACCACAGGGATCTGCTGGGTTTGGACACTCCATATGGGGTCGTGTGTCAGAGATAGAAATGCTCAGTCACAGGCTGGGTGAGCACAGAGTGAGGCCGGGAAACCGGGGAAATAGGAGTGATTGACTGCTTTTCTCTGGGGCTCACTGAGGAGTGGGGCCCCGAGTTCTCCGCTCCTCCAGGGCAGAGATTGGGAGGCTACCATTTTCACTTTCATCTTTCAAAGCTGTAGGGAAAGCTTACAGGGAACAAAAGCTCCCGAGAGCAAACCTGAACAGATTACTTAGCCCAGACCCAGGAAGGGCGGGGCAATTCTGCCTCCAGCAAAGACATTTGAGAACCACAGCAACAGGCCCCTCCCCCAGAAGATCAGCAAGAACAGCCAGCCAAGACCAAGTTTACCCATCAATGAGAAAGGCAGAACTCCAGTGCTAGGGGAATACTGCACATAGCATTCATTGCTTTTTTCCCATGATTCTTCAGTCTTTAAAAGTTAATTTTTTAAATTTTCTTTTTTTCTTTTTCTTTTTCTCTTTTTTTGAATTTTTATTTTTCCTTTTTCAACCAACATCTTATCAATCCCTTCTTTAAAATATCATTTTTTTTCATTTTTAGAGTCATATTCTATCCCTTCATAGTAATTAACCTTATTTTTCTCTTTAAAATTTTGGGATACAGTTTCTTCTAACAGACCAAAATATACCCTAAATCTCTAATGTATAGCTTTGTTCTAATCTCCTGCCTGATCACATTCTCCCCCCCCATTTTTGTTTTAAATCCTCTTCTTTCTTTTTTCAACCAACTTCTTATTTTATCAATTCCTTTTATAAAATCTTTTATAATTTTCATCTTTACAGTCATATTCCATCCCTTCATGGTATTTTCCCTTATGTTTGTACATATATATATATTTTTTTTAATTTTGGGAGGCACTTTCTTCTAACAGACCAAAATATGCCCAAAATCTAGTGTGTGGCACTGATCTATGCACCAGTCTGATCATATTTGATCATATTTTGTTTTTTTTGTTATCTTTATCTTTTTCTTTTTTCCTTCTTTTCCTTTTTTTCCCCTGGTTTCAGGTCTCTTCTGATTTGTTTAGTGTATATTTATCTGGGGTTGTTGTTACCCTGTTAGCATTTTGTTCTCTCATTCATCTATTCTCCTCTGGACAAAATGACAAGATGGAAAAAATCACCTCAACAAAAAGAACAAGAGGCAGTTCTGACTGCCAGGGAATTAATCAATACAGACATTAGTAAGATGTCAGAACTAGAGTTCAGAATGATGATTATAAAGATACTAGCTGGGCTTGAAAAAAGCATGGAAGTTATTAGAGAAACCCTTTCTGGAGAAATAAAAGAACTAAAATCTAACCAAGTCAAAATCAAAAAGGCTATTAATGAGGTGCAATCAAAAATGGAGGCTCTAACGGCTAAGATAAATGAGGCAGAAGAGAGAATTAGTGATATAGAAGACCAAATGATGGAAAAAAAGAAGCTGAGAAAAAGAGAGATAAACAATTACTAGATCATGGGGGCAGAATTCGAGAGATAAGTGATACCATAAGATGAAACAATCAATATTAGAATAATTAGGATCGCAGAAGAAGAAGAAAGGGGGGGGGCAGAAGGTATATTGGAGCAAATTATAGCAGAGAACTTCCCTAATTTGGGGAAGGAAACAAGCATCAAAATCCAGGAGCCACAGAGAACCCCTCTCAAAATCAATAAAAATAGATCAACACCCTGACATCTAATAGTAAAACTTACAAGTCTCAGAGACAAAGAGAAAATCCTGAAAGCAGCTTGAGAGAAGAGATATGTAACAGACCATCTAAGCAAAAGATCAACAAGGAAATAAGGACTTTAAATGATACATTGGACCAAATAGACTTCACAGATATATTCAGAGCAATCCATCCCAAAGCAACAGAATACACATTCTTCTGTAGTGCCCATGGAACATTCTCCAGAATAAATCACATCCTAGGTCACAAAGCAGTTCTCAACCAGTACCAAAAGATTGGGGTCATTCCCTGCATATTTTCAGACCACAATGCTTTGAAACTAGAACTCAATCACAAGAGGAAAGTCGGAAAGAACTCAAATACATGGAGGCTAAAGAGCATCCTACTAAAGAATGAATGGGTCAACCAGGAAATTAAAGAATTAAAAAAAATCATGGAAACCAATGAAAATTAAAACACAACTGTTCAAAATCTTTAGGATGCAGCAAAGGCAGTCCTAAAAGGAAAGTATATAGCAATACAAGCCTTTCTTAAGAAACAAGAAAGATCTCAAATACACAACCTAACCCTACACCTAAAGGAGCTGGAGAAAGAACAGCAAATAAAGCCTAAACCCAGCAGGAGAAGAGAAATAATAAAGATCCAAGCAGAAATCAATGAAATAGAAACTAAAAGAACAGTAGAACAGATCAACGAAACTAGGAGCTGCTTCTTTGAAAGAATTAACAAGATTGATAAATCCCTGGCCAGACTTATCAAGAAGAAAAGAGAAAGGACACAAATAAATAAAATATTGAATGAAAGAGGAGAGATCACAACCAACACCAAAGAAATACAAACAATTATAAGAACATATTATGAGCAACTCTAAGCCAGCTAATTAGATGATCTGGAAGAAATGGATGCATTCCTAGAGATGTATCAATTCCCAAAATTGAACCAGGAAGAAATAGAAAACCTGAACAGACCTATAACTACTAAGGAAATTGAAGCAGTTATCAAAAATCTCCCAACAAACAAAAGCCCAAGGCCAGATGGCTTCCCAGGAGAATTCTACCAAACATTTAAAGAAGAATTAATACCTATTCTTCTGAAACTATTCCAAAAAATAGAAATGGAAGGAAAACTTCCAATCTCTTTTTATGAGGCCACCATTACCTTGATCCCCAAACCAGACAAAGACCCCCTCAAAAAGGAGAATTACAGACCAATATCCTGATGAACATGGATGCAAAAATTCTCACCAAATACTAGTCAATAGGATCCAACAGTACATTAAAAGGATTATTCACCACGACCAAGTGGGATTTTTCCCTGGGCTGCAAGGTTGGTTCACCATCTGCAAATCAATCAATGTGATACAATACATTCATAAAAGAAAGAATAAGAACCATATGATCCTCTCAATGATGCAGAAAAAGCCTTTGACCAAGTACAGCATCCTTTCCTGATCAAAACTCTTCAGAGTATAGGGATACTATATAGGGATAGGATATTGAGGGTACATACCTCAATATCATAAAAGCCATCTATGAAAAACCCACAGCGAATATCATTCTCAATGGGGAAAAACTGAGAGCTTTCCCCCAAAGGTCAGGAATACAGCAGGGATGTCCACTATCACCACTGCTATTCAACATAGTACTAGAAGTCCTAGCCACAGCAATCAGACAACAAAAAGAAATAAAAGGCATCCTAATCAGCAAAGAAGAAGTCAAACTCTCACTCTTTGCAGATGATATGATACTTTAGGTGGAAAACCCAAAAGACTCCTCCCCGAAACTGCTAGAACTCATACAGGAATTCAGTAAAGTGGCAGGATAGAAAATCAATGCACAGAAATCACTGGCATTCCTATACATCAACAAGGGGACAGAAAAAAGAGAAATTAAGGAGTCGATCTCATTTACAATTACACTCAAAACCCGAAGATACCTAGGAATAAATCTAACCAAAGGGTCAAAGAATCTGTACTCAGAAAACTATAAAATACCCATGAAAGAAATTGAGGAAGACACAAAGAAATGGAAAAACATTCCATGCTCAAAAATTGGCAGGACAAATATTGTGAAGATGTCAATGCTTCCTCGAGCAATCTACACATTTAATGCAATCCCTATCAAAATACCATCCACTTTTTTCAAAGAAATGGAACAAATAATCCTAAAATTTGTATGAAACCAGAAAAGACCCCGAATAGCCAGAAGAATGTTGAAAAAGTAAAGCAAAGCTGGTGGTATCACCATTCTGGACCTCCAGCTCTATTACAAAGCTGTCATCATCAAGACAGTATGGCACTGGCACAAAAACAGACACATAGATCAATGGAACAGAATCGAGAGCCCAGAAATGGACCCTCAACTCCATGGTCAACTAATCTTTGACAAAGCAGGAAAGAATGTCCAAAAAAAAAGACAATCTCTTCAACAGATGGTGTTGGGAAAATTGGAAAGGACATGCATAGGAATGAAACTGGACCATTTCCTTACACCACACACAAAAATAGACTCAAAATGGTTGAAAGACCTAAATGAGACCAGAGTCCATCAAAATCCTAAAGGAGAACACAGGCAGCAACCTCTTCGACCTTAACCGCAGCAACTTCTTCCTAGAAACATCGCCAAAGGCAAGGGAAGCAAGGGCAAAAATGAACTATTGGGACTTCATCAGGATGAAAAGCTTTTGCACAGCAAAAGAAACTGTCAACAAAACCAAAAGACAACCGACAGAAAGGGAGAAGATATTTGCAAATGACATATCAGATAAAGGGCGAGTACCCAAAATCTATAAAGAAATTATCAAACTCAACACCCAAAGAACAAATGATCCAATCAGGAAATGGGCAGAAGACATGAACAGACATTTTTGCAAAGAAGACATCCAAATGGCCAACAGACACATGAAAAAGTGCTGAACTTTGCTTGGCTCAGGGAAATCCAAATCAAAAGGTCAATGAGATACCACCTCATACCCGTCAGAATGGCTAAAATTAACAAGTCAGGAAACAACAGATGTTGGCAGGGATGTAGAGAAAGGGGAACCCTCCTACACTGTTGGTGGGAATGCAAGCTGGGCAGCCACTCTGGAAAACAGTATGGAGGTTCCTCAAAAAGTTGAAAATAGAGCTACCATATGACCCAGCAATTGCACTACTGGGTATTTACCCCAAAGATACAAATGTAGGGATCCAAAAGGGTACGTGCACCCTGATGTTTATAGCAGCAATGTCCACAATAACCAAACTATGGAAAGAGCCAAGATGTCCATCGACAGATGAATGGATAAAGAAGAGGCAGTATAGATATACAATGGAATATTATGCAGCCATCAAAAGGAATGAAATCTCGCCATTTGCTACAACATGGATAGAACTGGAGGGTATTATGCTGAACGAAGTAAGTCAATCAGAGAAAGACATGTATCATATGATATCACTGATATGAGGAATTCTTAATCTCAGGAAACAAACTGAGCATTGCTGGAGTGGTGGTGGGTGGGATGGGGAAGCTGGGTGATAGACATTGGGGAGGGTATGTGCTATGGCGAATGCTGTGAATTGTGTAAGTCTGTTGAATCGCAGACCTGTATCTGTGAAACAAATAATATATTATATGTTAAAAAAAAAAAAGAAGAAGAAGATAGTAGGAAGGGAAAAATGAAGGGGGAGAAATTGGAGGGTGAGACAAACCATGAGAGACTATGGACTCTGAGAAACAAACTGAAGGTTCTAGAGGGGAGGGGGTGGGAGGATGGGTTAGCCTGGTGATGGGTATTAAAGAGGGCATGTACTGCCTGGAGCACTGGGTGTTATACGCAAACAATGAATCATGGAACACTACATCAAAAACTAATGATATAATGTATGGTGATTAACATAACATAATAAAATAAAAAAATAAACTATGTGCACTTTCTTGTTTTTCTCACCTAGAAAGAGTCATATGATCATAAGATATATTGAGGGTCTAAAAGTCATGATTTACTAAACCAATATACAAAATGTATGCTTTTTGAAATAAATGCAAATTTTATACTTTAAATTTTTGTTCTATGAATGCAGTATAAATGAAAAGAGGAGGGAAGTGAGGTCTGTAAAATCAAGTGGAGGATTAACAGGTACTTTCTATCTGATTTGCTAACATTTTCTAATTCTCCAAAACAAAAACAATTACTTGCTACTGTAAAAAAATTATAAGATCAATGAATCAAAGGGGTCCCAATTTACCAAGTAATAATTGGTTTACCTCTGAGTTATAATCTACCATTGTTCATTCACACTCCTTCCTGAAATGTTAGCAGAATTTTTGTTGTTGTCATTGTTGTTATTAAAAAGGATGAATATTTTCAAATTCCCACTATGGCAGCAACAATTGTACTTTCCAAGCATTCCATCTGCACCACATTTCTGTTCCCCTTGACACTGTAACTAGTACCGGCCCATGGACTTTGGGCAGCAATGATGTGTGTCACCTCCAGCCAAAGCTTAGAAAAGCCAACAGACAACTCTCAAGTTCTTTCTTCTGCTAAGGGAAAAGCAGACAAGGTCTCATGCTGATATGGTAAAGTCATAGATCAGTTCATTCTCAATTGCTGGGGCCCTGCTGTCCTAAACAGTTGTCCTAATCCATAACAGATTATGTACAAGAGAGAAATAACCTTTTGTTTTGTTAAACCAGAGAACCCTCGTGATTGTTAGCATAGTGTACCCTGCTCTGTACTGACTAATTCTTATCTGAGATATCAGTTTTATCTCCTCCCTTCAGTATCACTTGACACTTACTTTACCCATATAGACATCCAACAAATATATCTAAGTATAATTGGGGGGCTAAAATAAGTTAAAAATTAGGAAAGTATATGTGTATATGAATAAGTTGCTTAAAGGGACTAGGGCTTTTGGAAGACCACAATAATGGAGGACCATTACTAGCCCTCAATAATTATTCTATCATTAAATAATTATGCTGAAGGAAACTAATAATTAGGATATGAATGGAAAAGCTGGGAAGTGGTACAAGGTAAAAAGATATACTCTGAATCCAGCAGATCCACCAGCAGACTGAGGTAACCAGCAACATGCTCAGAGAAGTCTAAACCTATCCATTGCCTTTACTTCTTTCCAATTTATATAAAAGAGCACTAATAACCGAAAACTTATGACTTAGCCTATAGGACAAGGTTAAAAATTCAAGAGTCTTTGTTTTTTTTAAGCAAAATTCTGTAATATGGTAAAACTGAAAGCAGAAGTTGGGAAAAGCTTAATCTAAAAGGCTTCATTTTTATAAAAAGGGCTTTGAAATGAACTATAATGAAATTGAGTGGATAAATTCCTGGAGCTTTTAAATTTTCTAAGAGAAAATAACTGGATTCGTAACTACATTTCAAATTTGAAGTTTTTTTTATCAGAATTATTTGAATGCAAACATTTTTGGCTATTTATGGGAGAGGATGTGTAGGTAATGCCAGTAGTGTTCTAAATGTCATGTTTGCACACTATTAAACCCAATGAACTATGAATTTGTGAGTTGAAAATATCATTTCTCCAGTTATTTCAATTGATTTAAATCTGGTGTTGAGGGATTTCAGTTCTAACCTCAGAACATTTTGAAGACTAAATCCAAAGGTCTTTGATTACTTTGGTTATTTCTGATTTTTTTGAAATATTTAAATGACTAGTTTTGACATAGACCTGTATATAATAATTGTCATTGGCTAGGAATTTAAAGCAACTTGTCATGCTGCTTTCTGAAATCTTAAAGCACTATCTTCTCTATTAGAAAGACTCTTGCAGATATAGTTTCACTTGCTTATGGGTCACTAGGTGGATTTATGCTTGTGGTTTACACCTTAACTGGTGCCTGTTGCTAATTTGACCAGCCAACTGGTGGAACACTTAAACACTTTCTTATTAAAATGACTCAACAGAGGTAGAATTATTCACTAGAGAATTAATCAAAAGACCATCTGTTCTAACAAGAAATTTTGCAGTTTCCTAGTTGTTCTCTGAAAATTTAGTGAGATATCTAGGTTACAAATCTCAGCATTTGCATAATATTGACACAGATTATAGATTAGTCTGAAGTATTTATAAGATAAAGAATGTATAATAATATGTATATATAAAGGTAATTTTAACTCTTCTAAGATGGTATCCAAATTTAAAATCTAATTATTTCAACAGTAGTCACTCTTCTACATTTTAAAATGTAGTGCTTAACTGTATAGTTACCAAAGTTGGATGGGAATTCCTAATTTCAGATTTAATACCTAAAAAACAGTACATATTCTTTCAGAATGTGCCCTGTAGCTCCTCACCAATGGTTATGTGGAAGAATGTTTGGTCTCTCTGAGAGCAGGGATTTAACATTTCCTTTCAAAAATTCAAGGTCCTGGAGCTAAAATGAAAGCAAATAATAAATATGCATGGGTCCTAAATGTAAGATGTATCAATTAGAATTGTTCCAGCCTCAAGTAGTACTGTTCCCAAATCAGAACTGCTTAGACAATAGGGACCACATGACCTCATGCAACAAGAGTCCCAAGGGAGGAGTTTCCAGAATTCATTAAATCAATGGCTAAATGAAATCATCAAACACCCAATTCCTCTAATCTTTCTGAGCAAGCATCATCTTCCTGTCAGCTAATGTCCTTAGACTTGACTCTTTTTGGTATTACTGATGAGCTTTCAGCATCCCATCCTCACACAACCATTGAAATGTCAAAAGAGGCAAAGAGGATGTATTCTTAAGAAGGATGAGATCTTTTCCAGAGGTCCCTAGATTTCCTCAACACTGTCCTTATATAACAAAATCCTTCTTAAATCCTTCTTAATTCAGGCTTGAGAGGACTAGAATTGCCATGATATTCAGTAATCAAGATTCATCCTCTAGCTAGGTCTGAAGAGCATCCCCTTTTTCTAAAGCAGGTGGCCACCTGAGGTCTAAGTAAATTTGTGGTTAGATTAACAAAGAAAAATTGGGGAAGAATGACTATTAGGTAGGTGACCAATAGTGCTTGCCCTAGAGCATGAGAGGATTATTTCAAAGGATCCAAAAATAAATACTAAGAGGAATGTGATGAGGGGTAAAATGGGATGTTTTGGTACTATTTCCCATTTGCAGAAATATTATTTTTTTGCTTGCTAATCCTTCTGATGATTAGTATTGTTGTATAATTAATATAGTTATGGATTGTAAGACTGAGCATTTGAATGGAAACATTAAAACCATGAAAGACTGGAAAATATATATGGAGAAGAAAAATAATGCAAAGGACGTACCTGAGTACCCTTGATGCAGGTAAAGAGAATAAGAAAATTTTAACATATTGGAACAATAAATAACTTCTGTTACAATATAAAAGAAAGGTTTTTTAAAAAAGATTTTATTTATTTATTTGAGAGAGAGAGAGAATGGAACAGAGGGAGAGGGACACGCAGAGCACAGAGCCCGACATAGGGCTCTATCTCATGACCCATGAGGTCATGACCTGAGCAGAAACCAAGAGTCAGTGCTTAACCAACTGAACCACCCAGGTGTACCAAAGAAAGTTATTGTTTAGGCTACACTGAAATGCTATTCTTTTTTTTAAAAATTTGTTTTTATTTATTCATTTGAGAGCATGAGCAGGGGTGGGTAGGCACAAGGAGAGGGAGAAGCAGGCTCCCTGCTGAGCAGAGAGCCCAATGTGGGGTTTGATTCCAGAACCCCGGGATCAGGACCTGAGCTGAAAAATCTATCAATATGTATTAAATATACTGGTTCAAAATTAACTCTAAGATGTTCAAAACTAACATACTGTCGGTAAGTTGTTATTAAGAAAACTTAGTATCATTAACTTGAAGGGTAACTTTTAGATGTGGAAGTTTTAGCCCACAGAATCATAAACAGCCTTTTTCTTTAAAAAAAAGGTGGGGGGCGTTCTCTAGCTAATAATTTTTGCTTGTAATTATAACAATAATACTTTGAGATTTAAAAATGAACAAAGAATTCAGTAAAAAGAAAATGCTTCCTCCATAATATCAGTTAAATACTGACACATCCAATATTTATGTGGTAGAAATTTATCTTAACTCACAGACAGACCTGAATTATTGTTATCTCCTGAGATCACCAGGAGGGCATCCTTCAGGCCAGTAGACATAGCTCTAGGGGCATAATAGAGTACATTTGTTTGAACAACAGATGACTGAGGTTGGCTCACTTGGAAACTCCTTACAGCCAACAACTGTAGTAAATTTTCCATCACTTTTTATTTTCTATTTCCTCAACTTTAACATCTGTATGTTAATACCAGCAAATGGAGTACAAGTCTTTGATCTATTCAGAGTTTGTTGCACACTTTGCACATTTGGTTTGGATGAGTCACTGACTAGGTGGCTATTGTTGTAAGACAGATAATGAGTAGGTATAGCAAAGTTACCTTAATGTCTGGAGAATCTTCTTTTTATCCCCTGGAGTGCTAAGTGCATTTTCTTCTCTGATCCTCAAATAGGTTCTAAAATTCCACCTCTTTATAAAAGACTTAATAATAGGAGGAAAATCAAAAATTCAGCTGTGACCTTACCTAGTTAAACATTAAACCCTAATTAGTTGTCATTGTTCACTGTCTCAAAAAATTAAACAGGACTTTTGTTTTAGATTGTATGTTCTTCTATTCTTACTTTTTCTTCCTAATCTCATCTTTTCACAGAGTGATGACTAATATTAGTGTGTAGGTCAGATTTTTTGGGACACTTCAGATATCACATTCTGCCTCATTGTCCACATAAATATGTGCTTACTGGTCAGATGACACATCATACATGTTTATCAAATCACTCCCTCATAGAACAGAATTTGTCCTTACCCTTCATGCAGAAGACTCCTATATAGACACAATTTGGGTAAAATTATAGTTCTCCATGTTCATAAGTGAAGTTAGTGGAACTTCCAGTGTTTTGTGTGCTTTGCCATCTGGTCAAATGGAAAAATGATACATCATTTGTATCAATACATCATTTGTATCATTGTGTCAAATGGAAAAATGATACATCATATAGGATACATGAAGGTTAATTTTCCCACAGAATATGAATGCCTTGGGAATTAGAACAAAAGTAAGAAATATTTCTGCAGTATAGCATACTGCAGAAATATTAACTTTGTTGGGTAATATTGCCTTTGCTGAGATTCAGACATACTTGGCTTTCTTAGAGTCCTGGTGGGACATTCCTAAGAAAATTTTCTTTGTGAGGCATCTGAAGTGATCCTTAGGAAAGAACTCTTCTAGGGAACAGAAATATCTGAAGCATGTCTTGGAAAAAGAGTGTAACACACCAACCTGCCAGTAACAGAGGGAAATAACTCATCCCAAGAGAAGTAGCCATGCATGGGAGTTAACTGTTTAGAGTCATTGTTGAAGGGCAGTCATGATTCTGATTACACCATGATGAGTACTTCCAGCCCAATCTCATTTATCCCAAGGAGAAAAAGGACTGTAAAAAAAACTGTACAGAAAATCTATATAAAACACTGGGTTACAAGCAGGTCTGCTTTGGGAGCTCTCCAGCAGAATACTGCATGAGAGGGAGTGGCCTTTTGTTCCAGTTTGTCATACATCACCATGTAGGTATGTCACCATGACAGGCTAGGTCACTGGTATATTAGTCAGGGTTCTCCAGATAAGGGAGGAAGGAAGGAAGAAAGGAAGGAAGGAAGGAAGACAGGAAAAGAAGAAAAGAGAAAAGAAAGAAGATAAAAGAAAAGATTTATTATATGGAATTGTCCAAATGATTATGGAGACTGAAGTCCAAAATCTGCAGTGTGGGAAGGCAGGCTGCAGACCCAGGAGAGCTGATGGTGCAGATGAAGTCCAAAGGCAACATACTGGAGAATTTTCTTCTGCTTGGGGAAACCAGTCTTTTTGTTCTATTCAGGCCTTCTGAAAAGGCCTACCTACACTATGGAGGGCATTCTGCTTTACCCAAAGTTCACAAATGTAAGTGTTAATTTCATTCCAAAACACTCTCAAAGTTGACACATAAAATTAGCCATCACAACTGCCAATATCTGAGGGGAGAAGATAGGTTAATGAACATATTTAACACCCTTGGGGATTCTTGGAAGTAGTGGTGAGTGAAAAGAGGACCCTGTAGGTTGTTAGTCTATTACAATAGCAGGGGAGATATAAGTCAGTGGAATTTAAATCATTGCAATTATTTAATTTCATACTGTCATGTAAAACAAGCTATTTAGGCCAATACAAACTCCACCTACATGTTGTTCTTCATTTGCACAATGGGCATTTTGGACTATAAACCATTAAAAGGTTAGACAGTGTCTGATTTAGAATACTTAGCAAATTATCATGTTTTCAATAATATTTAATGATTATTTTTGCAAACAGGGTGACATTATATTATGGTATTTAGAAGCATAATGGAATGAACACATGGGTTCAAACCCTGGTTCTAACTGCTTACTGTGTAGCTTTCTGTAAATTACTTGATGTTTCTATACTTCAATTTCCTTATGTGAAAATACAAATACTTATATAACCTATACATAGTTGTTAAGAAAAATAAATGAGACCATATTGAGCATTTAGCACAATTTTTACTGCATAGTCAATACATGTTAACTATTGTTCTTATTATAACTTTAATAGTGTGATCAAGCTATAAGTTTTCAGCTAATTATCAATCCATCCATTTGTATGCATTTATTATGCAGCTAAAGGTTTGCCAAAAGTTAACATTTAACAGTAATAGAAAGACTGGTTAACAGCAGCATAAATGTAGAGCAATTACAAGTGAAGGAAATGGTTAATAACATCTGTACTTTATGCTTAATTGGTTTATCATAAGGGAAAATAAAATTTTCTGTGTGAATATGTTTTATAATCTATATAGTATGGATTATATTCAGTGGGCACCAACATACAAGAAAGTTCCTTTCTTCTTTTTTTTATTGACTATTTTTTAGAGTAGTCTCAGGTTCACAGCAAAATTGTGCAGAGAGTACCAAAATTTCCCATATACCACCTGCGCCCAACACATACATAGCCTCCTTGATTATCAACATTCTGACCAGAATGGTACGTTTGAGCCACCTGATAAACCTACATTGACACTGACACATGTTATCACAAGAGTCACTGTTGGTGTAGTACATTCTATGGGACTGGACAAATTTATAATGACATACATCTGTATAAATGATCATGTACCATTGTAGTTTCATAAAGGGTAATTTACTGTCCTAAAATCCTCTCTGCTCCCCCCCGCCTCAAACCCTGGCAACTACTGATCTTTTTACTATCTCCATAGCTTTGCTTTTTCCAGAATGTCATATATAAATATAATATAGTTGAAATTATTTAGCATTGGCTTCTTTCACATAGTAATGTACACTTAAGTTTCTTCCATGTATTTTCTTGGCTGGATAGCTTTTGTGTATGGGTGTGTGCTGGATAATATCCCAATGTCTGGGTGTACCACAGTTTATTCATTTACATACTAAAGTACATCTTGGTCTCCTCCAAACTTGGGCAATTATGAATAAAGTTGATATAAACATTTGTGAGCAGGTTTTTGTGTGAATGTAAATTTTCAACCCTTTTGGGTATACCAAGGCACATATAACAGTGGATTGTATGGTAAGAGTATGTTTAGTTTTACAATAAACTGCAAACTGAATCAGACAACAAAAAGAAATGAAAGGTATTCAAATTGGCAAAGAAGAAGTCAAACTCTCTCTCTTCGCAGATGACATGATACTTTATGCGGAAAATCCAAAAGACTCCACCCCCAAATTATTAGAACTCATACAGCAATTCAGCAATGTGGCAGGATACAAAATCAATGCACAGAAATCAGTTGCTTTCTTATACACTAACAATGCAACTGTAGAAAGAGAAATTAGAGAAACAATTCCATTTACAATAGCACCAAAAACCATAAGATACCTCAGAATAAATCTAACAAAGAGTTAAAGGATCCATACTCTAGGAACTACAGAACACTCATGAAAGAAATTGAAGAAGACACAAAAAGATGGAAAACATTCCATGATCATGGGTCAGAAGAATAAACATTGTTAAAATGTCTATGCTACCCAGAGCAATCTATACCTTCAATGCCATCCTGATCAAAATTCCAGTGACTTTTTTCAAAGTGCTAGAACAAACCATCCTAAAATTTGTATGGAATCAGAAAAGACCCCGAATCGCCAAGGAAATGTTGAAAAAGAAAAACAAAGCTGGGGGCATCACATTGCCTGATTTCAAGCTATATTACAAAGCAGTGATCACCAAGACAGCACAGTACTGGCTCAAAAACAGACATATAGACCAATGGAACAGAATAGAAAGCCCAGATATGGACCCTCAACTCTATGGCCAAATAATCTTAGACAAAGCAGGAAAAAATATGCAATGGAAAAAAGACAGTCTCTTCAATAAATGGTGCTGGGAAAATTGGACAGCCGCATGAAGAAGAATGAAACTCGACCATTCTCTAACACCATTCACAAAGATAAACTCAAATGGATGAAGACCTCAATGTGAGACAGGAATCCATCAAAATCCTAGAGAACGTAGGCAGTAACCTCTTTGACATCGGCCACAACAACTGCTTTCAAGATACATCTCCAAATGTTAGTGAAACAAAAGCAAAAATGACCTTTTGGGACTTCATCAAGATAAAAAGCTTCTGCACCGCAAAGGAAACAGTCAATAAAAAAGAGGCAACCCACAGAATGGGAGAAGATATTTGCAAATGACACTACAGACAAAGGGCTGATTTCCAAGATCTATAAAGAACTTCTCAAACTCAACACCCAAAAAACAAATAATCAACTCAAAAAATGGACAGAAGACATGAACAGACACTTCTCCAAAGAAGACATACAAATGCCTAACAGACACATGAAAAAATGTTCATCATCATTAGCCATCAGGGAAATTCAAATCAAAACCACACTGAGATACCACCTTACACCAGTTAGAATGGCAAAAATTGACAAGGCAAGAAACAACAAATGTTGGAGAGGTTGTGGAGAAAGGGGAACTCTCTTAAACTATTGGTAGGAATGCAAGTTGGTATAGCCACTTTGGAAAACAGTGAGGAGGTTCCTCAAAAAATTAAAAGTAAAGCTACCCTATGACCCAGCAATTGCACTACTGGGTATTTACCCCAAAGACACAGATGTAGTGAAAAGAAGGGTCATATGCACCCCAGTGTTCATAGCAGCAATGTCCACAATAGCCAAATTGTGGAAAGAGCGAGATGCCCTTTGACAAATGAATGGATAAAGAAGATGTGGTCCATATATACAATGGAATATTACTCAGCCATCAGAAAGGATGAATACCCAACTTTTACATCAACATAGATGGGACGGGAGGAGATTATGCTAAGTGAAATAAGTCAAGCAGAGAATGTCAATTATCATATGGTTTCACTTATTTGTGGAACATAAGAATAGCATGGAGGACATTAGGAGAAGGAAGGGAAAAATGAAGGGGGGGGAATCAGAGGTAGAGATGAACCATGAGAAACAAACTCTGAGAAACAAACTGAGGGTTCTAGAGGGGAGGGGGGTGGGGGGATGGATTAGCCTGGTGATGGGTATTAAGGAGGGCACGTACTGCATGAAGCACGGGGTGTTATACGAAAACAATGAATCACTACGTCAACAATTGATCACTACATCAAAAACTAATGATGTATTGTATGGTGACTAACAAAACATAATAAAATAAACTTAAATTAAAAAAAAAAAGAAACTGCAAACTGTCTTCCAAAGTGACTGTACCATTTTATATTCTCACCAACAATGAAAAAGAGTTCCTGTTGTTTCACATCTTCACCAGAACTTGGTGTTGTCAGTGTTCTGGATTTTGAACATTTTAATAAGTGTGTGGTGGTATCTCATTGTTTTACTTTGCATTTCCCAATGACATATGATCTTTTCATATGCTTATTTGTCATTTGTATATTTTCTTTGGTGAGGTGTCTGTTAAGGCCTTGGGCCCATGTTTTAAAAAGGTTGTTTGTTTTCTCATTGTTGAGTTTTAAGAGTTCTTTGTGTGTTCTGAATAATGGTATTTTAGCAAGGAAGTCTTGTAAATATTTTCTCCCAATCTGCTCTGTGCCTTGTCTTTTCTTTTTGCTTTTTTTGTTTTTTGTTTGTTTGTTTTGGTCTTTTCATTCTTTTGACAGTGTCCTACACAGAGAACTTTTTAATTTTAATGGAGTCCAACTTATCAATCTTTTCTCTCATGGATCTTGCCTTTGGTGTTATATGTAAAAAATCATCACCAAATGAGAAGTCATCTAGGTTTTCTCCTATGTTCTCTTCTAGGAGTTTTATAGTTGTACATTTTGCATGCAGGCTTAGGATCCATTTTGAGTTAATTTTTGTGAAATGTGTAAGGTCTGTGTTTAGACAACTTTTTTCATGTGATTTCCTAGTTGTTCCAGCATCATTTATTGCCTCTTTTTTTAAAAATTGTAATTTTTTTATTCGAAAACAAATATACAACTTGGAATGGATTTGAGGCAAATTGTGTCATAAGCAGATTTTCTTTAAGTGGCTAAACAAAGTTTAAAAAGCAAGTAACAATAAAATAAAATGTTTCTGGTACAGGACCAGCAGTACAAAAAAATAGTGTATGAGTACCTGGATAATACACCCATTTTGCAATAGTGCAACTTTTAAGTACATATTGTTGACGGTCCATAGTCCATGCAGAGTTACAACTCCACACTTCAACAACAGCATGCTGACAGTTCCTAAGGAAAACTACTTAAAAAAAAGGCATAATCCAGATGTTCCCTCATTTGACCAACTCCGTCTAAGTTTAGTTGTGCAGAAGGGCTTAGATATATCCAGAGTAAGCCACATGCAACATGTTACTTGATCAATTTTCTAAAATAAGGTTTCAGGACAATGACAGTAAGATAAGGGAAGAAAACATGGAGGAATGAAGTCCTAATGACTATACATGCATATTTTTTGACAGCAGGGGGGAACCTTTTACAGATAAGTTACAATCAAAGAAAAGGCAAATAAACAATTTTGTACAAGAAATTTAACACATTCTGTACAATGTCTTCACTTTGCTGTCATCATTTGTACAAACCCTTCATAGTTTACTTGACCATCACCATCAATAACTGCTTCCCTGATCATTTCATCAACCTCTTCATCTGTTAACTTCTCTCCCAGATTTGTCATCCCATGGCAAAACTCTGCTGCACTAATATTGCCATTGCCATTCTTATCAAACACATGGAATGTTTCTCTAATTTCTTCTTCACTGTCTGTGTCTTTCATTTTTCTTGCCATCATTGTCAGAAATTGCAGGAAGTCAATTGTGCCATTACCATCAGCATCTACTTCATTAATCATGTCCTATAACTCTGCTTCTGTGGGATTTTGCCCAAAAGGCCTCATTACAGTTCCCAATTCCTTTGTTGTTATAGTTCCATCACCATCCTTGTCAAATAGTGGAAAAGCTTCTTTGAATTCTGCAATCTGCTCTTGAGTCAGTTGGTCAGCCATGCTGTAAGCATTACCGGTCTCCAAGAAGCGACCACACAACCACTCAGCTTGTTTGCCCCACTTGGACTCTATTGCCTTTTTTTTTTTAATGTGTGAATAAGTTTTTTATTAAAAAAATCTATTTATTTATTCATCAGCAATCAATTTTTGAATGACTCATACATACAAGATACTATGCTAGATATTAAATTTTCATAAAACCTAAGTTCCTTGTCCACAAGGAACTCTATCATAAAAGATACAGAGGAGTAAATCAATAATTAAAATAAAATCACACACATGTATATATTCTTGTAAGGCAAATGATTACTCCTGTGCATTGGTAAATATAAATTATAATGTACCCATCTATCACAATATGACACTGTAGATAGCTCAGGTACAGAGGACTTGGTGGGAATGATCATCAACAAAATTGTAATATATATTGTCTCCTGTTTAGGACAAAAAAAAATCTGTTTATTTACCCATTCAACCAGTACTTATTACACTACTACTAAATAGAAATCACTGGGGTTACTGGGGTGGAGTATGGAGTAAAATCAAATATAAATCCTGACTTCTGGGAGCTTGGGAATATGGCAGAGACAGAAACATAATTAGTCATAATTCAAGGGTGAGTAAGATACATGCACTAAAAGAAGTTCACTGAAAGATCTATGGGAGTACAGAAAAGAAATTATAAAGAAAAGAAATGACGGCTAAAAACAATAGTGGGTAAAAGTGCTGGTGCCTTAACAGGGATCAAGGCATATACTAATAGTTAAGTAAGACTGCAGTAATAACTGCTACAGTTTGGCAAGTAATACAATGACAATTTCAGTTATAAATGTCCTGTTATAAATTACTAAAAACTACCAGTGTTATTAAATAGCAGCTTTTGAGTACCTATTTCTAATATAGTGTATGACAAAATGGGAAGTGTGCATATAGTACTTCTGTAGCATACTGAGTATGATGGTTGCCTAAAGGAAAGCCGTGTGATTAAGTTGTGAACTGAATTAAAAATTTCATGAAATATCATTTTTCCTTAAAAGAATGACAAACTGGTATTTGGGTATTTGTCAGATATTTTCTCAAAAATAAACAAGTGACAGGGTGCCTGGGTTGCTCAGTCAAGCGTCTGCCTTGGGCTCAGGTCATGATGCTGGGGTCCTGGGATCGAGCCCTGCATCAGGCTCCCTGCTCAGTAGGGAGCCTGCTTCTCCCACTCTCACTCCCCCTGCTTGTGTTCCCTCTCTTATTGTGGCTCTCTCTGTCAAATAAATAAATAAATAATCTTAAAAAAAAAAAACTTAAAAAAAATAAACAAGTGACTAAAGCAACTGACAATACATGATGCTAAGGGAAAAAAATTGAGTATTCAAGAGAAAATTAAAATTTTGGAAAACTTTTATCTGCCACTATGTGTTTGTCAGCTTCATAATATTTAAAGACTTTTTTTTTGTGAGATCAAAGGTGCTTTAATGAGTGTGATATTTTAATATTATATAATGAAACATGTCAGTAATAGATCTGCAAAAATCAATGAACCTGTATTTACCAAATGATCAACACATTGTTGTAAAATCATGTATTGATAACATTCATTCAGATTGCAAGATTGATCAATGAATATTAGTGCAATAGAGTGTGAAAGTTTCATTGATATGATTTCAGGTTTTGCTGTGTAATCAATATTTAAGAAACTACCTTTTATCAATTTTTGGTGTTATATCAAAGAAAACTCTCCATGATCATATGAAAAGACTATTAAATATTTTTCCATTTTCTAACTACGTATTTTTATGAGGGTGAATTTGATTTTTTTCAATATACTACAACCAAAACAACATACTGTAATAGATTGAATGCAGAAGCAGATGTAAGAATCCAATTGTCTTCTTTCAAAGCAGACATCAAAGAAATCTGCAAAATGTCAAACAATGTTACCCTTCTATATTTTTAAAATATTTTTTCATAAAAAAAGTTTATATGTAAACATGAAGTGGATTTATTATTACCAATTTAAATAAGTTAATAAAAATATTTTAAAAATTTTACAGTTTTAATTTATACTAGATTTAACCCACATAAAAAAAAAAACTCCTTTGGGTCTTTGTGCCAATTACCACTTTATGGTGTCTCAGCTCCAAATTCATTCTTTTTGCCTTCTCTGTGATAATGGAGTTGTTCCCTCTAAATATTTCCCCTTTGCCAGTCAGTGGGAGGTGAAGCTTGGTCTATGAGAACACTGGAGTGACACTAGAGATAGAGGAGGTTTTCCTTCCTGCTTCTGGTGTGGTTTCATTGCCAGACTTGTGGAGAACATGCTCTGTGGCTTTACAACATTAGGGAGCAATGGTATAGCTAGGACACCCAGACACTGCAGCATCTGCAGCCCAGCCTAGATCACTGCTCCTTGCATTCTCTCTTCAGTTCTGCACATACATGTACATGTCAGAGGTCCCATCAGGCTGCCATTTAGGGAGCAGACCACCCTATCTTCATCCCACACAGCCCAGGCCATGCATAGAGTATTCTAGGTTTGTAGAGAAGGAGGCCTGGCCAGCCCCAGTTTTCAGCAGTTCTTGCAGTGATGCTCTGAGTCCCTCTAGGAGTGTGGCTACTGGCTTCAGCTCACTTGTTCCTCAGAGGGTTCTTACACCTTGTCCAGTGACTCTGGACCAGCTCTTCCAGGCAACTCAGCAAAATTTTCTACCATCTATTCTGCTGTTCAGGCCTTCTTCAACAAGATCTGAGCCCCAACCCTGAGGACAGGATTCCCTTTTCAAATTTGTCCTTTTTTTCAGGAACTCTCTCTCAGCCCCAAGGTACCCTTCTGAGTTACCTTTCCATCTTTATATTTATTCTACTATAAAAGCTTGATAATAATTATTTACATTGAACTTCCACTATTGAAAATACTGTGTGGTTTCTGATTCCTTGTTGGACCCAGAGTTCTCAATAGTTTCTGAGATGGTAAAAGTGTTCTGAGATCAAGAAGTTTGAGAATGACTGCTATAGCGGGGTGTAAAAGTAAATGAAGGTGACGGCCACTGCATAGAGGCACTAGGCAACAATATCATTCAAAGCACTTGTCCTTCTAGCAATCATTCCATTCTAATAAAGGCTTAGAAATTGAAATGTCTTCTGAAATGAAAGAGAGACATCTTCTTGTGGTTATAAGAATTTTAGAACACTCTCCTTTACCCTTATGGTTTCAGTTAATAAAATATATTACTTTGGGGACATTTAAAAAGCACATACTGATCTTTTTCCAAAACCCGTTTCTAGCCAAGAATCTGCCCACATCTTACCACTTTTATTACTATTGCTCCTAAACCAAGCCTTCCTACCTGTATAATGACAATGACACCCTAACTGGAGTCCACTCTTACCTCTTCCAGGCTCATATCTACATGGCAGGCTGGCCTCTACATAGCCAGAGTGATACTGCTAAAATAGAAGTAAAATTATGTCATTCCCCTATTGAAACCTTCTTGTGGTCCCCCATATAGCTCAGATTAAAACCCAAAATCGTCACAATGGCCTTAAAGTTTCTACCCAATCTTTCCTTCACAACCTCTCTGCCCCCACCATCCTGTTATTGTTCTTGTCACTCCTGTTTCCTCCTTGAAAACATCTCAGTGCTCTAACACATATGAACTCTTTGATGATGGGGTATTTTTTCATTTTGTTTATTTCTATAAACTCAGCATCTAGAACAATACCTAAAAAACATTATTCTTTATAAATCTTTTTTTCTTTTTTGAATGGAGCAAAATGGAGCTTTGAATGGAGCTGAAAAGCTATAGAAATTTAGATTGAATCTAAAATTACAGTTTTCTCTGAAGTAAATCTTAATTCCCAAATTTATCTCTGGTTATGAATATTTTCTTATATTCTAGATCCAAGGGGATGTTGTGGTTTCATTTCAGTTTAAAACTATATTTCCAAGATGTCAGAATTAAACCATGAGTTAAAACTATGATATTTAATTAGATCATTCAAAAAACATTCATTGAGCATTTACTACATTTAAGATACTCTTTTAGCTACTGTGAAAGCCAAGATGATGAAAATATAATCCTTGTCAAGTATGTGGAAGATAACATAAAGTATACAGTGGAAAATTTCACTGAAAAAATGGCAGATGGGTCACACATTGAAATCACTGCTTGCCATCTCCAATCTACAAAAATTATAAGAAAAGAAATGTAAAAACCGGTTAATGAGCATATAGTCCTGACCAAAATAAAGAGGATTTTTCAGAGGCACTGAACTTGTGCAACATTTTTTGAAGGTATCCAGCTGAAATTTACCACAACAGCAATAAGCTAAGGACCCAAATAGGATGTCATAGCCCACAAGGCAGGTCACACAGCCCAGAATGCAAATGGGAGAATTCTGTTCCCAAACTAAAGCACACAACTAATGAGCAGCAAACATCTGAGGAAGATCAACACCATGAATTAGAAGAAAAAAAAATCAAATACACAAAAATGCCCAACAAACAGAATTAATTTATTAATCCCGAAATAGATTTTAAACAACACAAAATTAATAAGAATGAGTATCTCATTCTCATGTAGCTAACAGGGTATATGATTAGAAAACATACATGCCATGGAGACTTAGAAATTCAAAGAGAAAGATCTGTGAAATAGTGGGTTAGGACAATCTTTTGGGAAAAGTTAGGTTTTTAACCATTTGTCATAACAAAAACATGAGTTTTAGATTGATGGAGAAGAAAGACAAAATCCATTTCATTTGGGCATTATGAAGGCTTTTAGGAAGGACTGAACTCTCTAGAAAAGAGGACTGGTGTGAAGAAGAAGAGGAAGATAATCAAATTTCAAGGCAGAGACAAAAGAAGTTTGAAAAATTTGGATTTGAGGTAACATAAGGGAAAGTACTGTAGGCTCATTAGTAGAGAAAAAAAACATGTCCCTGGTAGTAGAGAAACTGTTTTAAAGACAATTGCTTTTCTATACTGAAAGGGTGGTAGTAGCATGTGATAGAAAGAAGAATCTTAAGTACAGGAAGGGTTAGTGAATAACTTTTGTAGGTCTGAAAACTCTCCCTAGGCTGTTAGTTAGCTTCATGCATTTTCTTTCATTAATATTACACATTTTAAAAAATGGTAATCAGTTGATAAATATTATCTATGGGCATTTTAATAAGTGGCTCCAAATTTGTTGGCACTTTTCTTATTGAGCAGTAGGGTCTATGCACTCCCCCTTTTAATACTGAGTGGGTTTGGATCTACTTTGAACATGAGAGAAAGGCAAAAGTGAATGCATGAACATAGTAGAGTCTTTGGTGTATGCCCTTAGTTTGGAATGGGTTCTTATGCAGCAATAACAATTGAAATGGAATGTGGTACCTTGAGGTGGGCTAAAGTCATAAAACAAAAATAAAGTACAAAACAACAAAACACAAGAATTTAAAATATAAAGCAAAAATTGAAAACATATGAATATAAAGCAAAAATTGAAAACATAGCCTTGGAACTGGGTCATGGAATATGCTTCAGTAGGCCTTGAGGAGGCTGTTGGAAAGGCTTAAAAATAAGTAAAGAAGTTGTTATTGGAAGCTGGAGGAAAACAGATTTCTTGTTACATAGTGATGTGGAACTAAGCACCACTGGCACCTGCAGTAACATGGAAAACAGGCAAAGTATCTAATGACCTGATAGAGCCGGCTAAGGAGATTTTTAGGCAACATGTTCAAAGTGTCCATTATATTCTGTAACTATGCACCATAAGATGAGAATAGAATGAGTAATGAGCTAAAGAGAACTTATTTAGTTTTTCAAGTGCAACATAGAGAAACTATGAGAATCAGGATTTTCTGGTTATAAAATGCAACAACTCATCCCCAGTGCATTAGTTCAGGTCCTTCAAGAAGTAGATGTCAAACAAGATTAGAGTGTAATACATTTATGGTGGTGGGTGGCGGGTGGAAATAGCTGTAAGGTAAGAAGAGAAGAGAGCCTAGGGAGGGAGAGAGAGGTGGTAGACCATGATGCAGGCATGATACCTATAAGGGAAAGAGAAAAGGAAAGAAGACTGCATAGACAGAATCTTAGACTATAGTGCAGTTCTAAGAAATTTTAGCCAGGCCAAAGTAGCTGGGAATTAAGACTGCAGTACAAAAATAGAGGAACGGACAGATGGCGGTCATCTGTCAATTAGACTCCCTGCAGCAGGAAATCTAGGTTATGAATTTTCTGAGCAACCACAGTTCACTGCTTATACTGCACAGTATACTCTCTATACGTGTGCCAAGAGCAACTTCTCTATGGTTCCCTGGGACCTCTTTTCCTGAGAGTAAACTTAGAAGGAGGGCTTATTGAGATGAATGCTAGCTCCCATCACAGTAGCTTATCTCTTGGAGCCATCAGCGTCATCCTCTCCCTCCTCTGCTATCCATTCTAAACTCCTCTCCCTCTCATATGGGGTATAATTCTCTGCTGGAAATGGCATGGCCTTTTCCCATAATTCCAGGGGTCTCCATTTTTATTCTTTCACTGGGGCTTACCATGAGCTCTATCCTACATTTTCCCCACTGCTGATGCCTACAACACTGCCGCATCTGCCAGATTTTATGCCCCAACTAGGGTGACCAACCATGTTGGTCTAGCGCTTTCTTGGTTTTAGCATTGAAAGTCTCATGTCCCAGGAAACCCCTTTGTTCCAGGAAAACTGAGGTCACACTACAGATAACAGAGATGCTTGCAGGCCCCATGAAAAGTTAAAGTCTTCCATGTTATTCTGTAGATGGAGGGAAGCAGTAGTCTTAAGTCTGACATATGTTGTCTCCAGAACCCAAAGGGACTTATTACCAAATACTGTGATTCTTTGTGGTGGAGCCCATAAGATGCAGCAATGCATCTTTTACTTTGAAAGAAATTATCCTGGCATGTCTCTGAAGACCCCTAAAAATTTAACTGATGTGGTAGGTCTCTGAATTTTATAGCATTTATCTCTTAGCTTCTGTGGCTTATGGGTCTTTACGTGGCCACCAGTCACCTCTTAATCATTTTGTCCACCAGTGTGATATAATCAGTGTAATGATCTGTGTAATATTCTTTGGGATGTCCATGCAGAACTGATATCTTCAGACTATATTATGGCAAAAAATAAGAGTATTAACATAGTCCTGAGGCAAACTGTAAATGAATGTTGTTGTCTAAGTGACATGAATGCAAACCGTTTGATAGCCCTTTGTAATCTGAGTCTAACACAGTTGTCAGATTAGTGGTCACATGCACTGTCCCTGAAGTCTTGCTAATTTGTTCTTGCAATGATATCACTTCTTTTTTTTTTTAAAGATTTTATTCATTTTTATTTGACACAGAGACAGAGATAGTGAGACAGAGAGCATAAGCAGGGGGAGCGGCGGACAGGCAGAGGGAGAGGGAGAAACAGCTTTCCCGCTGAGCAAAGAGCCCGATGTGGGACTCGATCCCAGGACCGGACCCCGGGATCATGACCTGAGCCGAAGGCAGCCGCTTAACCAACTGAGCCACCCAGGCACCCCGCAACGATATCACTTCTGGTCCAGCAGCTATAATCTGGGTTACTACTTGGTTAATAGTCTATAGTCACTATTCAGAATCCATCAATTTTTTGCAGGGGTAATATTGGTGAATTAAATGGAGGTTATCTATCATAAAACCATCACCTTTGCATCTTTTAGGTCATTAGTTCTCAACTCTAGTCACTCTAAGATATGATATTGTTTTTAGGGAGATAGTTTCAGAGTTTTCTACCTGGCCTTCTCCACTGTGAAATTCTTACTCTCAGTATCATGTGTGTTAGTCAGTTACTCTAAGGATCAAATGTGCAAGAGATTTACTCAAGTAACTACTGTGAGGGAAAAAGAGTGGGGAAGCCAGAGGTGGTGGGAAAAAACATTTGATCATGATGCAGTTCTGTCCACCCTGAAGGAGAGAGAGAAAAAGTGTTGGGTAGGCAGATTACTCAACTACTGTGCAGTTCTAAGAAATTTCTGCTAGGCAGATAAAGAGTCCTCAAGCCCAAGTCCCCTGTCAAGGGAGTCTTGCCTCTCACAAGAATGTGCTTAATTTAGTACCCTTGCCTCACTTAGTTGCTGAGAACAGCCCATGGGAAACAAAAACTCATTCCTTACGTAGTAGATTCTGAGTACAGCAGCTGGGATCATCTGTCAAGGGGCTTCATCAAGCAAGATATCTGAGTGGCATGTTTTTACGGCCACCACACCCATTATTGCCAGCAGAGTATTTTCAAGTAGCAAAAGGCCTCAAGGCAAATCCAAGATGCAACAGCAAAGTATGGTTTCAGACTAAAAATTAAACAATGGATGACTATAACATATTGTGTAAGACTCCTGAAAGATTTAAGAAGTGCATCATAAACCCTTTCAGTGTATAAAGTCTCTCTCGGACCTGTTTTGTGGAACACCAAGGGTTCTAAGAATCTTAGGGTTTTTTTTCCTCATAGCACCTTTAAAGCAAGTGCAAGAGAGAAAGATTTGTAGGTGTGGCTTTTGTCTAATGAAATGAATGATAAATCAGCACACAAGAAACATAAAATTTAAAGATTTTTATAGCAGCTTGGATGGTAAGAGACAGAGCAAAATGAAAAAAAAAGGGGGGGGGCTTTGAACTCCCTATTTTTCCAGGCAGAATTCTGGTTGCAACAGCTACACAGCTGCAAATATGGGCTGCATTTCACAGAAAAAGACCGCAGAGGAAAGAACAAGGGCCTGGAGGGTGGAGCTCACAGCCATGGAGAATTCCAGAGCCAGGAGCCAAGGGATAAGACTGGACTCTAATCCAGAACCTGGCAACTCATACTGGCTGGATCTTAGAAATGCAATGGGACAGTGACTGCTTTGTACTTCCTGTCCCTCCTCCTCTCCCTTCCTTGTATCTGTCTCCTAGCAGGACTGCCATTTGCAGTTAGCCTATGTCTACCTCACCATTGTACTTAGGATGTGTGAAGCAAGATAACACATTTCTTCAGTTCACTAGCTTTAAGACCAAGAGAAACTAAACTCCAGGATTATACTAGAGGGATCACACTGAAGGAACATCATCCATACCTGGATCATATTTAAATGACCAGATCTTGGCTCTTGAACTTGAACCTAATTCCATGAAGAGTTTAGTCATTTTGAGAGTCATGGGAAAGCCTGATTTATTTTGTAGGTGTGATAAAATATAAAAATATAAATAATTTGTGGCCAGCTGAAATTTTGTTGGCTTTTTTAAATAGTGGTAAATTATTTAAGCCTCCTCCCAGGAGAGGTCGTTCTATGTCCCCTTGCCTTGTGTATGGGTGAAGTTTGCATTTGCTTCAACTAATAGAGCCCAGCAGAAGTGACCCTATGTAGCTGGGGTTAATTTATGAAAACTCATATAGCTTCTTCCACACCCTCATGCTCACTCATATCACATTCTCTCTTGGAACCCAGCCATTGTATTGTGAGAACACCAAGCCACACAGAAAGCCTCTTGTAAGCGTTCCAATTGGCAGATCCAGCTATGCCTACCTTTGAGTCATCTCATCCCTGGTACAAGGAAGGCATGAGAAGAAAGTTCTAGATAATTCCAGTCCCCTGCTGTTCAAACCTTCCCAGGTGAGCCCCAGACACTGTGAAGCAGTGCTCCATCCCATTTCTTGGCCTACAGAAACCTTGAGTGTAGGAAAATGGTGTGGTTTTCTACTCCGAGTTCTGGGTGATTTGTTTCACAGCAATAGTAACCAGGATGCCACCCAGTAGTCCTTACTGGAAAAGCTGAAAAAAAAAAAAAAAAGTTAAGTTCAAAATCTGTCTCTAACTTAAAGCCTTTCTTCCACATTCCAAATCAGTTATTTGGCCCCCCCCGCCAAAGTATTTGAAACTACAGCAGTTAGCAGCTATCACGGCCGTCGAGTTCCTAAAACCACATACTTCTCCTAAACCATATTCTTGACTTTGGAATTTGAAAGATACACCTAAAACAATGCTACTGGAAAGCTTGTTAATCCCCAAAGAGTATGTTTGGGTATGAAAAACAATGTTTAATAATTATTCTTGAGTCATTATTAAATAATTATTGACTTGACAATATTTCATCCTTAGGAAAAGGAGAAAAAAGAATACTTATGTAGCTAGAACATATTTAGAAATATAAATATCCACTGAATATTTTAAAATTCTAAAAAGCCACAAAGCAAAGTTCAGTGTATGAAATACATGTGCCTTCCTCACAGAAGTGCAAGTGTCTATACGTGCAGAGAGTCAACAGGGAGAGACAGGTGGGGAGGAATGAGAAGGGAACAATATGAAGTATGGAAACAGGGAAATTTTGCATGTTTGTAAGGATCATATTTTCCCAAAATTACAGAATGTGAAGCTGCAATGCCATGTGATTTCTCATTCATCAATTAAAATTTAGTCAATTTCAATCTACTACATATTTTCTTTTGAGTAGCAATATTTCTAGAGCTTAATGTTCCATTTAGGTCCTCAGAAGGGCCTTTGAACAGCCTGCAGTGATAGAACAGACCTTCATTCAGTGAAATCTTGCTGACAGCTGAGAGCAGAGCATTGCATTTTGTACCCTTAAGATAATATAATTGCTCTTCCATCTTATGGTGTAATCAATCAGTAATTGACAATTCTAATTAGAACCCTTGGTATGTACAACATGATAGCACTTTCTAACGCACTGTAATCCACAACATCTTTTTAGCAATAAAAACATAATATTTTATAGATAATTCAGTTTGTATTGTTGCCATTATTGTTTGCATATATGGAAAGGTTTCATCGGGATAGAAGAATACCACCTTTAGAAGTATAAATATACCACGCGAGTGGTTTTATGGTATCTCCCAAGACCTCAGTATTTTGGCTGTAAAAATTTGATGATTTTTCAAATTGGCAAAGATAAATTATTGTATGTGTGCATTTTTTTATTATCTTCAGAACATAGTGTATTTCAGATGCATAGATTTATTATTTATTTTTATTATTGTTTTTTTAAAGATTTTATTTATTTGACAGAGAGAGCAAGACAGCAAGAGAGGGAACACAAGCAGGGGGAGTGGGAGAGGGAGAAGCAGGCTTCCCGCGGAGCAGGGAGCCCGATGCGGTGCTCTAACCCAGGACCCTGGGATCATGACCTGAGCTGAAGTCAGACGCTTAACGACTGAGCCACCCAGGCGTCCCGATTTATTTTTTGATGAAAAGCTTTCCCCCTCCTCTTCCCAACTGAGGTAATTCATAAAGGGATACAGTAATCAGAAGAGAAATGGCATCTGTTAAAAAATATGGTGCTTGGTTACAAAGTCAAGATAAAATACCATATTTTGTTAGGCACTGAAAATATCTAGAAAAATCAGTGCTCATTTCTTTCTATAATATGACATGTGTTGAGAAGTCTTTGAACAGATTTTTTCACATTGAAATATCTTCAAAAATGTTAAACTTCAAACTGGATAATTACACTGTATATTTGTCTTTTAGCATTTCAATTAGGATCTGTTAATCTTGAACTTGTGCAACTTACTTTGTATGCAGAAGGAAAAAGTGGAATTACAGGAAGTATTAAACCATTCTTTTTGTTCTTGGTAAAATGATAAAATAATGTACAAAGTGCTTTCCTTCACTTTTCTGATATTTCTTTTAGAAAATGAGGCTTTCCATCATACAGAAAGTGATAAATTACTGAGACGGCATACCATTCTTGCAGTATGTGGACTGCATCAGAGACATGGATTTTCCTAAGATGCCAAAGGAAAAGACAGAAAAAATACGATTACAGTTTTGCTCCAAATATCTCAATACAGTAGTTTGAATTTAAATGCCTCCTTAGACATTGTGTAATTTAGCGAACACATATTTTCAAAACAAAGTTTAAAACTGAAAGGTAAGCACAATATCTGGAAAAGTGCCAAAAAAATAGTCTTTAGCAATGTGTGGATGTAAAGGAGACTGGGGGATCCCTTTGAAGCCGCTTCAAAGGGATCAGATGTAAAGCACCACAGAACAAGTACAACTCAGCAATTCATTTTTTTAAAGATGATTTTTTTAGATGTTATGTAAAGAATGTATCATTTTTCATATTTTATAATACTGCAACTGTTCTCTTTGATACTGTCACTCCACATACCATTGCAGTGCAGGTAGAACTCAATAGAAATATCCTGCTTTTGATGGCTTTATCTCAGCTCCATCAACCACATGGTAACTTTTAAATTCGAATTACAAATACTACCTGAATATGGTATTTGAACATACAATTTAAAAAGCATGTTAAAAGAAAGCAAAACTAAGTTTATTTTGTTTAAGAAAAATGTTGAGAGAACATACTTGAAATTTTTTTCTGCACTGGTGAGAAAATCACAACTAAGATGCATCACTTTATAAAACCACTCTAACATATTTATAAAGAAAAATGGCTAAAATTTGTACTGCCTTGACTTCCTCCATCATGATATTTTGTGGGTTTTGTCCCTTTTTTCCCTATTTCCTTTTTCTTTTACCTGTATGCCCACACCCCATTTCCAAATATTCCAGTGACTTCCTCAGTATCTTTGGTTTTATCCCTGTCACTGCATAGTGACTTTATGTATCCTTCATTTATACACAAAGTAAGGCTCTGCACCATCACTCTACTTACCACTATTAACTAGTGTGCAGGAAACAATAAGGCCAGGGAAAAACAATGTCACCTGGCAGATTATTTGGTTTGAGTCCTGGGTGCTGTAGCCTAAAGTAGTTGCTGGTGAAGAATAACCGTGGGAAAAGAAGGGAGAACGGTGATGGAGGGGAGTGTTGTACACAGCGTTCATTCCAAAAGCTATTTGCCCACCTGCCTAAGCCTGGGAAGGTTGTAACAGGTTTCCCCTTGGTACAATTCACAAGCAAGGAAGTTTATCCAGTATGCTCATATTTAGAAGCATTATTTGTTTCCATCTCATGGAATCCATTTTTGGGGGGGAGTGGGTTGGCAGGGAATTAGTCTAATGACAACTAAAAACAAAACAAGCTACTCGGGAGTCGTGGCAGATATGTTTCAATCGATGTTGAGATGATGCAGAAAGACTTGTACTTAAGATATTAACTTTTGATTCATTGCAGTTGGAAACTAAAGATATTGGTGTGAATATTGATGACAAACAGTTATCGCAAGTAATTGATTCATGCTTGGGGGTGACAACAGAATGAAAAGAAGTCACTCCTTGCTTTAGAAATATTTTTAAAAGATTAGGGGGAATTAACGTGGGATCCACAGTGTATAATATAGCTATATTTGTTGGGAATTTGCCACTGAATATATTTTTTGTAAGCTCTTTATTTGCTACTGTGACTTTACACCTTTTTAACAATATTCTTTTCTAGGCTCTATAAGATCCTGAGTTTAAAGGAAAAATAATAATAATTTCAAAATTTTTAAGGAGTGCTTTCAGAACTAGAAGGACCTCCTGAATGTTCCCAATATTTACTTTATCTCCATCATCCTCTTGGTTATTCCAGCCTTTACATGAGCTTTAACTAAATGCTCCATCCATCATCAATCAGTATCGTCATCAGTATTTACATGTTGTAATCAGTGTTCATTGACTGACCTCCAAAAGAAACCAGGTATATGAAAGATTTCTTTAGAAATACCATGTTGCAAATTTAATTGAGAAGATAAGTATTTATTGGAGATGTTCTTAAATGTTCTATCTACTCCCTCTCAACTATTTAACTTTTTTTCCTTTTCTATTTTATAATTCAACTTACTGCTTCCACCTGAATTTGCACAGTACATAGGCTTACTTAAAAATATTTTTGGATCCAATATTTCAGTTGAATCTCATAAAAACGTAAAGCAAGGGGCGCCTGGGTGGCTCAGTTGTTTAAGCGACTGCCTTCGGCTCGGGTCATGATCCTGGAGTCCCGGGATCGAGTCCCACATTGGGCTCCCTCCTCAGCAGGGAGTCTGCTTCTCCCTCTGACCCTCCTCCCTCTCATGCTCTCTGTCTCTCATTCTCTCTGTCTCTCAAATAAATAAATAAAATCTTAAAAAAGAAGTAAAGCAAATAAATTTTGCTACATATTTGACCATGGAGGAAATGATGTGTGCTAGCTCATGCAGCTAGTTATGCCAGAGAGAAAACTGGAGAGTTTCTTGATTTCTGGTCCATTCCTTTTCATTGGACTATAGTAACATATATATCATAACAATATATATTTAAAAGTGTGTTATATATATAATTATAATATATACTATAACATAATACATAATACAGATAGATAGATTCAAATTTAATTCCTGCAAGTGAGCACTGCTTACCTTGTAGCACAAGTAAAGCAAGAAAAAGAGGCAAGTGACCAGATAGTATGAGACTTACTGTCATTTCCTAACTTATCTTGACCTTCAGCAGCACTTTACAATTTTATTTTGAGGTCCTAAAACCTAAAAAGAGAGAAAGATAGAGAGAGAGAAACAATGAATTCTATGTCTGATTAAATCAAAAGAAAACTAAAAAAAAAATCAACAAAATTGGACATGGGTTTATTGTCTGTCTTTTCAAAAAATGGAGAAAATAAAGTATAATATAAGCCCCAAATTTTATTTTAGTAGATATATAGAGAAAATATACCTAGCTGGATAAAGTATTGGAGGAGTCCTAAGGGGTTTTCAACACATATAATCAAGATTCTTCTAGGAGAGAAATGTCTCATTGGTTTAAGAGAATGGAAAGAAATTACATTTTCAAGAAGATTTTTTCCATATGTGCTTGTAATAAAGGGCGCTCTTATTAGTTTGACATCTTTTTTAATTAGCTGACATGTTATAATCCCCTCTGTTTATGAGCAGTGAGATTTCATCTCTTTAACAAAAAAATTCAAAGATTGTCCATACCATGAATAAAATACGCTGAAACAGATTGGAAAGGAACATGCCAAATATCCACTTTGTTTTTCTGAGTTCATTGGTGAAACTGCACTATATCTGAGCATAAACCATAAGCACTTAGATGCCCAATGCAGAGCTTGCACATCTCAATTCCTTATGTATGCTGTCCGCTCAACAATTTCTCTTACCAAATGTTGACTTGGAAAACTAGAGAGGACATCTACTACACTAAACCCATCAAAAACAAAAACAAAAGCAAAACAAAAAACCAACAAACAAAACCATTCCAAAGAGCCCATGGTGTCTGAGTGGAAGGGTAGCTAAATTTAATTTTAAAATTATTTGAACACTGAAAGACATTGGGTATCTCAAGGAAAACCTGAGAAGAACCATTACTGATAATATTCTTCAACTGTATAAAATAAATACATGATTTTCCATTTAAACTACATTTCTTTATAGCATCCATCTAATAAAGATGATCCTCTTAGACTCAAATATTATTGAAGACAATGAAATACTGTCTAGACAGGAACTGCTGCCTACAACTTTTCATATATAGGTTGAAGCTGTTCACCTATTGGGAAATTATGCTCAAACAGAATGTATAAACCTTTTGGGAGAAATGTCAGAGAAACAAAGTTTCAAGATAAAATAAAACAAAAAGTAGGGGCTCCAAATGCTTCACTCTGATCTATTTAATTTAAAATGGGACACACTTTTATTAAATACTTACTTAGGGAGTAGATAACAGAGGGAAGCAAAAATGACTGAGACATACATAGTCCTTGATCTTTAGAAGCTGTGAACTAGTGGACTATTAGAAACAAATGATTACAAAATCTCTCTAATGTAAGAAAGAATAATAATGTGTAAGAAAAGTAAAAATGTAGTCTTCTGAGAAATCAAAGGAGGGATAAATGATATCCTTCTACTAAAGCTCCAGGAGACTGCATGGAGGTGACATTTAAATGGTCTTGTAGAGTGATAAAAATTTTAGTAGGCAAGAGATAGGAAGGGAAATTATTCTAGGAAAAGGAACAGAATGAGTAAATCAAAAAAATGTAAAGTTAATTAAGAGAGCCATGAGTGGTATATGAAGGAGATTAGTAAGGTATTGAATGTTCTTAAAAGTTCAACTATGGGTTTGTTTAAAAAAAATATTCATTAATACAGTAGAGCCTATGAAAATAAATAATATTATTTGAGTTATACTTTAAGAAAATGAATCTTGTGGCAATGGAGACAATTTATTGGATATTCCAATTCAGGGACTATTATAACTTTCTATGCAGGATATAGTGACATTTCTTATCATAGTGATAACATTAGGAATGGAAATCAAAAGATGTTACAGCACATACAGAAAAATAGAAAATAAGCCTTACTTTGATGGCAAAAGGGATGCAAGGAAGAAAGGAGACAAAAGAAAAATAAAAGGTACTTTGAGGATATTAGCTAATTGGAATGATGGCATAGAGATATCTTAAGACATATGAGAACAGGCATGGAAAGCAGGTTGGGGCCAGAGGAAACTATAAATGATAAATTCTTTAATAAAAGGGCAGTTTGGTGCCTAGGACGAGTCTTTAGGGGAGACTGAACACGGTGTTAATAAGATATGACTATAACTTATACAACCCTCCTTCCTTGCTATTCAAGGATGAGACTAGCCCTCATCTTTAGTCAGTGCAAATATCACTGTATCTCAGGAAAGTAAATTTCTCATTGCAAATTAATACATTGACACTTTGCTGTATCAGAGATATTTTTATAAATTTGATTAGCATTAAGGAATTTTTATGCCAGAGAGGATCTTGTCTGATCATTTTCTGAGTGAGCTAAAACACTGAGTTCTTGAACTTACTCAGATGAGGGCCAGATTTCATACTTGAATAGTAAGGAGGGAGGGATGCATAAATTGTGTTCATATCCTATTAACAACTTTGCATTTCAAATCCTAAGTTAATTGTTTTTGTCCAAGAAAAACTTGAGCAAAGTTCATCTATTCTAAAATAACTGAGGGTTTTCAGGAAATAGAGATGTGGGAAGAAAACCTGTAAATCTCGGAGCCCCTGGGTAGCTCAGTCAGTTGGTTAAGCATATGCCTTCGGCTCAGGTCATGATCCTAGGGTCCTGGGATCGAGCCCCATGTCGGGCTCCCTGCTTGATGGGGAGCCTGCTTCACCCTCCCCCTGTTTGTGCTTGCTCTCTCTCTCCCTCTCTCTGTCAATAAATAAACAAAAAATCTTAAAAAGAAGCAACAACAAAAAACTGTAAATCTCTCTATATTTTTCTTATTTGTACAAACAAGAGTAGCAGTAGTATCTACCTTGTGTAGATATGAATAGTAAATCAAATAATACATGAAAGCAGCGAGAACAGTGTCCAGAACATGGTAAGTGGCACAATTAGTGTTGCTTATGATGATGATTGAGATGAAGATGCAAGAAAGTGACAATAGAAAGAAAAGGAGAAGAATGAAAGAAGATGTCGTTTTCAAAGGGGTTAGGTCCAGCAGATAGAAAAATTTTAAAAAGAGCTATTTGATGGAAAATTCAACATTCCCTCTTACTTTCTCTTCTGGAAAATGATTTATCCTACAGAATTTTAGTTCACTATTAAGTGCATTTTAAGTTTTGCTTACTTGTTTTCCACAGAAATATTAATATCCATTGGAAAGGGAAAGAATTCACACTTCAGAAATAAAGTACATTCAAAATAAAATTTTAATAACATCAATAAGAACAAAATAGGCCTTATTGTGATGTGCACATTCAATATGATGGGAAACAATAGAAATTTTGGCTGACCAGATTTTACTTATGTTATTTGTAATCTGTGGAATATTAGATTAGGGATGGTGCATTTGAAAAATGACTCTGAATTGCGTTTAAGTATTTTTTATTATATTCGCCAACATACATGTAACACATTTTATAATGAAATTATTTTATAACAGCTTTCAAAGATGAAACAGACCAAAAAAACAAAAAAAGTCACCAAGCTTCCAAAGGAGATAGTAATCCATGAGTGAAATGTTTTGTTTTCTCCTTAATCTGAATGGGCTGCTCAATAACTTGGTATTAAAAGTCAGTTCTGACTTTGGTCTAAGTACCAACTTTTTCAATTTTATGGTTATCTATAAACCTGGATTTAGTATGTGACTCTTTCCCAAAAGCTATAATTTTGGACTTACTGTAATTAAATTTAAGTTCTTCTCTACTAGAAAGGATGGTAAAATATCTTTCAAATATGTGTAGGGTCAGGTCTTCAGAAGGTTGTGAGCAGGGGTGGTGAGGGTATCTATGATAAGAGCTCACATTTTCGCTCACCTCAGGAGTCATACTTACAGGATAGTAACTATTCACATTTAGTTGACTGAAGGGAACCATTAACTGCTGGTGTATTCAAGTAACTAGTAAAAGCCAATTTTAAATCAAATTAAATTGATGGATGCTTGTGGCATATTGACATTTGGGGCCATGATTGTAAAGTTCCTGAGAGTTAATTGTTCTATGCTTTCAACCCATAGTGCAATGTCATCAATTAGCAGGGAATTAATAAGTGCTAATTGAATTGGACAGTTAAAAAAGTGAAGACAAGACGAACCATGAGAGATGATGGACTCTGAAAAACAAACTGAGGGTCCTAGAGGGGAGGGGCGTGGGGGGATGGGTTAGCCTGGTGATGGGTATTAAAGAGGGCACGTTCTGTGTGGAGCACTGGGTGTTATGCACAAACAATGAATCATGGAACACTACATCAAGAACTAATGATGTAATGTATGGTGATTAACATAACAATAAAAAATTTAAAAAAAAGTGAATAGAGACAAGTATAAAATATAGAATTTTAGAACAGATAACAGTATAGATATAGGTAATTTAAGCTTAAGTCCTTTTATATTCTGAGACAATATATAATTTCAAGGTTACAAATAGCAATAGATGAAGAGCCTTCTAGATTTTTCACTGGTGGGCACTGTAAGGAGGAAAAATCTAAAGGCGAGCTAATTGAAATGAAGTAGAAAGCAAATATGTATACAAAAAGATGAAATAAAAATAATAAAATAATAGAATCAAAGTGAAATCAGGGAATAAACCTGTGAGTTCATGTGGCACAATATCAGTTTGTATCAAAAGGTAGATTCTTAAGAAGATATAAAAGCATGACATTTTTCTGTTAAAGACTGGAAATAAGGAGTGACATAGTATCTGGTTCTGATATGTGCAGGACACTTAACCTAAGATACTCTGAACATTTTTTGCAGCCTATGATTGTGAGGAAAAAATCCTTTTGGAGGGAGAAGGAGAAATAAGAATGAGACTCTGGAGGCTTTTTTTAGTCTCAAAAATTTATGATTGTGTGAAATAGAAGTTTAAAAAATAGCTTGATAGTAATTGATACAATGAACCTAGCCGACAAGCACAGGACAAAAAGATACAGACAAAGAGGCAAAGACATTTTCATTTCCAGAGGGTCTTAAATTTCTCTATCAGGTGAAGATGGAATGTGTCTGTGTTCAGCTCCTTCTTCTACGTTGGAAATGAGATTCTAATAGCTTCTGATTCCCCATTAATTCCATCACATGTGTTTCATTTTCAACTTTAAATTAATTTCCTTGGTGTAAACTGTGAAAATATGATCCTCAACTTGACTTTTTTGATCAACTTTAATGATTTGTGCAAATTCAGGAGGAATTAAAGAGAATTTGGAACCACCAAAAGCCGACTGAGATGCATACCCTATGCAAATGCTCATAGCTAGATATAGGGAGGGAAAAGGTTCAGCCAGAAATAAGATCAGGATGCCATATATAGCTTCATGTCAGAGATTCAAGGCATGAGAAGTTAGATATGTGCCAATTTTTTTTAAGAGAGAGAGGGAGAGGGGATAGGGACAAAAACAGAACCTTAAGCAGACTCCATGCCCAGTGCTGAGCCTCAGGAGGGGCTTGATCTCAAGACCCTGAGATATGACCTGAGCCGAAATCAAGAGTTGGACGTTAACCAACTGAGCCACCCAGGTGTCCCTAGATATGTGTGATGTATATGTCAGTTTCCCTCTGCTCTTTTCCATTTTCTGAGACTAAAAATCTCTACATTTTATCCTTCCTTCAAATAATTTAATTACCTGGTTAATTAAAGATCTTCTTTCATTTTCTGGAGTGACAACAGCTGTGTCTTCAACTGTTAGGTTTTAAGATTTCTGGAGTCCAAGACTATCTTCTCCTCATCTATTAAACACAGTAATAATATTTGTAAGATTATTAGTGTATATCTTCCTTACCATATTGCAGATAGAAGAGACTGTAGACCGATAATTCCTCCTGATTGCATAAAAGACTCAAAAATTCAATGGGATAATAGTAAAAAGGTATATATTATGTAATAACCAACTAATGAAACTTTTTTTTATACTTTTAGGTAATTATTTGAAAAATGCTTTTATAGCTTCATTTAGAGGTATGTTTTTAACAGAAAAGGTAAAGGAATCAGGAGTGTATGCCCTCTAAAAGAATCATATTTAGGATTAGACTTGATTCCATTTGTTTTTTAGATTAGATTATATGGACTTCATTAAAGAAGAAAATGAGGATACAAAATGCCTTTAAAGAAAGTGTCTATCTGCAGCTTCAAAATCACTTAAAAATGGAAGTGCATTTTATTATTAAAAATTATATGAATTAAATTAAATATTTATTCTTGACTTCTCAATTTTAAGTTAAATATGCTACTGCTTATTTGTAAAAAACAAAACCAAACCAAATGTATCAAATTTATACCTGGAATATTTTATTTTCTAAAAATAAATCATAGAAGTATAAAACTCCGGCAGTGGAAGTCAGTTGTGTGCTTTCAGATTTGTTAAGATGCTCCAGTGACTAGAGTGTGCAGTGCAAGTTGAGAATCACTGCATAAAATTATTTGGCCAAAGCCTCACTGTTTCAAAACCTGAGGTAGACTACAGCTTCCCTGCATCCAGAACAATAATTACCCTGATGACTACACACAATTACCTATCTTTTTTTTTAGATAACAGCACAATGGATTTGATAGATGTCATTTATCATGTAATCAAGAGTGGAAAATCAATGGTAAATTGAGGTCCAGATACGAATAAACTGGCTTGTTTTCTATATTTACACTGTGCTTGTCAGTGACTATATCTGCTGGGTCCAAGTAATACTGGAAATAGCTTCTTCAGGTCGGTAATATCAGCCAAAATAATGAAACAGTAGCCGTGTCAGGAAGCAACCTCACCTGACTCCTCTATTAGTTCGGAGAGAATATAAAGTGACCTACCCTCTCTAACATGATCTTAGACCAATTATTATAGTGCATCGTCCCCAAAAGGCCAAGATATCTTAACCAATGCCCATCGATAAAAGCTTTTCCCATAAACTCCTCCTATTAATTAAATCAAATGTAGCTTTTAAATTGATGAGACTGCAAAGATAAGTTGTTCCCTAAGCTTAGTATATTTATCAATAAAATAATGTAAAACAAAACAATGAGTAAGAACACTAAAACACTTAAGAAAAGACTTGTGCTATCCGTATTCAGTTGTCACTGTATGTTCCTATAACTGAAAGAACAGAGTTACTGAGGAAAATTAAACAAAACAAAACAAAACAAAACAAACAAAAGGAAACAAAACCCCTAACAGTTGGTGAATATCCAAGGCATATAATGTGGTTTCATGTCATGTCTGTTTTGGCTTTTACTGGAGAGAAGGATTTTACACGTGAACTTATGGAAAATGAAGGGTCATTAAGCTAATATCAAAGACTCTAGATAAAAAGATCTACTATTGTTTTAGAAAAGTGAGATTTATAGATTGATGCATTTAAAACACGTGGTTTGTTTTCAGCATCAACTTAGACACAGAAGAAATTGTGGAGCCCACTGAGAAGCCAAAACATACATTTCTGTTGCTTCTAAAAATTAATACAAATCCACTTTTATATGCTGGTTTTAGAAAACTCATATATATCACAGGAAAATAACTTATTTTACCTTTATTAGCTTTGAGACATCCTTAAATCCAATGTGTAGTTAGGATTGAATTCCTGACACTTATGTATACTAATTCTGAGGTTTCTTGGAAAATTCCGATGCCTACCCATATTTATTTAACAATGACAAGAAGCATTTAACACTATTTCTGAAGCTTTGTGCCATTCAGAGGTTGCCTTCAATTTCCAGAAGGACATGTTATAAATAGAGTTACTTTCACAAAGCCCTTGACTAGAGTGTTTCATTAGAACTGAATTTCAGACAGATAGTTTTATTTATCTGGAAAACTAATACCTATAATATAATTTAAGGTCCTTAGAAATATTAAATTTTTATTGAAAATTTTTAATGTTACTTCTCAAAACCAAAGAACGTGTTCTAGTGAATAAAAACTAAAAATTAATCTTTTTGATCAATCACATTCTCTCTTGTGAGCATCATTAAAAACACTAGAATCTCACCAAACACTGGACTCAGTTACTGACACATATGTGGTAAGACAAAATACACATTGGAGTCGAACAGATGCAGAGTCACCTCTTGGTGACTTACAGAATGGGCAGTCATGAGTGAGCTCATAATAAATGGTAGTCAAATTGGTATTAACTCATAATATTTCATTCACTCAAAGCCTCCTTGTTGAGTGCAAGACTCGTTGGGTATCTACCTGTAAATAGAACAAGATACCGTTTCTGCCCCCATGGAGCTTTTAATCAGGTGGGTGTATCTTATAGTTTTTGTCTCTTATGTTTTATTGATATAAATATTCTGAAGTTCCCCTGGTTTTTAGGATCATACACTCTCTTTTGAAATTATATAACATTGCCGGTTACAAGTCTCAGCAAAACCACCCAGATTTGGGGTAGCAAACTAAAGTTAGAGACCAGTTTGGCTTACAAAATTTTATTTATTTATTTGTTCATTCATTTATTTATTTTTACTCTGTGCTTCCTAGGACATCATCGGAATAGACAAAACACCACTTTCGGCTCAACTCAAAAAGATTTATGGAAAGGTCCCCTCTTATCCTTGTTCCTAACTCTTTGAACTAGTTTCCAAGATCTTCAATAATTATTTAAAAATAAAAATATTCGAATATTTTCTTTTTCCCAGTCAGTTTTTTATTTAGATGTCCCTTGTCATCTTTTCGGGGTGGGGGGGTCACCTAGGTTCAAATCAGAAGATGGGGCACCTGGCTGGCTCAGTCAGTAGAGCACGCAACTTCTGATTTTATGGTCGTGAGTTTGAGCCCCACATTTGGTGTAGAGATTATTTAAAAATCAAATCTTTAAAAAAATCAGAAGAATAATACTAGCAATGTTATTAAAGTTATAAGTTAATATTAAGTTATTATTATTAATGTAATAACAGATTAGTAAGGTTTAAATGAATAATTTTTGAATTCTCCCTACCTGCCAGACACCATATTAAGGAACTTATATTGTATTATCTTGCTTAGTCTTGAAAACTACCAAATGAAATAAGTGTTATTTTTATCTTTTAAAAGTGAAGTGCTGAGGATAAGAAAAGTTAAGAAAGTTACTAAAAGTCCACCAGTTAGTAGAATGATTAAAACTTGAACCCGGATCATCTCTCACTTTTTTTTTACTGCATTCTTGTTTCCTGATTGTACTCTGGCCCTAGATTTGTCTTTCTCCCTTTACATTCACTCTTTCATCAAGGCCAGTCAGCTTTCTAACTTTTCAATCATTTTTTAAATCCGTCACTTCCTTTGTGCCATCACAGTCACCATCTTTAAACAGATTTCATCAGCTTACCACTTCTATGACTTTAGTTCTCTATCTAACTTACCCATCCTTCAATCACCACTAATTAATCATCCTATGATCCCCACTTCATATAGGTCCCTCCCATCTGCTTTGCCAGAGTTGTAGCTCCTTAACTGCCTTTTAATGACCCTTCTGGCTTTACCCCAGCCTATATATACTCTCATGTACCTCCCTAATGGGAAAGATCTTACATGATAATAACTATGAAAACTATACACATCTTAGTGTTGATGATACTCAGTTCAAGAATAATCCTATGAGGAAGAAAACATAATGTAAGAGTGTAGCTAGCTGGGTGAATCAGTGCAGGTATAGAATTAGTGGCATTTCAGATAGACCTTAATGACTAGGTGCACTAGTAACTTGTATCTAGGCCCAGAGATGTGAAAGTAATTTGACAGTCCTATCTTTTCCCCCTAGGGAGTGTGTATTTCTTTTAGAGCAAAGTCCTTGCTCTAGTCTTCTTTTTCAGATTCTAAGTATTCATTCAAATATTAAGGCTCTCTATAAAGTTCTCTTAAAAAAATAAAGGTCTAATAAAATGAATTTAACATCATGCTGAAAATTACTAGAAATGTGTACATTAGTAATTATCTCTATAAAATCATTAGATTTTCGATGGCAAGTCAATTAACATGGGTAATAATGATCTGTGCACCATACCAATTTAATAACATGGAAAAAAAAGTTTGTATTCTACCCAAGCACAGGACTTTTCACTCTCAAATAACAGTCTTTTTAACGTGAGAATTTAACTAAACTAAAAAATTAACGGTAAAAGTTCAGAACCAAATGCAAAGGCATTTTATTTGCCAGTATAATTATAAAAGAGGTAGAATTAGAAATTCCATTGTCCTTTTACCAATGGTATCTTAAATACAACCTACCAGAAATAGAAGTAAATGAAAGAAAATGTGGGTACCCATATACTGTTCTGTAGAACATTTTAATTTTATTTCTCGCTTTCTACTCATTAGAAAGCGCCCATTATTGGGGATGAATGAATCGTTTCCATTAGTCAAAACCAGACCTTTTGCTAAAATTTTGACCTGGCATATTTTTCCTAGAGAGCTAAAATTAAAAATTAAGTACAGGCATATGTATCTTTTATTTAGATTTCTTAATATTAGCTGTAACTAAGGACAAAATTAATAAATAGAAATCCTTTCTGCTTTTCTACATCTTTTCAGCAAAATTCTCCAAGTGTACCTTGTACATTAAAAAGCTAATACGGCTCCCTTACTTTCAATTTCCTTATAGAAATATTACCTTTCTTACTTCTTTAGGAGTTAACATCTTAGGCATGCTGAGTTGTCAGAAAACTTAAGTGGTAATCACAGACAAGAATGAACTGAAGCTCACTCACCAGTTCCTATGCTTACCTCCAGTATGTAAGGTGAAGTAAATGAGAATTGAATGGTGAAGTTTCCTTACATATCAATGCCAATCAAATAAGTCTTAGAACACAGAATTATCTTTATAAAATTATTTTATAACAAACATTCTGTGCACAAGTAGGAATGTAAAACAGGATTTCTTAAATACTATGATGATTCATTTTAGCTTATGACATTTAAAATCTTCCCCCCAGAACTGGCAATATTTTAGAGATCCAATAACCCTTTATTCTTTATGTCCTAATAGTATGCAATATGCAGGACAGTGCCTAAGAATATGAAATCCAAGTTGTCATCATTGTATGTAATAGCATATGCCCATCAGAATGACCAGTTGACTCTGTTTGTCCAAAGCTTATACAATAGATTTTTATCATGATGATCTGTAGTCCCATTTTAGCTTTGAAAACTAAATGCTAAGCATGAATTATTTTTAAATGTATAGAAAATGACCCATAATTCTTATTCTTGATGGTTGAAAATGAAGAAGACTGAATATTATCTTTCGCTGAAGAAATGGATTTAAAGGAGATATTAGGAATTTCATAATAGGTGTCAGAATTTTTTTTAAAGATATATACTTTGTTGCTTTTGTCAATGGATTTTGATTCTTAAGTCACAAATCAAGCATAAATATCTTTTGGCTACTTTAAAACTTTCTTTGCTAGATTAATGTGGCCTCCCAAATGCTACTTTATACCAAAACAGAGAAAATAAAATCAATTAGAAAAATTGTATGTATATCAATTTTCAGCAATCGCATTCAGATTTACAGTGCATATTCTAGTACTGTTAAATTTGCACAATTTCCTTCTCCTGCAATAAATTTTAATCAGATACTTTGTACCCAGTTGTACTCTTGTCTGAAACCTTCCAAAGTGCTGTTGTTGCCAAGGAAACCATTTCCTTATTATCTGTGCATTCAGCACTGTCTCACTGTCTGGCTCATTTTTCTTCTCTTTTTCACCCTTTCCATGACTCAACTGGAAATTTTTTGTCATGTGTTAGTTAAAATAAAACACATCGCTTTCCTCCTCCGAATACAATGCTCATTTGAAGGATGCAGAATGCAAGTTTCGACAATGGCTTCCTAGCCATATTATTATTTTTTGTGTGAAAAAAAGAAAGAAACCAAAAAAAAAAGACACAACTTTTTCACGCTTTTTCTTTCATGCTTTACTCTGCATTTGATAAGATGAAACGTGTATGAAGTCTTTGTTTTGATCTCCTAGCCATATACGAGTGCTATGAAAATCTGGAACAAGTGTTCTTTGGGTAATTCTGAGCCCTGACTCTTTGCATACAGTGTAAGCAGGAAGAGGTGGGAAAGGTGTGACAAACATGAGAGAGAACTTAAAGATGGTAAACTGGTTTAAGGTCAAATGTTTTTTGAATACTTGTTGCCTGTTTCGCCTCTGACACACTTCTCCACTCCCCAATTCTTACTTTGTATGCATATGATAAAATCTCTTTAATTTTTAAACAGAAAAAAAATGTATAAAACTGAAAGGAAAATCCACAATAACAGCGGGAGAGTTTTAACACATAGCTTTCAAAACAGGGAAAAAGAGAAAAAGAAGACAAAATAATCAGTGAAACTGTGGATCTTACATGCATCCAATTTGTTTTGTTTTTTGGTTTTATTTTACTTAAGTTTCTATGATAAGTATTTATCAAACACCCGCTGTGTTCTAGGCAATATTTTAAGCTCTATATCTAGTAATACAATGATCAAGAACACAGACAACTACCTTGATGACATTAGGTTTATATTCTTTGGGGGAAAGATGAGAGATAAACAAATAAACAATTTACCAAATAAGATAATTTCAGATGATAACTACTATGAAGAAATTAAGATCAGGGCGCCTGGGTGGCTCAGTTGTTAAGCGTCTGCCCTCTGCTCAGGTCATGATCCCAGGGCCCTGGGATCGAGCCCCGCATCGGGCTCCCTGCTCAGCGGGAAGCCTGCTTCTCCCTCTCCCACTCCCCCTGCTTGTGTTCCCTCTCTCGCTGTGTCTCTCTCTGTCAGATAAATAAATAAATTTTTTTTTTAAAAAGAAATTAAGATCAAATGACATGACAGTAAACAGGCCTACTGAAAATATAAAGTTCAGGAAATAATTCTCTGAGGAGATGACACTTAAGGCAGAGACCTTACGAATGCAGAGAATGAACTAGACATCTTTAAGAGAGAATATGCTAAATATAAATGAGTATTTGAAGCCTCAAATGAACACATTTTATGAATATGGTTATGATACACTACAGATGTTATCCTAATGCAGCCATGACACCATCTATCCTATGAGCTCTTCCATGCCAATCTCCCACAAACCTAGTACCAACCACAACTGCATTATTGTTGTTTTGTTGGCCAGGACAGAAGTGGGTGCACAGACACTCTGTAGGTCTTGAAGTACAGTTGTACGTTCCTTGTAGAGTAGGATGGGTAACCACGTTCCTTCTGAATCAATATATCCACATTGCGTTTAGTTCTCTTATTCTTCCCAGCTAAATAAATCTGCAAACCTTCATTGCTTTTAATTGTAGCTTCTCTTTAGTTATTTCTGTATTATGTGATGTTGATGAAGGGCTCTTTGCATCTCCCTCGTTTTTGTTTTTCTGTTTGTTTGTTTGTTTGTTTGTTTTTAATGTATGTAAGATGAAGTCTCTACCTGAGATGAAGTCAACTAATACTTAAGGATCTCAGTGTTTTGGGGAAGAAATATCAGGAACATACCAAGGAGCAAGTCAAAACATCAATTAATACTTTTTTTAAAGTGCCTGTCTTCATGTGGTAGCAATTTGTACCTGTTTTCTTTTCTGTTTTCTCTTAAGTGTTTTCTACATTTTTATGAGAAATACACAGCACTTACATTATAGAAAAAAAGTGAGAATGTTAAAATTAGAAATGATGAAGTTATCCAGGGAAAAGTCCTTACATTGCTAAAAGAGAGAAGGCAAGAACAACAAGATAAAAACATAAATAAAAACAAACACCAAGAGGTTGATGTTGGTGGTGATCACAGATAATCTCTATCTCAGATGGTCAGTTTGACTGCTTTCCTAGGGCCTGAAGGTGAACTCTTTTTGGATGTAAAGGAAATGAAGCCTTGATATTATTCAGCCCCTGTTGTCTTGTTCTGTGCTCTGTTTGCCCTCAACAGCTCTTGGCTGAGAATGCTTTCGTAAGTTTTACCGGTGAATCTACACACTTCGATTCTCTTGCACAGTGAACTAAACAATAGCTGTCCATCAAGTTTAGCATAAGGTTCTTTGATGCGTGGCAGAACTGTATGTTCCACGGTTCTCAAATGTTGTTTATCGGCCCAAAAAAGTTTCTTTTGTCTTTTCCAACTAATTCCAGGTTCTGACCCGATTCCAGATCCTGAAATTCCCAAAGGCTGATGTCTGAAAAGACATGCTCTTTAACTTATACACAAACACACAGATGTGTATCCTTACAGACAGACTCTGATTCTTGGAAGAAAATACAAAGAGGAAGGGAAAGAGGAAGAAGGGGAAGCAGAGATAAAGGACTAGGAGAAGGGAAGTGTCAGATGGGCAACGTGAAACATGGGCATATCTAAAATCAAACTGCACTTTTGAAGTGGAATTTAGATTATGATTTTGTGAATTTATCAAAAGGATAAAGTATATTAAGAAGAAAAACGGAATAAGCTTTTTGCTTCTGTTTAGCTTTCAAACGTTTCATTTTTGTCTCCTCTGTTAAGACAAAATAGAGACAACATGCCTCCTTTGTCATTCATTATTGGTGTCACTTCCAACTAATTTCAGATAATGATTTTTTCTCTAAAGTATATATGAATCACTTTAGATTTTTATAAGTACTGACTTTTAGTTCTTAGGTGTTACCTTCTTCCTATAGGCATTTTGTAAAAAGGGGTAAAGCTGAAGAAATAAGATATCAGAAATACAGACTATACGGTGATAGAAACTCCCCACTTTGACTTTGCCAAATTAGAACTTCATTGCTGTTATCACCTAGAATTCTACGAGTTCAGTTACTCCTGCCTTATTCACTTTCTCTGGGTAAGTATGTTCTTGTTAGTAGAACAACTGAACTCTCTTTTAAAAAGTTTTAAAAAGATACTTTGGCCTATAAAACACACGATGCCTTTAGAGTCAGGGCATTGAAAAGCTAAGGAAAAGGCGATCTGCCGAGACAAGCATAAGTATAAGTAAATAAATCGTAGGGCTTAATTGTGAACATTCTTTTACTGTGCTCAAGGGGACAGAGCTACTCTCACAGCCTAAGTGTATTCCAGACCTGGAGAGGAACTTCGAGACTGGCCAGACAGACCTCTGTGCTGCTGGAGCCATTTTTCACTCAACTGGATCAGGATGGGATTTATTTTCTAGCATTATTATTTAAATTAAGACACAAGCTGAGCTTTGGAAGAGTTCATTGGTGTAGCTCTCCAGCAGAAAAAAATGAATACTTCAGGCATGTGAATTGGCACGATGAGCCTGTTTACACTTATTGACAAAAAAAGGAGGAAGGGTGGAGTAGAAGATGAAAGGAGACATGGGCATATGTTGATTTGTAAACTTTTATTTTTGTACTCAGAGCTGAAAATAAATTTTCAATTTTATCTGTCAGTGATACCCCAGTAAAGCTGGGGAGAAAACTCAATTGTGCTGATTTGGATTTGGACCAAGGGCTATGGAATCAGCGTGCAGATTACGTGTTGTTAGGAATGAGGGGATGGAAGAAGAGTTTGTACCAAAGGGACAAGAGCACGGACTGAGAGAGAAGAAAGTGTTAAATAGGAAGAACTATAACTTTATAGTAATCGGATTCTAGCTATAAGGCTTAATACCCAAATATCATTCTCCAGCTATTCTCAGGCTGACCTGTCATCTCAAACACTAAACAAGATTTTGAAATTCATTTTTTTACAAAGCACTTAATGTGATACCTGACATGCAATAAACAATTACCAAATGGCAGCAAATATTGCTATCCATGTGTATTCTGGGCTCAGCATTCAGAAGCTGCATTATACAAGCATAACACCATTTAACCAGAAGAAATGGAAATGCCATTTCAGAGTTATCCATATATCAGGTGTCTACTTAATAAAACTACAGGTGATTTATTTGCTTCCTCCTCTGGAAATATAATAATAGCCTTTCCCCTTAGATCAATCCTTTAGTAGTTAATTTCTACAGATACATTTTCCTTTTACCCTTCTCCCTCTCTTTCTCTCTCGTTTTCCGCTTACCATTTTAGGAAGCTAACCTCTTTTGCCTTAGCTAACAGACGAAGGACCTGTATGAAAGCAGTCATTTGTAAATGGCTATTTTCAATTTATTGTTGAAAGCATCACTCAGATCCTCAGATGGTTCCTTCATGATGCTTGTCTAGGGTAGCAGAGCAGAAATGACTTAATTTGAAAGCAAGGGAACTGTTCCCTGAGCTGTAAGTCAACAAATTAATGGAAAACATTTCCTTCCTTTACTCTGTAGTGATCTGTCTACTGCTTAGAACATCCAACGCCTTGTTCCCTTCAGATATGTGGACTGTGGCCTCTTTCAAACCCTAATCACTTGACTTACTCTTTGAAAAATAGAACATATGTGTCAAAACTTTACAGTTGTATTCTAACGGGATCTAGGTGGTAGTGGGTCTGGACTTGAGAAACAGAATGTTAGAACTTGAATAGTGATGTTAGAGAAAGTGCCCTGGGGCCAAGCACAAATTCATTTCAAGTAAAAGGAAAAATTCTAAAAGAGACAATTCAGGGCATATTTGTCAATACTCACTTTGACACTGAAAGTTATTTTTTGACCTATCTCTTGACAAAACCTTGTTCTTTAGGAGGAAAACAGACCTAATGGGTGTGAACATCATAATTGCATCTTTACCTAAGATCTTAGATACCTTTGAGAGGTCTTGCCAAGTTTCCTATCAGGAAGCATTATTATTCATTACATGGCTTTTCACTAGGATGTGTATGTTACAAACTAAAGAAAAGTAAAGGTCATTATGGAAACCTGGCCTAAGGAAGCGGGATCCACTTAGGAGGGACATCTGTTAAAAATGTAATTAAAGGATTGTTCTCCTATAAAGCTGGGCTGGCCTAAGCTGGTCATCTGACATGGTTGCCTAGCTTATACAGAGATTTCATGAAATCTGTGCTTAGGGCATTCTTTTTTCTACAATCATTTACATTACTATGTGTCTATTTACCCAGAGCCAAAGGGTAGCCAAGTGTTCAGACTGATATAAAGCCTTCAAGATTTCCTCTGTGTGATCTTGTCTAGCTTTTGATTTAATATAATTTTCCCCCCATTGGGTAGGACAGATGCAGGGCCGGAGCATGTGGCTGGGCGAAAACACGGTTCACTTAGTGTCTCCGTGTAGGAAGCTTCTAGAGGCTCAGCTAAGTAAGGGTAGGTCCGAGCAAATCTCCTCAGCGGGGTAACTTTTGGTCAATTCTGCAGCACTTCACTAGCATAATATTAGAACCATAGAAGGTCGACAAGCAGTATCTTTTGTCTCCTAACAACTATCCAATTTCACCTCTGCTTCCACTGGTCCAGTTCTCTCTGATTAGCTTTTTCAGTGGCAAATGAAATAAAAATCCACGGTGTTAACCTGTCATATTAAAAAAGCCTTTTTGCTCAGGCGCATACATTTGGCAAGCTGTGCATTTTGCATTTAAATATCCCTCCACCAGCGGCCTGCTCGAAACTATTGCTTTTCTATGGGAAATTAAACAGGGAGCTGCTTAATGCTCCTTGTTAGTTTTTTAATAAAAATGAAAGTGAGAAGCCAGCAGTATCGGGAGCAAATGTCTGTAGGACCCCATGGCAGTGCTAAAAGCAAAGAGGAGGAACCAAAGTGCGTATTACTTTCAACTGCCCGTGCACGGGCTTCTTAGCAGTACCCGCTCCCCGGTGGCCCTCTGCGCTTGCCTCTCAGATGTTGTTTAGAGGTTATGTTAAACTGGGAGCGGCTTCTCCTGGGATCATTAGGCAGCTTTCAATTTGGGTTTCTAATGAAATACTGAAAGTCACAATGTAGAAACAAAGCCTCAGCGAGGGAATTTGTATGGCTTTTGTGAATTAGGGAGTCAAGAAGAGGACGGCGAGAGGAAGCAAAGAGATTGGGAGAACCAGATGCGGGAAGAGAAAGACACAAAAAGAAGGCAAGAGGGACTGAAGCAGAGACTGAAAGGCAGAGACAGTCGGGGCTGGGGAGAGAGGGAGAGAGAGAGAGGGAGAGAGGGAAAGAGAGAGAGAATGGCCAAAGCTCTGAGCGTGGGTGTCTGACGTGGCATTAAACAGAAACAATTTGTCTAGGCTTAGCTGTTGGTCTCATCAAACTCACTTCTAGGGCCAAATACTAAATTTTCACGGAAAATAATTCCAGATTGATCTAACTGCAGCATCCTTATTTCAGTGCAGACCGTGTCTGGTGGAGTGTCGCAGAGATTTGTAATTGTAAACATGAAATTAGTCATTAGCAGCAGTGTCCCAAAGCAATAGAGATTTGATTTCTTTTCCTTCCTTACCTTCATCATTTCTATGCTAACATACATACAGTTAAATTTATTGAGATGACAAAACCTAATTATCCAATTTTAAAAACAGTGATATGAACTAACTTTAAAAAGTTTACTGTGCAACAGACAATGACAAACTTTCTGTAAAAGGCCAGAGAATCAAAATTGGCTTTGTGGGCTTTAGGGTCTCTGTCGCAACTACTCAACTCTGCAACACAGGGTGAAAACAACCACATACAATTGTCAAAAATGGGGGTGGCTTTGTTCAAAACAGGCATTAGGATGGATTTGACACCAGCATCAAGTCCCTGCTATGCAGGAATGCTTTTTAAGTAATCCAGGAAACATATATAGTAAGCTTCTCTGTGCAGTCCAGTAAAGAAGCTTTTCCTTATAGTTTGCATGAGAGAACAAATGTCCTTAAAATTTCTGATATTTCAAAAACACTCATTTAGTACTCTCAGACTACTTATACCTGTATTTGACACTAGTGAAGATTAATCTTCATCCACCTCTTTAAAAGTCAATATCCATGCTTTCATTCTAATCAGAAGAGTGACAATTTTGACACTTTATTCATCATTTTAATTTCTACCAGTTTTAAAACTTCACTAAACTCCTTTGATATTTGGGTTTTTTTTGGGGGGGGTTTGGTTTTGTTTTGTTTTGTTTTTTGTATTGCTTTCAAGCACACACTTCAGTTTTCCAATCTATGGGGTGTTTTGGTTGGTTTTTTTTTTCACCTAGAATGTTTATATTTATTTAAATAACCCCTTGAGACTTATTAGAACTATACTTTTTTTTTTTTGGTACGTAGGATTTCTGCTCATGCACGAAAGGGAAAACGTAAGCAAAATAAATTTAACAAAGATTTTAATTTATTTTTTTCAGTAATGCTTTTATATATGAATTTTAAATAAAGATTTTTATTTTTGTATTTATTTAAGATTTTATTTCTTTAAGTAATCTCTACACCCTACATGGGGCTTGAACTCATGACTCTAAGATCAAGAGTCACATGCTGTACTGACTGAGCCAGCCAGGCACCCCTTAATTAATTTTTTTTTAATGCCACAAAATAGCATACATGAGATGTGCCTAACTGGAGTGTATATGACCATAGTACTTCAGAATTAGGGGTTATATTTAAAGACAATGTCCAAATCCTTCACTCATCAATCAGGAGGGAATCCATAACTCCCAGCTTCTCTCTGAGTAATGATGGGTTTGGACTCCACACCTAAAGTTCCAACTTCTATGATTCCCACCTAGGAAATGTCCCCCCAAACCTAGCTCTTAAAGCCAACAGAACTTGCATCCAGAGACCCACAGATGACAGAAAACATTGTTCTTAATGGGCTCGCAAGGACATGTTGTTGCAAGATTTCTTTTCCTTCAGTGCCTGTGGTTCTTGATCATGCCGCTTGGAAGAATGAAGAGGTAGACCAGATGAAGAGTGGTGGGCAGCAAAGCAAAGTTTTTTGAGTGATAGTACAAAGCTCCCAAAGAGGGAGGGGACCTGGGGAGGTTGCCATGGGAGTTTCTAAATCTAGGGGTTTTTATAGGTTTGTTGGGCTGTTTTAATCCCGATTAACCCTTCCTACACCTGTCATCCTATCAGATTTTTGTCATCTACTTATCATGTGGGAAAGGGTGGAGGGCTCCTTCCAGGGTGGTATAAAATCCTTTTTAGGGTGGTTTCCTCGTAGGTTGGGGGCCCCTTGTCCCTGCCTGCCTTTCTTCGGACTATCCTTCATTAATATGGCTATGCTCCAAGGGTTCAGCCCAGAGAGAGCACACAAAATCGCATTTCCTACTCTTTCCCTGAAAGAGGACTATTTGCATACTCAGCTGCTGCCTGAGGGTCAAGCTTCTAATTTAGCACATACCTGGGAGCTATCTGTGATCCTCCCTGGGGACCAAGGAAGCCAGCAGACACCATTTTTGCCTCTCATTCAAGCCCACTCTTAATAGCCAATATCTCCCTAGGAGGTACTTGCACACATAGCCAACAACCCAGCTTTTGTGGCTACCACTTAAGGGACAGGCTTCTAGGTCATCCGGCTCTAAAAGTCAATGCAGCTTGCTCTCTCAAGTCTCATAGGACACAGCAAACAAAAAAAGACTATTCCTGGGCACAAGAGCACCCTCCCTCCCCCCTTGACAATACACCCAGAACCAGCACAGAGGGAGCAGATGAAGAAACCCATCAACTTGCCTCCAGGTGCTGACCGTGATCCTCCCCCATGGGACACTGACAGGTACTGGTGCACCCTCAACACTGGGAGCCAGTAAGAAAAAAAGATGGCTTGGACAATCACAAAAATTTGAAATGTTCAGAATAAGCAAATATAGTCAGAAAGTAGATTAGTGGTTACCTAGGGGTAAAGGTGGAAGTAGGCACAGTTGAAACATGATAGCTAAAGAGTTTTGAGTTTCTTTTTTGGGTTGATGAAAATATTCTAGATTGATTGTGGTGATGGTTGTACAACTCTGAATATATGAAAAATCCTTGAGTTGTACACTTTAAATATGTGAATTTTATGGTAAATTGTACTTCAACAAAGCCCTTAAAAAAAGAGAAGTTGGAGTCATCTCTTCTTTTTTTTTTTCAGATTTTATTTATTTGAGAGAGAGAGCAAGCGTGAGCGGGGTGGAGGGGCAGAGGTAGAGGGAGAAGCAGACTCCCTGCTGAGCAGGGAGCCCAAAGTGGGGCTTGATCCCAAGACCCTGATATCATGATCGGAGCCGAAGGCAGACGCTTAAGGGACCGAGCCACCCAGGTGTCCCTGGAGTCATGTCTTCTAAACCCTCACTTCAGTAAGATGTTTATTTTATAATTAAAGATATAAATATACTCTAAATTTAATAATAATATTTTCTAACATTTACTCTAGGAAAATAATGTGTGATCTTTAAGTGTCTCTAAAGACAGATATTTGTTGAAAGGGAGGGTGAGAGACGAATGCTCTTATAAATTACTTCTATGGAAAAATCCCTGCATACCTTACCACTTCCTTACCTACCTCTCTGGCTTGGTTAATGCTTTGAGTCATAGAGGCTAATGAAGAATCAGTCAGTTTTCAAATGACTGGCAAAATTTTGAGTTTAACTTAAAAATTTAATGTGAAATCTCATAATCAAGCATTTTTATGTGTATTAGCCTGGACTGTGAAGAAAGAGTAAAAGATGAAAAAATTTTGATTGAGACCCAGGGTTTACAGAGAATGGAGCAGTGTACTCAGAGGGTCAAAAAGATCCTGAAGTCAGGGTCTTGCCTTTGGGTTTCCCAGAGAAAGGACACCTCAGACCAGAAAACATGAAAAAGAAAAATGACCAGGAGAGTGTACTGGAAGGAGGTGATCAAGAGAAACTATCAAAGAAGACAATCTTGAACAATTTGTACATACTGTGTTCTTCTTTTATCCCGATTAGAGATTAAAATCTATTTGATTAGAAGACAGAAAATCAGGTGACATAATGTGACTCATATAATTGGCCAACTAATGACCAGAGAATTCAAAGGAATCATAGGTTTGGTGGTGATAAAAAGTTTCAGACAACTCTTCAATATACTTTTGACATAACCTCAGGCTCAGTTCTTTCACATTTTCTGGTTATGTGATAAAGAGATTTATCTGATTTCAGGGTTCTTTTGGCCTTTTTCTAACTCCAGTGCATTTTAATGTTTCAACAGAGTTATGCCAACTTTATTCAAGGAACACAATTTCTAACCTTTATCATTTCTCTATATTTGCTGCCTTCTCCTTCTTCTCCCACCTACCCACAGACTAGCAAACTTATTTATCCTTTATTTGATCTCCTTGCTAGTAATTTAGAGTATGTTAGAATTTGCCAGGTTGTAATGTGCTTTTCAAGTTGTCTAACTTAATATCATCGTAAGGTATGCACTAAGAGAATTTTGCAAATGAAATCTCTTAAAGACAAGCTGATGACACATCACAATTTTCCTTTCCTAGTTGCAAGCACTACAATGTATGAGGTAGAAATTATCAATGCTTCAGGAAGACACAGTAACTCAAAACTGCTAAAGCTTAGTAAGGTGTTACAATTGATGGGGGAGGGAATAAAACTGCCAAAAGATCATCAAGGAAGTCGAGAAAATGATAAAGTCTGGAAATGCATTTATGAATGACAGTAGATGGCTTTTTATCAACTCACTTGTAGAAAAGTTGAAAAAAAATGCTAAGATTGTTTTTTTTTCTCTTATTCCCTTTACTATTATTATTATTGAATGATTCCAGCAGACTTTTTTTTCTTTTAAAGGAAGGTCCTAATTTCATTAGGAATTACCTGATTTCATGTCAGTTATTTTCCTCTCAAGCCAACACACAATAGCAGCTGATGCCTGGTGGCTAAACTCCTGGTAACTGCTGCAGCTTCCTTTGGTGATTAATTATTCACTGAGCACCTACAGTGCCCAAGGAAAGCCTCATGCTTTTGCTAGCGACTTGCAGCTTACTAGGCAAACACAAATCAAATGAGGCAAACAAGAATGTGACCAAAGTGTGTGACAAATTTACAAATGCACATTCTCAATCCTCTAAAGGGGAGTATATTTCCAAGATGGAATTATTGTCTGCATCATCTTAGAAATTCAGCAAAATCATTTGAAAATAAATATTTATATATATTTTTATATATGTAATTATATTAAATATACATATATAAAATTCAGAGTTTTACATGTGTCTATCTATCTATTTATCTGTCTTTCTATATAAATATGAGGTCCACAAGGGCAAAAAATATTCACAAGATAAGACATTTTCAACCTTTGCTTATGATGAATGAAAGAAAATTGGCATGGTGTTTTTGTGTAGCTTTTAACACAATACCCAAGCATTAATACCATTTATAAATAAAAGTATAGCCTAAAAACAGGGAAGAAGATTATTTAATTGTGAAAATCTCAAACTGAAGGATAGAACTCTTCTGAGACTCTTGCTAGAGGGGACACAGTTAATTAATACATGTGGCTAGGGATTCAGGGAAACTTATTTCCAGTTTTGAACCTCATTCTCCAGACCAATAGCTGAATGCTTTGTCAATCCCTGAGGCATGAAGTTCCAGTCTTCTAATATAGATTGTTGTGACAAACCACCTTTGTGTCGAGCCTCTCTGACATGTGCTTGCAAATGTTTCAGAGAAACCCATTAACGTCACGGAATGTACCCAGATTTGACATTCTTTCTATATTGCCTACCAGTTTACCAATGAGAAAATGGGGGTGAGGGCAGGGTGTTGCTCTTAAATTTAGCAAATAAGTGTATGTTCATAAGCGTAAGACTGGATAGCCCTTGTCATTTTATCTCTAGCTAACCCCATTCTTATTAAGTGTCTAAAGCAACTAGGGTCATTGAGTTTTTCGAAAATTTGCCCTTTTTGTTCGTTTTCTCATCTGCCAACATTACAAAATGTAAAGGCACAGCCATATACAAAAAATCAGGAATCCTATTTAATTTCTAAGTCCTAGAAGTCCTTTGAAACAAACCTTATACATACATAAAATCACTGACCAAAATTAAGTCTGAGGTCAAAACTAAATAAATATCAGCCAATGCCTCTTAGTAATAAAGATTAGAAAACCCAGGAGATGCAATGGATGTGATATGTGAGCCTTTGTATCTTCAGCAAGTAAAGCAACATCATTTATGGAAAGCACTGCATTTACCTCCACAGAACTGGGAAGTGAATAGCCACCTCACCCTTATTTCAGGGAACTGACATTTCTTTCATGCCTAATAGGCTTTGGCCTAGAAAAGTGGTAACTCCTAGGCTAATATACTTGATTTTATTTTGATATATCCATTCTTCTTCCTGAAGTGTTATTGAGCTATCATCTTATTTTCCATATTCCCCAAATGTCTTCCAGTCGATACATTTTCTAGTAGCGTTGACAAATAAAATATAGACTCCTTCAAAGATTTGAATTTCAGATAAACAATAAATAATTTTTAAAAAATATAAGTATGTACCAGTAAATGTTTTTGGCATACTTCTACTTAAAAAAAATCATTCATTGTTTATCTGAAATTCTAATTTAGCTGGGCATCTGGCAGTTTTATCTGCTAAATCTGGCAATCTGAAAACATGGTGATTCTTTTAAAACTACTTACATTTTTAAAGGAAATGTTTATCCTAGCCAAACCTATCATTCCCTCCTTAGCTCTCCTGATTAATGATTAACAATGAGAAGATCATTTGTACATGAATGATGAAAACAATATTAACATTTCTTTCCAGTCCTGGAACCCCAAAGAACCAACTTTTCCACCTCCTGTGCTCCAGATCTTTTTAGTAGGACTATTTGATGTGGAAGCCACCGCCTTCTGTGGCTGCAAAGCCCAGAGCCAAGAGTTCATTTGACCTCTTCACTAACCCGAGCCATCAATGCATTTCCACTTCGTTTATTTTCATTCCCTGAAGTAACAGCACAAATAGAAAAACTTCAGTAATCATGTGACAGTGGGTACAGAGGAAGGGGCCCAAAGTGACATGCTTTGGAGCGTTAAAAATATTGTAATCAATGAGACTTCTTACTCAATGATGTGATTCATTTGTTTTTAAACATCTTGTGGCTACATATGGTCTTACAATGGGAGGCAGAATCATAAAAGCAACTTTTAAGACTTCATAGAGGCTTGTGATTTTTATCTCTTGGGAGAATTGTTTTTGACTAGTAATTGCTGATTTCTACCTATGTAAGTTTCTGGGATAAAGTCTCTTACTTTTGCAAAAAAAAAAAAATAAAAAAGATACTTTTCTCCCCTAGAAGTTTAGAAATCTTTGTCTAAGAGGTCCTTTTCCTTCTTCTTGATGTCCTCTGCCTAGATCTGTTTCCTTAACGCTTTGACCCATTTTTTACATAGAATGACCTTTGGCTTCAGTTTTCTCATTTGTAAAATGAAGGTAACAGCCGTTACCTCCCTTAATTGTCATGAGTATTAAATGAGATGAACGTCAAAATTCTTGGCTCTGAACCACAGTAGCATATTGTTTGACACTGGTTGATTAAATGCCTTCTCATCTGCTACTCATAACCATTTTGCAACTTACTTATTAACATGTTTTCTGTATAATGTTAAATATGCAACTCTCCTGCTTCTTGCCTCCACATGGAAGACTGTATTCTGCCATTTTGGGGGCACAATTTGAAGGGATAATTGTTATAATTCAGTATTATTATGTATTAGTCCTAAAGAACTTCATAGCTTGTTGGGGTTTCTGTTTTCTTTTGTTTTGTTTTTGTGTTGTTAAACTTCTTTACTAAGTTAAGCATAACTCATAAACATTCCATTAACAAATTTAATACACATTTAGATTTCCTTAACTGACAGAAACTTTAAATGGGATCAATCTGAACCTTGTCTAATTGTTACCCTTTTATTGTTCACAACAATTAACACTTTTTAAAGACCACCTGCACAAAGTATTGACAAATATCATATGTCTACACCAAAAACATGATCTAAGGAGGGTGACTGGTTGAGAGGAACAACCATACTTACTATCAACAGTAAATCAATAATACAAAAGATTACTTAATAATACTCCTACTCTCCTATAAAATGATAGCAAACCCATTATGGTAGGTAGCATTTTCAATAATACAAGATTCTTAAAACCTCCACTGCTAGGAAAATGAATAAATATCTCAAAATTAGATATAACACTGAGTTTTGTGTTATGTGACTTGTGAATTATGTAACATCAAGTTATTGTGTTGGGGGGGGAAGCCAAAAGGGGGCAGAAAACTTAAAAAAAAAAAAAAGAAAGCTAGCTATTCCTTATGAACTCATTTACATTTTGAGTAATTAACAGCAGTTTTCGTTTTTTGAAATTTATCTCCTACACTAGCCATGTTTTATGATTTCATGCAATTAACCTAAAACATATGTTACAACAACTGAAGAACATCAAAACTTAAATTTAAAACTTATATTTACAAAAGAATAAGATGAATACAGGGTCCTTAAATATTAATGAGAGACATGCTTCCTAGGGCCTCAGGTGACAGGAAAAAAATACATGCAAAAACTTGCTGAAATATGGTAGAGTGTTATAGAATGCAATCTCAGTTAAGACTTTTGCTCTTGGCCCAACTGTACCAGATGTCAAGGTCTGTGATCATAATGTATTTAAAATATTCAGGTGCACAGACCATTTATTAAACCTGGTCAAACAAAAAGAATGAGTGATTACTTCATACTTAGCCTTTAATTAAAACAGAATTCTTTCTTGAAGGGGTAACTCATTTTTAAAAATTATGTTTGTCCTTCTCAAAGGGGTAAGGGTTATATTTTCTCTTTCTATGGAATTAATATTAAAAGCTAATAAAAAACACTATGTGCATCACAAATACAGCATACCAATGCCACAGACCTTGCTTTTATGAATATGACTTATAATAATGTGGGCCTGATATTGCCCAAATTTCTTAGAGATATCATTCAACTCATAACTATAGGTATGTGGCATCAGAGGGCAGTACATCATCATGAATACATTTGAAATTTAAGGGAAAAAACAATGGTGACTCATTTGGATGAGTTATTAAGTAAGGGAGGACTCCAGGAGAATATTTTGACATAAGGTGTAAAGACGAGGTATTGAAAAGAGCCAGGGAAGATGTAAGAGAAAGCAGGTGGTATTAAATAGGTGAGTGGAGGCAGTCTTGTATAGGAGCAAGTGTTCCTACATGTAACATAATGAATAAGAACATGGACTTTGGATTTAAACATGTCTTCGTTCAAAACTTAACCCTTCCCTTTACTAACTGTGGGACTCATCACAAGTTCTAGTCTCAGGAATTTCATCTCTGTATTGATGATGATGATGATGACACATAGGTTTTTGCATCAGAAAGTCTGAGGATGCACGCAGAGGACATAGTGCTCGGTACATGCAGCAAATAACAGGTATTTCTACTGCATGGGCGGACAGATTTATTTAAATAGAACTGGACTGAGCCAATTATTTGTCACTATATATAATGCAAGAAGAAAGTAAAACTGTGTGAAGGTGAATAGTGATGTGCATTTAAAACAGAATTCAATGTGGAAAAAAATGAAAGACAAAAACGATGAGACTGGGGCGCCTGGGTGGCTCAGTCGTTATTCGCCTGCCTTCGGCTCTGGTCATGATCCCAGGGTCCTGGGATCGAGCCCCGCATCGGGCTCCCCGCTCCGCGGGAAGCCTGCCTCTTCCTCTCCCACTCCCCCTGCTTGTGTTCCCTCTCTCGCTGTCTCTCTCTCTCTCTGTCGAATAAATAAATAAAATCTTTAAAAAAAAAAAACAAAAAAAACCCCGATGAGACTAATATCTATTCATTATGAAAAATATCCAAACAAAAATATTTAAAATTATATAATGTAAAAAGTTAAAAATCACTTCCATAATCCCAACATCTAGATATAATCACTTTCAACATTTTTCTTTCACCTCAGACTTTTTTTTTTTAAGGAAAAAACCATTTATTAGGGAGAACTAAACATACAACAGATTATATACATTTTACTATAGGTTAACTAACACTCAGACTTTTAAAAATATATTCACATATACACATACTCATTCACACACTTTATTTTACTTTATTTTTTGGTAAAAATTAACTTTACTAAGAATAAGTATCTTGCCTTCTTGGATATAGATATCTTTCCATGTCAATATATACGTTGATATAATATGCTACATATTACTCCATTGCATAGAATTTCATACTTTATTTAACCAATCACTGATGATGGACATTTAAAGTATTTTCAAAATTGTGTTATTATAAATGATGTTAGAATAAAATTTTCATGAGTCCATACTAATGTAAATAAACTATTGAAAAAATAAATGGGAGAGAACAGACAAATCTCCTGTGCAGAGAGATTCCAAATAATTTATGTAAACGCTCTGCCTTTGAGGAGGTGAGTTGTACATAGTGACTTCCTTCCAAAGAGTCCAATATAGGAAGAAAAGAGGCACTTTATAGTAAAGAAACCTGACCAATACTGCTTCATCCAGATGATCAAGTTTAACATTATAGTGATAAGTTGTGCTGATAGTACATACCTTTGTAATGAAAAATGGCACTTTTCCACTGTGGTTTTTCTCTCGAAAAAAACATAACTCCAGTCTAATCCTGAAAAAAAAAATCAGACAAATCTTAATTGAGGGACATTCTACAAAACACCTTAACAGTACCCCTCAAAACTATCAAGGTCATGAAAAATAAGAAAAGTCTGAGAAACTCACAGCCAAGAGATACAGCCTAAGGAGACATGAGGACGAAGTGTAATATGGTAATTTGGAAGGGATTTTAGAAAAGAAAGGAGACATTAGATAAAAACCAAAGGGGTGCGTGGGTGGCTCCGTCGGTCAAGAGTCTGCCTTCAGCTCAGGTCATGATCTCAGGGTCCTGGAATCAGGCCACATTGGGCTCCTTGCTCAGCGGGGAGTCTGCTTCTCTCTCTCTCTCTCTCTGCCCCTCCCCACCACTCCTGTTCTCTCTCTTGCTCACTCTCAAATAAATAAATAAAATCTTAAAAAAAAAAACGAAGGATATCTGAATAAAATATGGACTTCAGTTAATCACAATGCACCAATATTAATTACAATACAACATTAATTGTAACAAATGCACCACACCAAGGAAGATGTTAATAATTGGGGAAAATGGGTATGGGATGTATGGGAATTCTATCTTTGTAACTTTTCAAAAAAAAACTTCTTATATAAATATTTCCTATTATCAAAAATAATACAAATTTCTAAGAATGAAAAAATTGGGGGCCAGAGAATTCACATTTGAAATACTTTGAACATATATTTTTAAATTGTCCTTTAGTAGGGTGTACTATGTACATGAACTGAATTTGTAAGTACCTATTTACCTCTATGAATTTACTCAGAATATTATGATTTTGTTAAATATTTTCATATGCTAGGTTAAAATTATATTGCTTTTTAAATTTGTAAACATGTTTTTAGTAATGAGTTAACTATCCTTTTATATGTTAATTGGCCATATCAATTTATTAGTAATTATTAATATGGGCATATGTAAAATAACAAAAATATTTTAACATTCAGAGTATTTCCATAGTTGACATCATTTTCATTCTTGCCTATACCTTTGTTTAAAACTGTAACTTTTTGGTACCTCATGGTACATTTGAGACGAGACAAAAATCTCAGTAGAGTGAATGTTCATATACTCTTATTTTTCATATTGTCTCTATCTCTGGGAAAGACACTTGAAGCTGCCTTCAAGCTATAATCCTGCTATAAAAGGCAAAGGAAGATTGTACAACCAACTGATGACTGTGGTAGATTTGTGTGCTATTTAAATTTAGAACACGGGAACTATTAAGTATTTTCCAATATATCTATATTTTTGGCTTGCAGTGGATAATTCAAGAACAAACTAAATATAATAACCAATTTAAAATATACCAAAAAAAACACAAGATAATTGTGAAGAGCAAATAATTTTCAGAGCTATCAGATAAAAAGATGCAAAATACCTACCATGTTTTATTACAATTCAACTGTTTTTTTTTTAAGATTTTATTTATTTATTTGAGAGAGACAGAGAATGAGAGATAGAAAGCACGAGACGGAAGAGGGTCAGAGGGAGAAGCAGACTCCCTGCTGAGCAGGGAGCCCGATGCGGGACTCGATCCCGGGACTCCAGGATCATGACCTGAGCCGAAGGCAGTCGCCTAACCAACTGAGCCACCCAGGCGCCCCTACAATTCAACTGTTATATAAATTGCTTCTTATTCTGGTTATCTCTAGACTTTGTAATGATTTTTTTTTCAGAATCATATTGATGTAAGCTAGAAAATTCTGCAACTGTAATAATCCTCATCAAAATGAATATTCTATTTAAAAATCAAGTCTAGAATAAACATGTTCTTTATAGAAACCAATTAAGTAATTTTTACTGTAAGTTTCATACCCAAGGCTATAACTTAAAACATCTGCACAGACTCAAGCATTTATACAAAAGATGAATTGCTGACCAGTATCTTGTCATTTTTCTCCTTAGTAGGGCCTAAAGATCTGGGATAGTGCCTGTGTTTCCCCTTAATGTTTATGAAAACTGCATCATTACTGAGAAAAAAACAAAGTTTTGTAAATTAGTGTTTTGGACAGATTCCAAATTCCTACTACAAAACTCTTTCTACCAACCAGTTACTCAAAAATAGCGTATCTGCCCCCAGTATTGCCCTGTATATCCCTTTAAATTTTCCAATGAAAAGTATGATTGAAAAATTTGCTAATATTTATTGAACATATATCATGTACTTTTCCAAGGGCTTTAAATAGGAAGTTTTATTTAACTTTCACATAATCTTATAAATCAATATTAATCCACATTTTTACACATGAGGAACTAAAACAGAGCAATTAAGTAGCTTAACAAGTATCTCAGAGCTAGGAAAGGAGACAAGTCATTTGAACCACACAGCCCTTTGCAGAAAACGTATTCTTAACCTTGTGTTATGCTCCCTCATAGATCATTGAAGACATTGAGGCAACACTGGAAAAAAGATGTTATTAAAGTAAAGTTACCATGTGGAAAAGTGGGAGGACACAGGGAACGCGGAGCAACTGTAGTGATGCAATTCAGCTTGATGATATGTAAAATAAACCAGATCGTTCCTTTAGACATCCAAAAAAAAAAAAATCTTGAGCGTCTAATATGTATATTTCAGGCACTGGGTTATCATTCAGGTGAATACAAGTAGATAAAATGTTACTATATGGAGCTCATCATCTAATTTGGGACACATGTATAATTATAAGGGTATAATAATTGTGAAAAAGGAAATGATTGTGAGTTATGAGAGGCTAGAATGGGGCTATTTGAGGTGTACAAGGGGCGAGGCTCACCTCAGGGAAAGATGTTGGACCTGAGAAGATGAATAACTTGCTTAAGGTGGTTGCCAGGTTGGAGCTGGTGCAATGGCATGAACAGAAAGATCAAAGTGGAATTTTTAGACTTAAAGATTTTTTTATAGATGAAAGAGAGAAAGAGAGAGGAAGAATGGTCTAAAATCACCTAAAAATGTAGTCAGGAATTGAATTTTGAATGCATATTTGTCACAAGAACAATGGGCCATTTTTGGAAGAGTTTTAGCAGAAAATAACAGAAATGAGTTCATTTTTAAAATATATCACTATGGCTTTCATGTAAGAACAGATTCAAGGTGGTCCAGAAGGGAAGGGGAAAGACTAGATGGAATATATTTTAGTAGTCCAGGTGAGCCTAATAGGAGCCTGGTTAAACCAGAGTGGTGGTGTTAGGGTGGAATACATATTTAGAAAATATAAATAGAGAAGGGGGAAATGGATATGGTATGGAAAATAGAAAAAGGAGGGAGAATTAGAACCTCTGAATTTCTAATTTGCTTAGCTTCATAAGAATGTGCATTTATTATTCTGCATTTATTAAAATACAGAATGTTAGAGGAGGGCATGATATTTAAAGAAAAACTGAGTTCAACTTTGGGTATGATGAAAAGGAGTTACCTTTGAAATACTCAAATTCAGTTGCTGTACAGAAACAGGGTGATATGGGTCTAGAACTCAGAAGTGAGTTCTGAGATAAAGAAATTAAAAAGCAAAACCACAGTTGTCAATGGATTGCCAAAGAAGAAAGAATGCAATAAAAGGATGAGAAAGAGTACCAAATCTTAGGGCCTTCTAATATCTAAAATCTTAAAAAAAAAAAAAAAAAAGGAGAAGAGGGGCCCCGGGGTGGCTCAGTTGGTTAAGCATCTGCCTTCAGCTCTGGTCATGATCTCAGGGTCCTGGGATCGAGTCCTGCATCGGGCTCCTTGTTCAGCAGGGAGTCTGCTTTTCTCTCTCCCTCTGCCCCTCTCCACCACTCATGCTTGTGTGCGATATCTCAAATAAATAAATAAAATCTTTAAACAAATTTTAAAAAAAGGAGAAGAAAGATTAACATGGATTGGTCAGAAAGGCGGGAGGTGTGGTAGATTGGAAGAGTGTATTGTTCATGAAAGACAAGGGAAAGGGGAATTTCAAGAGAATGATTAATACTACCTAATGCTACTGTGAGTTCAAATAAGAAAAAGACTTAAAAATATCCACTGAAAATATCAACCTAGAGATAACAGGTAATCTTTTTTTTGGATAAGCTGCTGGAATAACTTCATTATTCCTACACTCCCTCACTGTCTCCTCCTCTTTTTTTTTTTTTTCCATTAATTGTGTGTTTTGTTTGTTAAGAGACATGAAGTAGAGGTGGGTGGAATAAAAGACTGACCAAGGGTGTAAACTACTGGCTTGCACATGACGGAATCTATCAGGGCTCCAAGTTAGCTGGATAATCTTAACGTTCACTTAAGTCTTCAGCCTTAGAGAAATGCACTGTCTCAAATTAGCTCCAAATAGCCTATAGACAAGGCATTTAAAATGGGATTTTCTCAGTTTGCAAGAATGAACCACACTTACTCTTGTAAAGAAAGTCATGCTGTCCATCAGGTGGGTGATTGAGAGGCCATCATGCTTCTTTCCTGTCTAGCATGCTGCTCGTGATCAAAAGTTCAGTGGGGATTTAACGTGAAAATTTGGAGAATTACTGTGCCCAGGAGGGGAGATGATTCAGGCAAGAGAACACAGTGAGATGAATTGCAGCAACTGAAAATAGAATTTTTTATGGGGGATAGTATGGCTTTTTGTGTTGGTTCCACAGACAGTAGTGGGGTTTGCCTTTGAGCTCTACCCTGATTGTAGGTTAAAGGATTGAGTTTCCGGGCGCCTGGGTGGCTCAGATGGTTAAGCGTCTGCCTTCGGCTCAGGTCATGATCCCAGGGTCCTGGGATCGAGTCCCGCATCAGGCTCCCTGCTCCTTGGGAGCCTGCTTCTCCCTCTATTTCTCTCTCTCTCTCTCCTCCTCTGTCTCTCATGAATAAATAAATAAAATCTTTAAAAAAAAAAAAAGGATTGAGTTTCCTTTCACTTCTTTATCCCTCTAATACTGATCATGCATGTTACTCTTATCAGACATGATCATTACTACATATGTATTGGTCATTTTAATTTACTGGGACTTGGCAGAAAATTTAATAAATATATTACAACAGTTAAGCCCCTCAGTCCTCCACAAAATAGACTAATGTCAAGAAATGATATATCCTCATAAACAAAATAAATAGGGAGCTTGGGATTAGAATTCAGGGTACTGGTTTTACAATCCTTTTCTCATCACTTAGCTACAAAACTAATGTTACAGCTGTTCGTGGCCATTTGAAATAGCAGAGAACATATTGCCAAAGGAGGGTGTGGGTGTATGTCAGGCACTGGTTTCTGGTCAAATTTCAAGTTGGATCATTCCTTACAAACTTCCTGAATTTCCATTACTTTACTGGAGCAATATCCATTCCTTTTCTCTCTTATTAATCAGCGTTGTTTGCTGTTAAATATTTGCCAGGGTATATTTCAAAGCTGATTCACGTATTCTAAAGTGGTAAGTCCTAGTTAGTCTTTTGAAAAGCAATAAAGCAATCTCATGTACATAAATTGAGTATCTTCCTTGAGCAAGTCACTTGGAATCAATTACAACATCTGAAAGTTTGTTATTTTAAACAGAATTTCATATTTAGCTAATGAGCTTTTCAACAGTGCTTTAACTTCAGAGCAAACACTGGCAATCCATTGCTATCAAGCAGGGGCTTACTGGTTGGGGTATCTGTTCTGAAAAGTACTAACAGTATTTAAAGTCCTCTTTCCAATTTAAACCTTTTTGCTTCTTTGCTTTACCACCATCCTCATCTCCTTCGTGCTATATACTTTCAACAGAAGCACTCACAGCCTCTTGATTGGAAAAGCTGTCTTGACTTCTTACAAAGACCAACATCCTAAGTGGTTTCCAAGTTGTTTTGATGGCTATTGTTTATCAAGTCATTTCTGTCTGTCTGTTTAAAATACCCAAAACCAAATGTACTTCGAGAGACAGTAAAATAAATCAAATAATATATATTCAGTCCTTTCCCAAATGCCTGAAACAAACAAGTGCAACACTTCCAAAAAAATGACAAGTGCTTTGCTGCCTTTATCTTTTTCTTTCTTTATCAGGCTTGAAATCATTTCTGAAAGGAAAAAAGAGTCTAGTGTGGACATTTCTATCTCAACAAGACACCTAGCTATTCTGCCTTAAGTAGCATCAGCAAGGTAAATACAGAAAATAACTTTAAATGGACACATTTAACTGCAAGAACTTGAATGCAATTGATACACTTCTAAGAGGCAGATTCTGAAGTAGAAAAAAATATATAATTACTCCTCCTTCCCCAGGAGAAAAAGGAATATAAGTACAAATAAAACATTGGCTTCTTTATGTTAAAAAGATTTAAAATATTTCATTGACTGGCAAGAGATTCATTTTAAGAATTATTTAATATTTTTTAATCTACCACTATTTGTCAATTATACAAAAATGTTATGCCTTTAGTTATTAAAATAAAAACAACAAAGCCCACTACAAAACCAAGATGTTACCCAAACATCTCTACATAACCAGGATATTAATACTATCCAAACGCCGTGTTAGTTCACATCCTCTTTGAAATATCTAAGTGAATTTCTAATTCCAGTCGATAGAAACTAATGCAAGTATTCAAGTAGCCCGAACACGCTAGTTTGTTGGCCTCTAGCCAGCTGCTTAAGTCCAGCTCCTTTATTATCCTATGGTCTTCAGCCAACTTTCACTTGCTCACCTCCAACATTTGTTCATTTCACCCTCTCACTTGCTTAAAGCCCAACTTCACACACTCTTCTTTCTCTTCCTCCTCCTTTTACTCCTGCTCCTTCTCATTCTTCATGTTCCAACTCCACACACTAATACTACTTTCTTTACTTCAAACAATCAAATATTTTCAATTCCTCCTGGGACACTTTGAAATATTTCTCTACGAAAACTAAAACAGGGATTTACCATGAGTCTTCTCTGCTTGCAATTATAATTAATTAAAATCATTTTTTGAATTGTGTAATTGGTTGTCAACATCCTCTGTGGACCTATCAGCTTATATGGGCTGATTACACATGCTTTAGAGTGTTGGTGATATTTCTTGACATGCCATTTGAGAATATTTTTTCTTGCTCTTTTTCTCAATTCATATTAAATTCAGATACCTGCTCTGGCAGATTTAAACAGTTAAAACTTTTAGCAACTAAGAGGCCTCTTAGATTTGCTGTCTTCAACTGATGATGAATAAATGAGAGAGGACAAAATCAGGGTGTAGACAAAAACAGCCCATCACAGGAGTTAAGAAATGCTGAGACTGGCCCGCTTAGCCCACTGTTTGGAAAGGATCCTGGATATTTGGAACAGAGATTCTGCAGAATGGAATGAGAAGTTCTATTATTTTTTTCTGGTTTTATATTGAATAGGAACTAACAGAGGGGAAAAAAATGTTGGAATAATAGATTTTTAAAAAACTGGGGCACTCACGTGTTCACGAACCCCAATCCCATTACCAATAGACCCATTTGAACAGTTCCTATTCTTTGGGAGTAGCTATCGTTGAGAAGTCTGTAGAAGCAAAACAAATGGCTGACAGTGGTGCCAGGTGGCCCAAAGAGAGAACATTATATCAATCTACTTAACTAAGGGCTCATAGTTCTATAGTGTCCCAGTTTAAGTGTCTTGAGGAGTCTATTTGATTTGATCCTACCCATAAAAAATAAGTGATTTTTATTTATGTATTTGAATCTGTATGTATCCATATATAATCAAAGACCTATATCTATATCTATCATTACAGCTAAATGTTTAAGCTTCGTGCATTCATAATCTTGCTACAATACCATTTCTTTAGTTTTACTCATTTGGCTGAACACTAGCACTGTTTCAATCTTTTTCCTGGTCTTGGACATGGAAATCTTGCTTTGTTCTCCTTGGCATCTTATTCTGCATCGTTTTATTCCCCAGTTAAACATCCATACAGGTCTCAGTGAGAAATGCTGCAATGAGCTCCCCTCAATTTTTAATCAATATTCTTTAACTAAGTCTTGTAACATACAGTAATTGTGCCCAGCTGCTAGTAAAAAAAATAGAAAATCATAGCAAGTCAACCAAAAATGAAGTTTATATTGCCCTGTCATAAAAGAAGTACACAGTTAAGCCCTCCAGGACTGATAGGAAGGCTACCTATTGCCAGCAAAGATGCAAACACTTTTAATAGTTAGCCCCAACAATTTAGCACTCAGCTTCCATCCTCAAAGTCAAGGCCCAAAATAACTACAGATCTTCATCCACTCAGTCTTAGTTCTAGACAGGAAGAAGGAAATGGAAGGGAGTGGTGGCAGAAAGGTACACATTAGCCCTCTGTCCCACCCTCAAGGAATTTTCTCAGAAGTGCCATCTGTCAAATCCCACTTATGCCTAATGGACCACCTTAGCTGCAATGGAGCCTGAGAAATGTAGTTGTTTATATGGGCACATGGTCAAGCAAGGAACTAGTAATTCATTCCTACTAGAAAAGCAGACCAGACTTGATGTAGGAAACTTGTATTCTTTGATTAAAGTATTTTTCTCCCTAGGGGGGAAAACAGTAGTATTGCAATGAATATTCCAGCTTCCTCTAAATTTTACATTAGTTCTTTAAATTTGTAATTACCCTAAACATAGCAAAATGTTTCTACTCTAATTTCTACAATAATTTCTGTAACTTTTATAACATAGGAGATATAATTTGAGGAACTCAGTAGTTTAAGAAAAAAAAATAGCTTCCTTTCTACTACTTGTGTGGTTGATTGCATTATGATTCCAAATCATTTGCGTCTCTTTCTCTTTTTGTCTTAGAGGTTTATTACATATCTTGGCACATTGCTATATGTCTTGCATTAGCTCACTGTAGGTAAAATATATTTCCCTCCTTCAGTGTCAAGTGTGTCCATGTGGCTTACTTCAGCCAATAAAATGAACCAGAAATGGTATAAGCTTATTCTTAGAGGAAGCTTTATATGCTGTTGTTGTCCATTTCCATAAACTATCTTGTTCTTGGGGAGCTGGGATGGCTCAGTCGGTTAAGCGTCTGACTCTTGGTTTTGGCTCAGGTCGTGATCTCCGGGTGGTGAGATTGTGCCCCATGTTGGGCTTTGCGCTCAGCGGGGAGTCTGCTTGAGATTCTCTCCTTCTCCTTCTGCCCATCCCCCTCCTTTCACTCTCTCTCTCTCTAAAATAAAATAAATATATGAAATCTTTTTAAAAATCCATCTTGTTCTTTTCCCTTTGCCATAAGAATAGCATGTCCCAGATGGGGCTCTCCGTTTAGCCTCTGCTCTGAAGGGTGATGGCATATAAAGTACAGGCGCAGTAGATGACAGCCATAGACCTATCAAGCAAGAACTAAACTAATGTTAATGTATGCTATTAAGATGTTAGGGTTACTTATCATTATTGCAAAAGTTGCTGAAAGTTGTCTAATACTAAAGTGCATAAGTGACTTATTCTAATACACATGTATACAAATGAAAGTTTTCCTTTTTTTAATCTGATGCTATTAAAATTTCTTGTTAAGCCAATGTGGTCTAAGAGGTCACTTGCACCTGAGGGTCATCTTTCTTCCTTTCCCTACAGGTACATTTTAGCCATTATCAGAGACTGTGTTTGGTGAGTTCATCTTACAGGGAGTGCTCATTGTTATTTCTGACACAGGTGAGGTGAAATGAAGGGAAAATAAAATGTCTAGAACTGCTCCTCCAGTTTTCTCTCTTCCTTTTTTAATGTGAATCCTCATCCTTTCTCTAAGTTCTCCTATTAATAAAGAAACAAGAGATGAAGCTTAGTAGAAATCAAGCAGAAGGCATTCAAGCAGGACTTTCATTCTTTCAGAAGTAGTTGAACTAAATCAAAGTTGCCCAAGGAAGAATCAAAATGTGATTTTCCTCTCATTGTATCCTCACTACATTGTCTGAACATGCCCCTAAACATCTCGTAAACAGTTTTGCTGCTACTAATTAAAAAATGAGAGAAAAGTTACGGATTTTTTTTTTTTTTTTTTTTGCTTTTGGGGGGTACCAAATGAACTTTAAAAAATCTCTGCATAAGTTGGCAGGCTACGTTTTATCAGAATTCAAAACAACTGCATTTAACATAAAGAAAAGAGATGAATTAAGAAAATACTTGTGGGTACTAGTTTTAACTCTTTGACTTGGGATATATACACACACCTTTTTCCTTCTTTTTCTCCCACCCTGATTCAACTTCAGTAATTCAATCTTCATGTAATTCAGAGAGCTGGAGTTTTTGTTGTTGTTTGTTTTTTGTTTTTTGTTTTTTTTAGAAATAAGATTAGGCAAACAAAGGTAGAAAAAGAGATCTAAGACTGAGTAATTTAATAAGCATTCCAAAAAAAAAAAAAATAGCAGTCATATGATCTTGAAAAGGAAAACATTTTAGGGAGAATGTATAAAGGAAAGACTCCACCAGGCTATCACTGGAGCCATAGTTTCCATGATAAGATACTGCCTTAATTAGAACTAATCACTTTCAGAAACTAAACTTCTTTCGGTAGAATTCATTAAAGAAATAATTTATATTAACCCTCATGATATAGCAAGATGTAGTGGAAACAATGCCATATGCTTGTTGTGGCGGCAGAATATTGGCTCTCCAAGCTATCCATGCCTTAATGCCCCGGACCTGTAAACCCGTTACTTTACATGACAAAAGGACCATGCAAATGTGATTAAAGACCTTAAAGTGAAGAGATTGTCCTGGATTATCCAGGTGGGCAAAGAGAATCACATGGGTCCTTATAATCTTTTCCAACTATGGTCGGAAAGAGATATGACCGGGGAAGGATCACCAGAAAGATGCAGTCGGAAGATGGAAGAATAACCTATGAGCCAAGGAATATGCTGGTCTCTAGAAGTTGGAAAAGGCAAACAGATTTTCCCTAGAACCTCCAGAAGGGAACGCAGCTCCACCAACAGCTTGATTTTAGCCCAGCGAAATTCATTTTAGACTTCTGTCCTCCAGAACTATAAAATAATAAATCTGTATTATTGAAGCCACTGTGTTTGTGGCAGTTTGTTGTAGCAACCTTTGTTCAGCAATGTACTTACCAAACTCCATTGCCCTTTCCTGCTAGATACAACAGTTGAACCACATTTCTCAGATTCCCTGGAGTTTAGGTGAGACTTAGGGCCATCTACAAGGGCATGAGGACTGTAGAGTGCCCTATGACCTTCACTTAAGAAGGCCATGGGCTTGGCTTAATGCCCTGTTGTTATAATCATGAAATTCTCAATAATAGTTGACCAAGAGGCCCCACAGTTTCATTTTCTCCCGGGCCCCCAAATTATGTAGATGGTCCTGTTGAGACTATAGGACCGAGGTCTGCCCAATGACATTGACAGAGATGATATATGCAGCTTTGGGGGATGGACCCTAAAATAAAATAATTAAATTAAATTAAAAACTTCTCAATTCTTATGTTTCTCTTTTTTCATTTGCTACCAAGAATTAGAGGATCCAGTAAGGATGCAGAAGTCCCAAGAAATGCTGGGTCCACTAGGCTAGGAAGGCTAACGGGAATTCTGTGTTCACTGGGCACTATGAACAACAACACGTGAATGGAAAGGTGCTGCTGGGAAAGGAAGAGTCACACATATTTTACATCAAACCTCTGTACGGGCACTTGCTCTACTGGCCCTTTGAGTTAACTTATATGACACCAGTTCAAAGACAAAATGTTTAAAAATTTCAAGACGCCAAAAGCAGAACTGAGCAGTGCCTTTTTGACTGGGGAGGCTTCTTCATCTACATAGGTCATAAGGCCATGAAGCTGGCCTAGACTGTTTTTTACTTTTTCTTTTCTTTTCTCTTTTCTTTTTTCTGTTCCTTTCTTTTCCCCCCCCTTCCCTCCCCTTCCCTTCCCTTCTTTTTTTTCTTTTCTTCTTTTCCCCCTTCCCTTCCTTTTTTTCTTCTTTCTTTTCCTTCTTTCCTTCCTTCCATCCTTCCTTCCTTCCTTCCTTCCTTCCTTCCTTCCTTCCCTTTCCTTTCCTTTCTTTTCTTAATGAGTAAAGGGAGAAAGTTCACAATCCTGCTGACTATGGCCTGACATTGAAAATACAGCTGAGGAAGAAAAAAAGTATATTTAGAATTATAGGTGTTTTGTTACAGAGCTAGAATTTAGCTATCCTGATTATCAGATTGAAATAAAAACTTTTAAGAAAGATACTAATGATCAAAACAGCTACTTCCCTTCTTCCCTTCAACCACTTTCAAAGATGTATTTATAAAAACAAAACAAAATAAAAACCGAACAAAAAAATGGATCCCCTGAATGACACCATGGAGCAAAGCCCCTTGATTTGGACTGTAATATTAGCTAGAAATAAATTCTTATTATATTAAACCCTGGATACTTTAAGATTGTTTATTATAGTAGCTGGCCCCTCTGAATAAAACATAGTTTATTCTAAAACAAGAGGTTTTAGCTTTATTACCTGAGCAAGAAATAGTATTTCTAGATATAAAAATAGAGGTAACACCAAAAATAACAACTGTTCATTCAGTTGTTGTAGTTAGGAAATAAGAATAATCCTGGGGCTGGGCAGCTCAGTCCATTAAGTGCCTGTCAGTTTCAGCTCAGGTCACAGTCTCAGGGTTGTGAGATTGAGCCCCACATTGGGCTATATGCTCAGCAGGGAGTCTGCTTGAGATTCTCTCCCTCTCTCCCTCTCCCTGTGCTCTCCCATACTCTCTCTCTCAAATAAATAAATAAACAAATCTTTAAAAAAAAGAATAATCTTGAAAAATATTAGAATAACCTAGACTCTTTTCCTACCCTACCCTGGTTCCTCCAACCTATAAGGTCTACTGGCGAGATAAAATTAAATTAGGACTTTATTTTTCTATAATCCACACCATGGGAAATAAACCATTCCCTGGTTTAAGCTTCACTGTGAGAGAGTTAGACCTTCACAGTGATTTTATAACCACAAGATTATATTGACTTACTGCTTTGCTTTGGGCTTTTTTTTTTTTTTTTGAGAAACTTCACCTTTTTTTTCTTTCCTTCTTTTTTTTTTTTTTTTGTAGCTATGAAGAGAAACAAGAGAAAGCCACCATGTCAGTGTTTAGTTACTCAAAGTCAAGCTGCCTTAACACAAAATTTTCTGTTCTCCTCTTCCTTCACTGCTAATTAAATCTTAATAGTAGCTCTCCAAATGATAAATAATATTATATGCTAACATAAGCCTTCACAAAAGTAGTTAAATCAGGAGTGCATTTTTAAGTGTTTCCCCTGGTTATTATTTTCATCATCGCCTTTGTTCTCATCTTCTAATCAGGAACACAGAGTTACACAAAATGGCTTCAGTGAGAAATAGGACGTCAGGAAGAAGGGGGAAAAAAAGTACATAATTGAAGTTTTGTAGGTGTTAAGAGATTGAAGGGCTCAGAAGATTTTTTGCTATTATTGGCATGGTTAAGATGACTTAGATGTTTTGGTTCTTGAACTAAATGAAATAAATGTACAATGTGCCAGTAGTTCCAAACGGTGATTCTGCTTTTGCTTTTCTGCTTCACTGATAAGAGTGACTTTACTGTCAGTGAAACTTATGACAAGGTTGGAAGGAAAGTTGATTTGGGGGTGGGGGCGATGATGTTAGAGGACCAGCAGAGATTCACAGAACACAAAACTGCACATCATTGCACATTAAAATTACACTTGCGGTTTTCTACAAAGAAGTATTAATTGATTGAATACTGTGTGCCTAGCATTGACTCAGTAAAATATAATATAGGAAAACACTTTTCTATAAATAAACAAAACTCTTTCTAGTTAGGATTTTAAAACACTTTGGAAGAAACGGAATTTACTTATTTTAATCATGAGAGACTGGTTGCTAAAAATCACATGAAACATGAGTTGTAAAGTAAAAGAAATCCATGACTCAATTACTTGTTAGCTTGGCAAAATCTAATTATGGCTTTAGTTTTTGATTATATTTCTGAGGGTAAAGAGAAAATTTTATTGATTTTTAAATTACCATTGGTAAAATGTACAACAGTTATATTTTTACTTCAAGATTATTTTAACGGTGACTAATGTTTGCAAATTGCAGACAACACAAATGCATATTTCCTCTTTATCTTGACACATCATTAAAATAATGGCAAAACAGTAAGTAGTATAAACCACTACAATAAAGAATACCAAATGGAGGCCATGAAAAAATGAGAAATGTGAGTAAGTTTCTAGAAGACAGAAAACAGTAGACACAGTATTGACTGATGACATGAGAAAGCCATAGTTTAGTTGACAAGCAAAAGGGGTTGTAACTGACAAGCTAGCTAAACTCCCTGCCAGGCTATAAAGGCGGGAGTGCAAAGTAGGGTTGATTGCAAGGTCACGGGAGTGGTTGTTCCTGCCAGTCTACAACTCTACCCCACAAATGGGAAATCTAAAATTAGGTTTCATTGTTTTTAAAAAAACTACATTAGGGATGAATTACTTGGGCAGAAATAATAGGCATTAGTGCCTCCATTCCTATTCTTGCACTTAAGGGTTCCCCAGCAAAATGAACTTGTGCCTGACCCTCACCCGGAAGATACATTCTCCAGGTGACAAAACTCACACAAGTATACACAGCTGCAAATCAACCTTTATTTGGCTCGCTTAAATATGAATAATTAACTGTCGGTCCCATGTAAGACTCTAACATGAAAAACAAAGACCAAGATAAACAAAGGAAAACCAATTCTGAAGGAGAAAGAAGTTAGGAAACAGAAAAATATATATAAAACTAAATAACACGAACCAAAATTCTAATTAAAATCTTCAGATAGAGCAAGAGAATATATATTTCCATATACACATATACATACATATGTGTGTATTGCATCCATTAAAGAAGGTACTATGAAAAACAAATAGTCACAAAGTAAGTTTCCTGGAAACTAAAAGCAGATATACAAAGATTAAAAGATACATCTGAAGAAGTCTCCCTGAATATAAGACATAAAAATAAATTTAAGTAAAAATATGACAGAAAAGAGAAAAGAGAAAAAAATTTCAACTATTAGAAAGGTCATAGAAAGTTATCAATAATAATGATAATATTAATACAAGAAAATTTCTCTGATTGAAATACTTTCACATTAGAGAGGCCCGAATCATACACAGTGAATGAAAAATTATCAAAGCTTAGATACAGAGGAAATCCTAAAATTCTTGGGAATGGGGTGGGGGAAAACCCATTGTAGGTGAACCCAGCATCATTGTTCTTATAAGAAAATGAATGAAGTCATTCCTTTGTGGCACTAAGTGAACAATGATTTTCAATCCAAAATATTTTTCATGACAAGCCTTCTGGACTGCCGGACTTTTATTTTCTAGTTTTAATTAAAACTTTTATTGAGATAATTGTATATTTGCATGCAGTTACAAGAAAGATACAGAGAGATTTTTTGAACATTTTGCCCAGTTTCTCCCAATGGTAGATGTGTCTATATTTAGGATCATATGACTTCCTGGTATGTTAATTCTTTCATCAATATATAATGACCCTCTTTGTCTCTAATTTTTTTTTGCTCTGAAATCTACTTTATGATATGTTAATATAGCCACTCCTGCTATTCTCGTTTAATGTTTGCATGAGGTATATATATATATATATATATATATATATATATATAGCGAGAGAGAGAGAGAGATTTTTACTTTCAAATTACTTATGTTGAATTTGAGGTCATTTCTCATAAACAGCATGTGTTGGGATTTCTCAACACCATACCCTTGTGTGAAGATTTGTTAGCAATATTCCGCATCTAGTCAGATTCACAGCTACGATATATTAGAGCAAAGGATTTACTCAGCAAAGGGAAAGTCACAGAGTAAAATCCAGAGAAAAACAGGTGCAGCTCTTGAAGAAGAGTCTTCTCCCAGTAGAATCACATACTAAGTGCTCAATTCCTCAGGCAATGTGTTATGATAGCAAGTGTGGAAAATTTTTCCACTAGGAAACCTCCTTAGAGACTCAGCACCCAGAGTTTTTTTATTGGCAACTGGTCATGTAGGCATCTTCTGCTGGGCATGTACCAAAATTCCAGAGTCCCACCCCCCCCCAAAAGCAGGTGTTCATTATGGACCATACTGTTTACATAGTTTGGGCACAGAGAGACATTCTTAAAGAAAACCAAGTTCCAGGACATCAAGTAGGGGTCAATCTTACAAGCTGGTTCTTTTAAGGATAACAACCTCAAACCTGCTATGTTAGTCCTTTGCTGCAAAAAGCATGTATTTAGAGCATTTACATTTAAGATAATTATTGATATGTCAGAGTTTCAATCTGCTATTTTATTTGCTTTCTATTTGTTTCTTTTAGTTCTCATACCCGGGTTACTCTTTTCTTGCTTTATTGTGGGGTTGTAGGAATATTTTTTAAGGTTCCATCTTGATTTACTTAAAATGTGTTTGAGAGTATCCGTTGGTATAGTTTTCATAGTGGTTGCTCTGAGTATTAAAATACATATATGTGACTTACAACAGGCTACTGGCATCAACATTTCACCAGTTCAAGTGAAGTGTGGAAATCTCACTTCCATTGCGGTCCCACTTTTAAATATCATTGTCTTGAATGAGATGGTGTTGTAATTTTTGCTTCAATCATCATATATGATTTATAAAACTCAGGAAAAAAGAATGGCTTATTGTATGTACCCCTATTTCCTCTCTCCCCACTGTTCCTTCTTCCTGATGTTCTATGATTCCTTCTTTTATTGTTTCCTTCCTGTTTGAAGAACTTCATTTAGCCAATCTGCAGGGTAGGTCTGCTAGTGACAAATTTAGTTTTGCTTTGTTTTAGAATGTTTTTATTTCCTCTATTATCCCAAAAAGAAGGTATTCGCCAGGTATTATAATATTAGTAACTACAGTCATTTTCTTTCAGCACTTAGAAAATATTGTGGCACTTTCTTCTGGACTCCACAGTTCCAGATGAGAAATCCACTCCAACCCAAACTGGTGTTCCCCATGGGTAATGTGCCATACATCTTGGCTGTTCTCAATATTTTTTAATCTTTTCCTTTAGCTTTTAAAAGTGTAATTATGGTGTGTCTTGATATGGATTTCTTTGGGTTCGTATAAAATTTGTTCAACTTCTTATTTGTAGGTTTGTCTTTTACCAAATTTGAGGAGTTTTCAGCCATCATTTTTTAAAATGCTCTTTCAGTCCCAATTTCTTTCTCCTCTTCTTCTGGGATTCCAATGATACAAATATTGGACCTTCTGTTATGTTTCCCAGGTCCCTGAGTCCCTGCTCGTGTTTCTGTTGCTGTTGTTTCTGCTTATTTTTTTATTTTTCAGATTGCATCAATTATATTGTTCATTCATGATATTCTCTGTCATCTCCACTCTATAATTGAGCTCATCCAAGATTTTTTTTATGCTGTTATTGTATTTTTCAGTTTTATAATTTCAATTTGGTTTATTTTTATGACTTTTATCTCTTTGTTGAGATTTCCTATTTTTTAATTTGTTTCAGTTTCTGTAATTGTCTGTTGAAATATTTTTATATGACAGCTGCCTTAAAAATCTTGTCAGCTAATTCCAACATATGATTTATTTTGGTGTTGGCTTCTGTTGATTGTCTTTTTTTTATTCAAGTTGTATTTTCTTGGTTCTTGTTATGATGGGTGATTTTTTTTATTGTATCCTGGACCTTTTGTCTCTTAGGAGAATCTGGGTTCTATTTAATATTTTTTAAATTTTAGTGGACAGATTTAGCACATGAGGCTTGGCCTCTTATTTGTGGGCTTTGGTACTAATGTCAGTTTAATTATCAGAGCCTTTGTGGTATTATTTTGATCAATCTGGTTCAGCTGTTGCTACAGTGGCTCCAAGCTATTTCCTGCTGGTGCTGCCTCAGGGAGTGGAAGGAGTTTCCTTAGTCCTGGCTGCCAGGTATCTCTCAGCAGGGAAGGTATAGTGGTACTGCCCTATGGGGGTTCCTCTGCTCCATGGTATTTCTGGATGAGAGAGGAAAGTCTTGTGCCCACAGGGATATAGGTGCTTCTCATATTGAGCCCCTTGATGTAGCTGGGTCCTTTACCCCACTAGCGCAACCCAGTGACTCTTGCAGAGAGGAGGAATCTGGGTTCCACTGAAGCAAAAAGACTTCCTGGACCAGGCCGCTTATGGTGGCTACATTCATTTTCCCAGTTCCAGCTGCCCATTCCCTTTGCTGGGCAGGGGAGGTGTGTGTGGGTAGAGCAGGTACAATGAGGCTACCTGAACCAGGTCACCTGCTGTATGTTGGCTCTTCTCCCAGCTCTGCCTGCCCAGTTGATTATCTCCTGGTGCATGAGGGGAGTTTCAGGCCTAGTGGGAAATGAGAATACCTCTCCTGGCTATTTATTCCTGGCAGGGCTTCCAACTGACTCTCTTTTTTAGTAGTATCATGCTTCCCTGCTTTTGTCAGAGGGAATTCTGTTTGGGGAAAAATGACTTGCTTTCTGTTGCCACTTTAAGATTTGGGAAATGCTGGTTCTGGGTGGCCTTCTTCTGTTGGGTGGGGAAACAAGATGCCCTGCTGCTGCTGTGTTTTTCCCCCAGTCCCAGTGTCCTTCAGAGTTCTTTGGTTGTGTCTTGTATCATTTCTAGGGCATAGAGTTGTCCTTAGAGGAGAGATGCAGGGAAAAACAATTCTACACCATCTTGCCCAGATTAGAAGTCCCTTAATTGATTTCTTAGTATGTATTGATATATAATACTTCAGAAAAATCATCTTGTGAAAAACTAGTTGAATGACTTTTTTGGGAAGTAATTTAAAAAAATTTTAACTTTGACCTGTTTTAAACCCCATATATTATTTTTTTGTAAGTTCACATGGTTCGCTAATATCTTCCAGTACTTTCTTGGATTAAAATTTGATATTGAAATAGCAATAACAACTATCATCTTTACAAAACTCACGCAGGTAAACAATGTTTTCCTTTTTGAAAGAGGAAAAAACTGAGCCCCAGAGAGATCCACTGAATGAGAGGGGTGTAAGTCTAGATAGTGTTGTCATGGACAGAGACTCAAATTTAGAGTCTATATTGTTTAATAAATTGTTTCTTTCCTTACATTCTGATTTTATGATTTTAGACTCAGCCTTCTAAAATTCTATACAGTTGTATAAGAAAACGTTCACTTGAAAATCCTTAATATGCAAGAGTTTGTTTGTTTTTAATTAAATCTATTCAGTGGAAATATGAACCTGCAAAATGTGGTTTGAAGTCAGACTTTTCTTTCCACATATCCAGGTTTCTCCATTTATTAACAATAAAACCTTGACTAATGATGTAATATATGGTGATTAACATAACAATAAAAAATTAAAAAAAACAATAAAACCTTGGATAAATTATCTTATCTTTCTGATTCTCAATTTTCTTATTGATAAATTGAATTTAGCAATATTCATTTCATCATGCCATTCATTGTAGTGATAGTTTAGTGACAGAAAAACATTGCAAAACACCTATAATGAGTTCTGACCCATAAAAGGTACTTAATAATGATATATTATTATTATCATTTTATTATTGCTATTGATATATGGTGATGATAAGAATGGTGAAGATAAATAGGAGGAAGAAGAGTAAGTCTCTTCAAAAATATTGAGGCATAGAAAGGAAATAATCTGGCCTAACAAATCAGCTACAGCTAATTGTATCAGTGTGGATGAGAGATACCAGAAAATTGGAATATATAATGAGAAAAAGTATAAGTTAAAATGACTGAAGCAAAGAAAATATAATTTTATAGAGTCAAATTAAATTTTTCTCATCAGCATTCATTTTCCAGGTAAAGGCAGAAAAGGGAAACATCATATTGGGAATTTAAGGGGAAGGAAAAGTATGAGTTGAACACATTTAAAATATTCACAAATTCTTATAAACAACTAGTTAGAGGCTAAGAATGGATCACTGGCTCAGGTTTACAGTTGTGGAAATTTCATGCATATCCTGTTAAGGTCTTGAAACATGAAAGGCACCACCATCTTGGAAGAGCTGAAACATTTTAAAAGTATTTCCTTTAAATAAGGAGCAGAAATTTAAATGCTGATGGTAAATATAAATGGGGAAAATAACACCCCAAATCTGTGGTTGCTGCCAGAGATCACATGCAAATGCCCAGCACATGACATGTATTAAGAATTAAATGGAACACTAGAAATGCTGATGGTAAATATAAATGGGGAAAATAACACCCCAAATCTGTGGTTGCTGCCAAAGATCACATGCAAATGCCCAGCACATGACATGTATTAAGAATTAAATGGAACACTAGAAATCATCTGACCTACTCAGGGTCCTGAGATGAAGCCCCTTATGGCGCTCAGCAGGAAGCCTACTCAAGGATTCTCTCTTCCTTTCCCTCGGCCCCTCCCCCTGCTCTCCCTTTCTCTTAAATAAATAAGTAAATCTTTAAAAAAAAGAAATTATTTTACTGATAAGGTAACTGAGGTTAAAAATGCACAAGATGAAAAATGTGCCATTTCCCACTGATGTAAATTGCTAAGGAAAAAGAGGAATAAAACAAAGCAATTCGCCTTATTTCTGGAATCAGGTCCTCTGGTAACATGAATTTCAGAAGTATATTTGTAGCACTGGTAGTATAGCTGTTCCAGTCATGCTGATACAGATATTCTGAAAGTAGATTGTAAATAAAGTCTGTTCTAAAACAATGAAACTTTTGCCAGGACATTTCAACATAAAAACAAGTCAGTAAACAAACAAAAGTACTATGTAGTTAACCTCTTCATAAAATAAGTAATTATTTCATAATGTAGGAAATAAATTCTAAATAATCTCTTTAAAATTTTAATTTTCATATTTTTTCTCTTTTTTAATTTAAGTTCAATTAGCCAACATATAGTATATCATTAGTTTCAGATGTAGAGTTCAGTTATTATTCATCAGTTGCATATAACACCCAGTGCTCATCACATCACATTTTCATATTCTTTTAAAGATTTTATTTATTTATTTGACAAAGAGAGACACAGTGAGAGAAGGAACATAAGCAGGGGGAATGGGAGAGGGAGAAGCAGGCTTCCCCCTGAGCAGGCAGCCCAATGCGGGGCTCGATCCCAGGACTTTGGGATCATGACTGAATGGAAGGCAGATGCTTAATGACTGAGCCACCCAAGCACCCCCCCCATTTTCATATTTAATAAATAAGTATGTGCCTGGTATGTGCAATACATGCTTGGACATGGAACACGTGTAAAGATATATGGTTCTCCTACATAAGAAAGCAGTTTAACAACTAGTGAAACAGATATATCTTTAACTATAATGTTTAAACCTCACACCATTTCCATGGCATTTCCATAAGAGAGAATAGAAGAAATGCTAAGATTATGCTGGGGACATAGTAATTCCTAAAAGGCTTTCCGAAGAAGTTGATTTCCAAATATGGTGTAATATTTGTAAATAAGTGCCAATTTTGTGGTGAAGATAGAGGAAGAGAAAGATGTTTCAGTCATGAGTAAAAGTACAGAGGTACAGAAGTAATTGTGTAAATAACCTAATAAATGGTGAGGATGGTGTGAACTGAAGGTTTAAGGGAACAGAGGGCATTGATAACCTGAGATAATGCTAAAATCCTAGGTTGGACCAGTATGTAAGGTGTTTGATGTCATTTTTAGGAGTTAAGATTTATACTAGACACAAAGAGAAGATAGATACTTTGTAAGGAAGAAATGGCAATCTGATTTTTGGTTTTGGAGGACAGCTGACAGCTACATGATGGATTGATGTGAGAGGCTAAGAAAGTGAAGACAAGAGTCCATTTTGAAGTCTACAAGACAATTCAGAAATGATTCCAAAAATAATAAGGATCTAAATTCAAATAGTTACTGTGAGAATAAAAAGAAGTGGGTGGCAAATGATACCATCAAGAAAATGAAAAGGTAACTTACAGAATGTAGCTGAATATTTGCAATTCATACATTTAATAAGGGACTTACATTAAGAATATATAAAAAAAATACTTAAAACGCAATGAGGATAAATAACTCAATTAAAATACCAGAAAAATGATCTGAATAGCTATTTCTCCAAAGAAGATATGCAAAAAAGACCCCAAAAACCAGTGAACACATGAAAAGATGTTCATCATTAGCCATTACAGAAATGTATATCTAAACCATAATGAGACATCACTTCACACCTATGAGGATGGTTATAATAAAAAAGACGTATAATAACAAATGTGGGTGAAGATGTGAAGAAACTGAAATCCTCACACATCACTAATAGACACATAAAATGGTGCAGTCATTTTGGAAAAAAGTTTGGTATTTCTTCAAACATTAAGTATAGAGTTACCATATGACCCAGTAATTCCAATCCTAAATATATACCCAACAGAAATGAAAACATATATCCATGTAAACACTTGTACACAAACGTTCATAGCAGCATCAGTGAAGATTACCAAAAAGCATAATAAACAACCAAAATGTTCACCAACTGATTAATAGATAAACAAAATGTGATATATCTATATAAGGGGATATTATTTGAAAAAGGAAGAAGAAATGCTGATATGTACCACAACATGTATAAACAATGAAAACATTATGTTACATGAAAGAAGTGAGTCAAAAAAGGACACTATATCATAATGAAAGGGTCTATCCAACAAGAAGATCTAACAATGGTAAATATTTATGCCCCTAACATGGGAGCAGCCAACTATATAAGTCAATTAATAACAAAATTAAAGAAATATACTGATAATAATACAATAATAATAGGGGACTTTAACACCCCACTCATTGCAGTGGACAGATTATCTAAGCAGAAGATCAACAAGGAAACAAGGGTTTTGAAGGACACACTAGACCAGATGGACTTCACAGATATATTCAGAACATTCCATCCTAAAACAACAGAATACACATTCTTCTGTAGTGTGCATGGAACATTCTGCAGAATGGATCACATCCTGGGTCACAAATCAGGTCTCAACCAGTACCAAAAGATTGGGATCATTCCCTACATATTTTCAGACCACAGTTGCTTTGAAATTGGAACTCAGTCACAAGAGGAAATTTGGGAAGAACTCAAACACATTGAAGTTAAAGAGCATCCTACTAAAGAATGAATGGGTCAACCAGGAAATTAAGGAAGAATTAAAGAAATTCATGGAAACAAATGAAAATGAAAACACAACTGTTCTAAACCTTTGGGATGCAGCAAAGGCGGTCCTAAGAAGAAAGTATATAGCAATACAAACCTTTCTCAAGAAACAGGAAAGTTCTCAAATACATAACCTAACCTAAAGGAGCTGGAGAAAGAACAGCAAATAAAGCCTAAACTCAGCAGGAGAAGAGAATTAATAAAGATTAGAACAGAAATCAATGAAATAGAAATCAAAGAATAGATCAAAAAAACTAGGAGCTGGCTCTGAAAGAATTAATAAGATCGATAAACTCCTGGCCAAACTTATCAAAAAGAAAAGAGAAAGGACCCAGATAAATAAAATCATGAATGAAAGAGGAGAGATCACAACCAACACTGAAGAGATACAAACAATTATAAGAACATATTATGAGCAACTATATGCCAACAAATTAGGCAATCTAAAAGAAATGGATGCATTCCTAGAAACATGTAAACTATCAAAACTGAAACAGGAAGAAATAGAAAACCTCAACAGACCCATAACTGGAAGGAAATTGAAGTAGTAATCAAAAATCTCTCATCAAACAAGAGCCCATGGCCAGATGGCTTCCCAGGGGAATTCTACCAAACATTTAAAGAAGAATTAATATGTATTCTTCTGAAGCTGTTTCAAAAAATAGAAATGGAAGGAAAACTTCCAGACTCTTTCAATGAGGCCAGCATTACTTTGATCCCAAAACCAGACAAAGACCCCAGCAAAAAGGAGAATTACAGATCAATATCCCTGATGAACATGGATGCCAAAATTCTCCAAAATATTAGCCAATAGGATCCAACCTTCCATTAAAAAGATTATTCACCACGACCAAGTAGGATTTATTCCTGGGCTGCAAGGGTGCTTCAACATCCAAAAATCAACCAATGTGATACACTACATTAATAAAGGAAAGGACAAGAACCATAGGATCCTCTCAATAGATGCAGAAAAAGCATTTGATGAAGTACAACATCCTTTCTTGATTAAAATTCTTCACAGTGTAGGGATAGAGGGAACATACCTCAATACCATAAAAGCCATATATGAAAAGATCACAGTGAATATTATTCTCAGTGGGGGAAAAACAGCTTTTCCCCTAACGTCAGGAACATGGCAGGGATGTCCACTATCACTATTGTTCAACATAGTAGTAAGAAGTCCTAGCCTCAGCAATCAGACAACAAAAAGAAATAAAAGGTATCCAAATTGGCAAAGAAGAAGTCAAACTCTCACTCCGCAGATGACATGATAACTCTATGTGGAAAACCCAAAAGACTCCACCCCAAAATGATAGAACTCATACAGGAATTCAGCAAAGTGGCAGGATATAAAAATCAATGCACAGAAATCAGTTGCATTTCTATACACTAACAATGAGACAGAAGAAAGAGAAATTGTGGAGTCGAACCCATTTACAACTGCACCAAACACCATAAGATACCTAGGAATAAACCCGACCAAAGATGCAAAGGTTCTTTACACTGAACACTACAGAACACTCATGAAAGAAAATGAGGAAGCCACAAACAAATGGAAAAACATTCCATGCTCATAGATTAGAAGAACAAATATTGTTAAAATGTTTATACTACTTAGAGCAACCTATACATTCAATGCAATCCCTACCAAAATACCATCAACTTTTTTTCACAGAGCTGGAACAAATAATCCTAAAATTTGTAAGGAATCAGAACAACCCAAATAGCCAAAGGAATGTTGAAAGAGAAAACCAAGGCTGATGGCATCACAATTCTTCAAGGTCCACTACAAAGCTGTCATCATCAAGACAGTATGGTACTGGCACAAAAACAGACACATAGATCAATGGAACAGAATAGAGAGCCCAGAAATGGACCCTCAACTCTATGGTCAACTAATCTTTGACAAAGCAGGAAAGAATGTCCAATGGCAAAAAGACAGTCTCTTCAACAAACGGTGTTGGGAAAATTGGACAGCCACATGCAGACAAATGAAACTGGACCATTTCCTTATACCACACACAAAAATAGACTCAAAATGGTTGAAAGACCCAAATGTGAAATAGGAGTCCATCAAAATCCTAAAGGAGAACACAGGCAGCAACCTTTGTGACCTCGGCCACAGCAACTTCTTGCTAGACACATCTCCAAAGGCAAGGGAAAAAAAGGCAAAAATGAACTATTGGGACTTCATAAGATAAAAAGCTTTCACACAGCAAAGGAAACAATCGACTAAACCAAAAGACAACCAACAGAATGGGAGAAGATATTTGCACATGTCTTATCAGATAAAGGGCTAGTATCCAAAATCTATAAAGAACTTATCAAACTCAACACCCAAAGAATGAATAATCCAATCAAGAAATGGGCAGAAGACATGAACAGACATTTCTCCAAAGAAGACATACAAATGGCCAACAGATACATGAAAAAATTTCTCAACATCACTCAGCATCAAGGAAATACAAATCAAAACCATAATGAAATAATCACCTCACACTGGTCAGAATGGGTAAAATTAAGAAGTCAGGAAATGACAAATGTTGGCAAGGATGGGGAATAAACAGGAACCCTCCTACACTGTTGGTGGAAATGAAAGCTGGTATAGCCCCTCTGGGAAACAGTATGGAGGTTCCTCAAAAAGTTGAAAATAGAGCTACCTATGACTCAGCAATTGCACTACTAGGGTTTTACCCCAAAGATACAAACAAACATAGTGATGAGAAAGGATACCTGCATCCCAATGTTTATAGCAGCAATGTCCACAATAGCCAAACTATGGAAAGAGTCCTGATGGCCACTGACAGATGAATATATAAAGAAGATGTGGTATATATATATACAATGGAATATTAGCCATCAAAAAATGAAATCTTGACATTTGCAACAACATGGATGGAGCTAGAGAGTATCATGCTAAGCAAAATAAATCAATCAGAGAAAGACAATTATCATATGATTTCACTCATATGTGGAATTTAAGAAACAAAACAGAGGATCATGGGGGAAGGAAGGGAAAAATAAAACAAGATGAAATAAGAGAGGGAGACAAACCATAAGAGACTCTTAATCATAGGAAACAAATTGAGGGTTGCTGGAGGGGGCTGGGGTGGGGGGGAGGGGTAATTGGGTGATGTACATTAAGGAGGGCACGTGATACAATGTTCACTGGGTGTTATATAATGAATCACTGAACTCTACCCCTGAAACTAATAATAAACTATATGTTAATTAATTGAATTTAAATTAAAAAATAAAAATATCAAGGGTGAGTGGAGTTGAATAATATTTCAGAGGTAAAATTGGCAGAATCTAGTAATTCATTAACTTAGAATGTTGATGAATAAGATGGTCAATAAAATGTCATCCTTTGACTGATCTGTGTGACTGTGGTGTGTGTGGTATTGCCACTATTTATAATTTAAAAAATCAGATGTAATAACATGTTTGGGGAGAAAGTAGTCAATTTCATTCCAGGCATCTTCAATTGAGGTATTGATTTCTTCAGCTTTTCTTTGTGATTCATGACATTGATAATTTTATAGAGAACAGGACATTTATCTTGTAAAGTATGACTTAATTCTGTTATGTATGTTTTTCAGGAATAGTACAGAAGTAATATTTTGTTCTTGGTCCATCACATAAAGATGCACACTGTGTTCATTTGTCCTATTACTGACATTAAAGTTAACTGTCCTATTAAAGTTAACGTTAATCAGTCACTTGGTAAAAATGGTGTCGGTTGGATTACTCTACTGTAAAGTTTTTATTTTTTTCCTTTGTAGTAAGTACATAGTGGAGAGATGCTTCCATTGAATTGATATGATTTCTTACTTATATGTTTGGTTGAATTTAACAGTAAAGCCATTTGGCATGGAGTTGTTATCATTTTAGGGGGAAGGAAGTCAGAAATGTTTAATGATAAATGCAATTTATTTAAAAGACAAAAGTAACTCAGGGTATTCATTTCTTCTTGTGTAATCTTTGGTAGTTTGTGACTTTCCAAAAATGTCTATTTCATCTAAGTAATCACATTTGTTGACATAAAGTATTTTTTATAACACTACCCTATTGTCTTCTAAATGTCTATATAATCTGTAGTGACATTCCCTTTCCCTTCCCCTCCCCGACATTGATATTATTGGTATTCTATCTCTTTTTCTTCCTCCCCTTTTTGGTCTAGTCAGAGGCTTATCAATTTTGTTATTTTACAAATAACCTGTCTTTTGTTTCCTGACTTTCTCTACTGGTTTCTTGTTATTTTCATTGCTTTTTGTTCCTATCTTAATTGTTTTATTCCTTCTGCTTGTTCTGGGTTTAGTTTGCCCTTGTTTTTGTACTTTCCTAATGCAGAAGTTTAGATTACTGATTTAAGGCCTTTTTGTTTTCTAATATAAGCATTTAGTGCTACAAATTTTCCCTCAAAAATTTAGCTTAGTCCCTCAAATATTGTTTTATTTTCATTTGAATTATTTTCTAATTTTCATTGTGATATATTGTTTGATACATGCATTACACAGAGGTGGTTTTTATTTATTTTTATTTGAATACCATCAGTTGATTGTATGATTTATATCTTTTTGAATTTGTTGATTTTTGTAATGCCCTAGGATTCTGCATATCATGGTGAATGTTCCATGTGCAGTTGAAAAGAATACACATCCAGTTCTTGGTGGGAAGTATAAATATCAGTTAGATGACATTGGTTGATAGTATTGTTCTGGTTGTCTATATCTTTACTAAATTTCCATATGCTTTTGCAATCAATTAATGAGTGGGGTACTGATTTAGCCTACTGTAATCATCGATTTGTCTATTTCTTATTTTGCTCTATCAGTTTTGCTTCCCGTATTTTGAAACTGTGTCTGATACACATTTATGATCCTAGGTCTTCTATGTTAATTAAATTTTATATCATATGATGCCCTTCTTTAAACCTGATAATATTTCTTGTTGTAATTCTACTTTGCCTGTTATTATTATAACCAGGCCACCTTGTTTTTAATTAATGTTTACATGGAACACAGTTCACATTAAAAAAAATTAACCAATCTGTATTGACATTTGATTTTCATAGAGTATATATTTGGGTCTTACTCTCTTTTGCAATCTGAAAATCTCTATCTTTAAATAGAGGATGTTTAGGGGCGCCTGGGTGGCTCAGTCCTTAAGTGTCTGTCTTTGGCTCGGGTCATGATCCCAGGATCCTGGGATCGAGCCCCGCATCGGGCTCCCTGCTCTGTGGGAAGCCTGCTTCTCCCTCTCCCACTCCCCTTGCTTATGTTCCCTCTCTCACTGTATCTCTCTCTGTCAAATAAATAGATAAAATCTTTAAAAAAATAGAGGGTGTTTAGATTATTCAATTTTAATGTCAACTAAATTGCATCTTAATGTAATTTAATGTAGTTATAGTTGGATTTGAATCACCACTTTTCAAGGTGTTTTCTATTTTTCCTATCCATTCTTTATTCCTCTTGTTCTCTTTTCCTGACTTCTTTTTGGATTAACTGGGCATAATTATTCATATTCCATTTTATCACCACTATTGGTTTTCTATATATGTTACTTGAAAAAAATTTTTTGGATGATAATTCTTGAACAGCATTTGTTACCTTATTACCAACAACATTTTTGAGTCAGACAATTCTCACTTTGTCGTAGGGTTCCGTCTTCCGCACTCTAAGATGTATAACACATCCCTGGACTATACCCAGTAGACACAGTAGCACATCTCAATTTCAATGAACAAAAATGTCTTCAGACATTGATGAATATACCCTGTGTACGTGTGTGTGAGTGTGTATGTATGTGTGTGTGACAAGAGGTGGAGGAGTAATCATCTTCATCTGAGAAAAACTGTTCTGGGGTTATTACAGTGAAATTTTGAATAATACCATATTATTTCCATACAGTATAAGAATTTTAGAGCCATCCATTCTTGGTACTGTTGTTGGCATGTGTTTTATTTTTACATGTGTATAAATTGCATAATACATATTTATAGTATTTGTGTCATCTATAAATTATTCATAGTATAATTAAAAATATATTGATTATAATTATTTATGTATTTTGCTTTTTCTAGCCCTGCTCATTTCTTTCCATACATCTAATTAGCTTCCTTGATAATATTTTTGACCAATCAGCTTCTCTATTAATTTCTTTGTTTTTTTGAGTTTTTAAAGTCTTTATTACTTTTAGAGCAGTTATAGATTCACAGCAAAATTGAGGGAAAAGGTATAGAGATTCTGCATATACACCTGCCCTCATACATGCATAGCCTCCCTCATTATCAACACCCCCTACTAGAGTGTTAGATTAAGTATAGCTGATGAACCTAGTTTGACACATAGTCACCCAAAGTCAATAATCTGCATTATTGTTCCCTCTTGGTGAATCCATATTATGGATTTAGACAAATTTATAGTGACATGTATTCATCATTATAATATCATAGAGTATTGTCACTGCACTAAAAATCCTCTGTGCTCTACCTATTCATCCCTCCCTCCTCCACCTCCTCCCTGGCAACTACTGATCATTTTACTGTCTCCATAGTTTTGCTTTTTCCAGAAAGTCATATATTAGACTCATACAATATATAGACTTTTCATATTGGCTTCTTTCATTTTGTAATATGCATTTAAGGTTTATCCATGTCTTTTCACGGCTTGATTGCTCATTTCTTTTTAGTGCTGAGTGACATTCCATTGTCTGCAGGTACCACAGTTTATTCATTCATTTACTGAAGGATATCTTGGTTGCTTCCAGGTTTTGGCAATTATGAATAAAAATGCCATAAACATCTATGCTCCTCTACTCTCTTAGCTCATTCTCCATCTGAGACAGGTTTTGTGTTCCTGGGTCTTGGAGATGGGGTTTTGTCTGTCTGCATCCCTGAGTCTTCCCTTTAATGACACCCAAACTCTGCCTTGTATCTGTTTTGAGTATTGAGCAAGAGACAGTTTCTTGACCTCCCTCCAACACTGATAAACATCTAAGATTTCCTGAAGTTGAGAGGCAGAAGCCTTGTTTAGAGAGGACATGAGTTATTCAGTTTATCACAGCCCCTTCAATTTACTCAATGTATACTCAGACACCCAATAGTGGACATATTCTCTCACTTTATTTGTCCTATTCTTCATGGGCATTTCAGTATGGAAACTCAAATATAAATAAGCCCATACCACTATAAAATTCCATTAGATAAAAATTGCTATATCCAATATATTCTTGTAATTAATGAAATTTATGTTGACAGAGGAAGTCTGGCATAATACTACTACTATTGTCTAGGATTAAAAAATAACTCTAAAGCCCAGCTATACTTAAGTCTCTAGTAGTCACTGGATAAGTTGTTTAACTTGTTGGGTCATAGTTTCCTTATTTTTAATTCACTTAAAATAAAAAATTAGGTACACTTGTACAAAGTACTGTATTGAGTTGAAGATGAAGAAAATGCAAATGCAGTATTTAATCCAAATGAGTTTGCACTCCAACCATGTATTGTTTGGTTGTCTCTCTGTGCTCAACAATTATATGACTCTAGATTCTTATGTGCAAGAAAAAAATGAACTCAGATAAAAATAAATGAAATCATTTAACCACACAAGAAAATATTTGAAGTTAATACTACAATATTGCTTAATTCAGCCTGACAGAACCCTATTGATTTTAGTTTATATGAGGAATTTGATTTATGCCCTTTTTGTCTCTTTTGATTAATACAATATCTCAGCTTATCCAAAGATTCAGTCATCCAAAATCCTCCTGTGTATTCCATTTCAAATAAATTGAAAGTTTTGTTCCAATGAAATGTGGTTTAATAAATAAAAGAACCTTTAAAAGTTTGGAGCGCAGAAACTCCAGATTTTAGGTAATAAATACTTTTTCATATTATCAGATGTATTTCACAGAAATTATCATTATCTCAGGTCTTATTTTAATTGGAAAGAAAATGAAAAGTGTTATGGACAGTCACAGCCTACTACTTTTTGCTACAACTTTTAGTGCGATATTTTCTTAGTGTAGTTTGTCCATGCTGTTACACTTATAAGACACTAAAATGACGATTCATATTATCTTGAAATGCAATAACTGACATTAAGTAAATTGTATATATTAGTAAAATGACATTTTAGTCCATTAAAGAAACTATGCATTGACAGTGAAAAAGTCTGTACACTATGATCTCAAACTATTTGTGTGTGTAAATGTTTTTGAAGAAAGAGTGGGTGTATGTGTATCTATATATCTATGTATCTTAACTATCTGGGGAGTGAGAAGGTTTGGGTTATTTTCTTATTTTTTGGCTCTCTGAGAGGTTTCTTTTTCCTCCTGACACCAACACTGGTTCTAATAACAACTGAATGTCCTACAATTCAATTCTGACACTAACTATCTGGAATTAGAGTCAGACTTCACAAGTTTAAGGGCTCCGTCCCACAAAACTGCACCCTGCCTCAGATGCCGGAAGTATGGACACCATACTTCTGATTGGCTATAATTTGGAAGTTCTCGCGACTACCTCCTCGGGTTTGATGACAGAGTACTTACATTTACTGGTTTATTTTAAAGGATACAAATGAATAGCCAAATGAAGAGGTATATAGGGCAACGTCTGAAAGGATCTCAAGCATAGGAATTTTTACTGCTCTGCAGTTGGGGTGTGCCATGCTCCTGACATGTGAATCTATTTGACAAACTCTCTGAATCCCATCAGTAAGGGTTTTTATGAAGGTTTCATTATACAGTGTGATTGATTAAATTAACAATTGGTGATTAACCCAATCTCCAGTTTCTCTCTCTTTCCTGAAGGTTGAGGCTGAAAGTTCCAAACTTCTAATCAAGATTTGGTTTATCTGGACATCAGCCACCACCCTGAAGCTATAGTAGCTAATCAAGGGAAACTCATCAGCACAAAAGATCCTATCACCCTATCACTCAGGAAACTCCAGAGGTTTTAGGAGATGCCAAGAACGAGGGACAAAGACCAAATACCTTTCTATGATACCACACCCTCTATGATTTTTTTAAAAAATATAGTACGTACATTTATATACACATTACAATTACAACCAATTGCTTAATTTCAGTGACAGAAAAATAAGACATAATTTTGCCCTCAAGAAACTCACAACCTAGTAAATGACAAAAGAGCACAAACATAACTTTACTACAGAGAAAATAAATGTCATAATCTATCATGCATTAATTTCATAGTTTATTAAATATATTTATAGGATTACTTGGCCTTGTACTAAATAGACTATCTATGGAATAAAACAAAAGACAATTATATTTTGCTTTCCAGGAGAGGCTGGGCAAAGATTCAAAGCAAAAGGTGTTTTCTGAGAGGATAAAAACAGAAATTAGAAACAGAAAAAGTACACCATACTCTTCTATGAGTATGGTGAGTGGAAGCTCAATGAAGAAATGTCAGTGAGACTGGATGAGACCTTAGATTCCAGGATGATATGCCCAAGATAGAGACTGATGTATACATGCCCTTGGCTACTGTCAAAGTCAGTTGGAGATAGTTGAGGGCTGGAATAGTTACTTAAAAACACTCAGGTGTTCAGCTTCACTTCGTCACTGGAAATAGTAGACCATTTAGCTTCACATTCCCAAGCTTTTTTTTTAAATAGCTTTATCAAAGTATAATTGATATACAGAAAATTGCACATATTTAATGTATACATTTTAATGATTTTTTTACATATACTCATGAAATCATCACCTCAATTAAGGTAATAAACATATCAATCATCTCCAAAAGTTTCCTCACACCTCATTGTGTGTGTGTGTGTATCTGTCTGTGCTAAGAACACTTAATATGGGATCTACACTCTTAACAAAATTTTAAGTGCACTATAGAGAATTGTTGACCATAGGTACTATGCTATATAGCAGATCCCTACAACTTACTCATATTGCATAACTGAAACTTTATGCTTGTTGGAAAACAACTCTTCATTTCCCCCTCCTTTCAGCTCTTGGCAACCACCATCATACTCTCTGCTTCTATGAGTTTAATAATTTTAGATACCTCATAAAAGTGGAATCATGCAGTATTTGTCTTCCATGACTGGTGTATTTCACTTAGCATAAGGTCCTCCAGTTCATCCGTGTTGTTGCATGCGGAAGGATTTCCTTTTTTGAGACAAAAATATTTTACATTATATGTATACACCATATTTTCTTTACCCATTCATCTCTCAAGTTTGATTTTTTTTCTACACCTTGGCGATTGTGAATAATGCTGCAATGAACACGGGAGTGCAAATATCTTTTTGAAATCCTGATTTCAATTATTTTGCATATACCCAGAAATGGGATTGCTGGATCATATGGTTATTCTATTTGTAAATTTTACCTCCATACTATTTCCATAGTAGCTGTATCATCTTACATTCCCACCAACAGTGTATAAGGGTTCCAATTTCTCCACATCCTTGACAATTGTTATCTATTTTTTTAATAATTGTCATCTTAACAGATGTGAGATGATATGTCATTTTGATTTGATTCATGTTTCCCTGATGATTAGTGATGTTGAACACCTTTTCATATACTGAGCTTCCTTTAAGAAGTTGGTAAATTGGTTTAGATATTTCCAACAGCACTAAGAAAAGCACAGAAAACAAAACAAAACAAAACAAAAAACCAACAGACAAAACAAAAAATTAAATAAAATAACAAAATCACTTTGTGATTTTCACAAAAAGTGCTTTTCAGTGGATTGTCACAATGTTCACCTGAAATCTGGGACAACATCACCAAGACTACTGAGAGGAAAATTCCGACTCCAAAATCTGGAACAGCCAGCAGCTGTGAAGCCAAGTTTATGGGGCTTACTAGGGCAGCAGCTGGGCATGGACTGAACAAAGAGCATAATTCCAGTGCTTTGGAGAAGAGTGTGATGAAAAGCACAGCTTAATCTTCTCTTGGTGAAACAAGAAAATCATAATTTTTTTAAAAATCATTAAATGATCAGCACTTTAAATAACAATGTCATTTTTAAGGCACTCTGAAAAGTTCATGTTCTTCATCTCCCCCACACTCATTACTGTCATTCACAAATCATTGCCAAGTCAAATTTTCATTTCCCTTTGATTTTTAAACTGGGCATTGGAGTAACTTAAATAATGTTTCAATTTGTTGGGAAAATTTGATTTAAAATAGAAAAAGCAAATGAGGTCCAAGTTAACAGCATAACCTTTGGGAAAGAGGGATTAGAGGATGTGGCATTTCCTGTGTGTCCCTAACATTGGACTTTAGGGCCAAATGCTGGAAAAAAACTCTGTGAGGAGGAAGTAGACAGTCTGACAAAGATGTGTTAAAGTTTACTTTGGTTAAATTACCTCTTCAATTGTTCTTTTACATAATATTTCAGCCTTATGCTGATTATCAGAGGGGTCTTGAAAAAAATTTAAAGTATTGCCACATGATGTTAAAAATAAATCAGATTATGAATGAATAAAACCAGGGAGTATATGGCTTAAGAGCAGGAGTGGTCTAATAAATCTTGTAGAGTGGGCAAAGCTTCATAATTTCTAAATCCTGTTTATATGTCTCCTGTAATACTCCCTCCCCACCTCCAATTGTCAGGATCCTTATGTTTACTTGGAAGAATAATCAACAAAAAAAATTTGAATTTAATTCTTTCAAAGAAGTAATACAATTCAAAACAGATTTGTATGTGTGGAAATAGATTTATCCATTTTATTGAGGTGTATAAGCAGTCTCATTTTTATGAGAATCTGATGTTTGTGTATATGTGGAATGATGATTGCATGCTTCATCTGGGCATGATAAAACTTCTTTTTTTTTTTTTTTTTTTTTTTTTTTTTTTAGGTTTTATGGTTTTATTAACACAAATATGATGTGCACAACAAGCCGTCTATTCATTTTCTTCGCTGCGCAGCCTGGCGTTGGGATTGGTGACTCTGATTGCCAGCTGGGCTGCTCTTTCCACAATAGCTTTGCGGTTCTTGGAGGAGACATTGTGAGCAATCTCTGCACAGTAAGATTTGTTGCACATCAGCAGCACTTCAAGCTCCTTAACGTTGTGGACTAGGAACTTCCGGAAGCCACTGGGCAACATGTGCTTTGTTTTCTTGTTGCTCCCATAACCAATGTTGGGCATCAAGATCTGGCCCTTGAATCTTCTGCGCACCCTATTGTCAATGCCTCTGGGTTTCCGCCAGTTGCGCTTAATTTTGACATAGCGGTCTGACTGGTGCCGGATGAACTTCTTGGTCCTCTTTTTAACGATCTTGGGCTTCACCAGAGGTCTGAGGGCAGCCATGATGCCCAGTAACAGATGGCGGCCACCTCCACAGGCAGCGCCGAGAAAAAGAAGTGGGCATGATAAAACTTCTGAATATGAGCTGATAGATAATGGTAGAAACCGACAACCTGACAAGAATAACGGAAGAGGAGATTCATCCAGGACCCAGGATGTTCTCCTGTCCTAAATGTCATGTATGTAGAAGCTACTAAACAAACTAATTCCACAAGTATTACTGAATGCAGGCAAAGTGTGTTTATATATTATGAGATATATTAATCAATGTTTACATGCATGAGATGTGTGTAGGGTATGAGTTTGTGGGACGTCAATAAAAAATTATCCAACACTTGGAACTGGACAAAAGAGATCTATTGTTAATATTGATGTTCTTCATCCCAGGGGTCAAGTTTGGATGGAAATCTCAGAACAACCAAAAATCTTCATAAAGATTATGAAATTATTGCCTCAACAACTATATGGAAAACAAATCCTTATATTGAAAAGAAAACCCTGAACCAAAAGTTACAAATCACTTCCAGTTCTTCCTCTTCTTAACTATCAGAGGAAAAGGAAAGCATTAAAGGCAGGGTGGGGGGGCGTGGGGGGGCACTGATGTGTGTTTTGATAACAGACTAGCTCTCTGTGGAATTCTATAGTTGTCACTTTATGTTATTTTCTTTTATTAAAACTTGCTTTATTAAGGCCTGCTGGGACCAATATTGGTTGGACTGGCTGGTAACCTTTTCCAGGAAATGAAGCTGATTCTAAAGGGATGATGGTATAGTGGCGAGAGAAGTGAGAACAATAAGTACAGATATTGAGTGTACCAGGCTCAGGGTCATTGATTGGAAGACAAAGTGAGCCTCAATTCTAATGACTCACAAGTTGACAGAAATTTATACTCCTTATTGTATAAAGATTATCCCCATGTTAAGAAAATGAGATATAGTTCTATTCATCTTAAAACTCAGTCATTTGAAATTTTTATGCTTAATTATTTGAGTAAATGTATCATAAAAGGCAAAATTTGGGAAATTTCCTATAAGTATGTAGGTCAAAAATTTTAATGCCAATAAAAAAAAAAACACCACAAAGAATGTTTTACTAATTTTAATCAGAAATTGTTATAATTTTCTAAAGTCTTAAATTTCCCAATGACAGCACACCAAGTTGCTGGCCAAGATGATCTACACCAAAGAACTTAAAACAGTTTAAAATCTTAAAGAGGATGCATTTTATCTATAAATTTGAGCAGTAGAGGTCCCCCCAAACTAATCTCAATGTGATTTGCAATCTATCAATCAAGTAGTTTCTTTCTTCTTTCTTTCTTTCTTTCTTTCTTTCTTTCTTTCTTTCTTTCTTTCTTTCTTTCTTTCTTTCTTCTTCCTTTTTGAAGATTTTATTGGACAGAGAGAGACACAGCGAGAGAGGGAACACAAGCAGGGGGAGTGGAAGAGGGAGAAGCAAGCTTCCTCTCACGCAGGGAGCCAATGTGGGGCTCGATGTGGGGCGCGATCCCAGGACCCTGGGATCATGGCCTGAGCTGAAGGCAGACACTTAACAACTGAGCCACCCAGGCACCCCAGTCAAGGAGTTTCTAAGAGTGGCTTTACTCTGCAATGGACCAAATGACTCACTTTCACTATCATTTACTCTCTCCAAGCCCCAGTTTCTTCATATATAAAGCAAGAACAGTGACAAAACCCAATATACAAGGCTGTTACAAATATCTGATAAATTAACCTTGCCCACAAAAGTGCTCAATAAATGGCATTTCCTATGTAAATAAATACATGCAATTAATTGTGGACATGCAATGATAATATAAGTAGTAGAGTACCATATCTAAATTTTTATTTCATTAAAATGACTAAGGCATCAGTTTGCATGATCCGGGTTGATATGCATGACAGTAGCCACAGAAATGTGTTAAGAAGACTATTGTAATGGTCCAGATAAAAGATTATGAAGCACTAATTTAAGAAAGTAAAGGTTGAGAAAAAGGAAAAAATTATACCTCTGAAAGATATTAAGAATCTAAAATTGCCAAAGCTTGATCAGAGATGGTAGGACAAATGAAAGGAATAGGGAAGTCAATAGAGAATATCCAGAGTTTTGAAATGGAAAATGTTAATAGGGAAAATCTAAATACCTTAAAGGTTCTTAATGATCTGCTCCTTCCCTACCTCTCTGACCTCCTTTTACAGCATAAATAATAGAACAAAGAGAATTTTTAAAAATATAAACCAAAACACATCACTAATCTACTTAAATCACACCAATGAATCCCATTGCTTTTAAGATAAAAGTCCAAAATTTCCATATGGTCTAAGATTGTCATGACTGAGTTCCTGTGCTTGTATCTCTGAGATTATTTTATGCCTCACCCCCCGTCAATGTCTATGTCTAAATCACACAGCTCTCTTTCCATTTGGAAAACACAGCAAGCACTTTCCCAACTCAGATTTTCCCACTTGCTGTCCACCTGCCTTGAAGCTACTCTTCACATGCCTGGACAATTCTCCATCTGGCCTCACCTTAAATATTATGTCCTCAGAAAGAACTTCCTTGGCTACCCAGTTTGTTTGTTTGTTTTTCAATTGAAAGCTAATTTTTTAAATTATAGCATTGTGTTTATTTTTCTGAAAGGCATTGCTTACAATATGTTAAGTACATTTATTTATTTACTTAATTGTTTATTATATAGCACTTACAAAAATTTTCAAATGCATGAATTCAGGGACTACGTCACTTTACTTTAGCCACTGTGTAGCCTGTCAGTTATCATGGCACCAGGGCATGTAGTAGGCAGGTAATACATGTATCTCCATGAAAAGATGAATCTCCAGTAAGAAATACAGATATTTGTGCCTTGAAAAAATATCTAAATGGAAATATGGATTTGTAATCATTGCCATACAGAATGTAATTAAAACCTTTGGATAGAATGTGATGACTAAAGGAAAACAAATAGAAGGAGATGTGAACTAGGATTAATCCTGGGGCATGTCAATACTTTTATTAAAAGTTTTTTTTTCCAGTTTATAAAAGTGATACATGTTTGTTGGAAAAATAATAAAGTTTCTATTATGCACTATCTCAACTGGTCTTATAGATAGCTACTGTCAATAATTTTATAAATATCTCTGAATATGTATTTTAAGAATATGCAAACCTATAGTTTAAATAAGTAAATAGAGAAAATGACATTCACCAGAGTTTCAGGTAGATCATGATTTTTGGTCTGGAAAATACCTTTCACTTGACAACTCATTACGGAAGGTAAGACCCCCTAAGAGACTGAAAGAACTGAAGTATGAGTAAAATAAAGAAGGACTTTCAGTAAAGAAGAGGAATAATTTGTGTTTATCTCTGAGGAAATAAGAAGTTAAAAAAATTGAGGTGGGAACAAGGATGATGGCCAAAATTTTGGGGGCCCTGGACTTGCGTTTCTCTTCTACCTCCTTACAAACTTTCATAGTTAAAAAAAAAAAAAAAGACTCCGGGGTGTGTGTGTGAATTTGTGCTTCAAATCTATATTCATGCTTGGGCAGAGATAGGAAAAAAAAAAAGCATGAGAAATAGAAAATGTGGAGAGGACATTTATGTCCCAGATAATGGAATTAGATCATGGCTGAATTTTATAAAATTTCCTAGTAATAGCTGGATAATTTACATATATTTTCTTTGTTTACTTTCATAGAAGCATACTTTACTATCTGTTCTGCAAGTTCCTTTTATATTTTGTCACAAAATTCATTCCATGTTAGTAAAGGTAAATTTTATTAATCTTTTCTTAAATACCTGAATCAAGTATTTTCAATATAGATTTGCCTCTTTTCTCAAAAAACTTGTGCTAATTATGGATTTCACTGCAGTATCCCACACAATATTACATCCAACCAAAGGACGTGTGTGTGTGTGTGTGTGTGAAAAGCATGTGGCAGTGGCTCAGTCCTATGGTATATACTGGCCTTATGATAAGTCCCATCATCCACATACAACTGACCTGGCAGAAACTTTGGGCTGCTGAAGGCTTAGTTGCCAGGATAGGACCCAACTCAGCAAGTTTGGGGTGAAGTCCTACAGAGTGGTGTATATGTCTCAATCTATTAGTCAATATTTTGTGCCTTCTCCCCCATAACCAAGATGTAAGAACCAGGAAGCAAATGGTGAGAGGAAGCAAGAGGTAAGAATGGCCTACCAGAAGAATTTTTTCCCCTTTCCTCATGAATTTTGGCTCAATGAATTTGGCGGGTCTTATGCCCAAGGAAGTAATGTTTCTATGAGGGAACATGGTCATGCTTTCCATAAATTGGAATTTGAGACCATCTTCAGATGATATAGTCTTTCACAAAACTGAACCATTAGGAAGAGAAGTATTTTATTGGCCAAGAGGGTTGATCCCAATTATTAAAGGTCAATGAGTTGCTGCTATAAATTTTTGCAAGAGGACTATGTCTGAAACTCGGGAATTTATTTGGAGTACATCTTAATAGCCCCTTGCTAAATAGTTCTGGTCATTGGAAATCTGCAACAATTCAGTAGAGATAAGATCATCAAGGATTCAGATCTTATAAAAGTAAATAGCTGAGTCACACAATCAGGTAGAGAATCCATTCAGATAAACTGGGGGCAGAAGATAAGATGACCTGGAATGAGTTGAAGAAGTCGGCTATGTTATTTAATATAAATCTTGTGATCAACTATAGAAGCAGTTTCTGTAGTAGTTGTGTTTTATGGAATTAAATTGTTTATATTCTCCCTGTTTTATCCTTTGCTTATTTGGGTTTTAGAATATGATTAAATTGGCAACACTTTACCATGATATTGCAGTTAATGGGACTTCATGCATTCCCCATGTTAGGGACACAAAGTTTACTTGGATGAAGGACAAGAATGGAAGCTGAAGTGTAAGACAAGAGTGATGATTGAGAGGCAAAAGGACTGAAATTTACTGAAGATCTTTTATTTTATTCTCCAGATCCATGGTCCATTTTTCTGCCTTGTAATCTGTCCAGAGATGATAACAAATATCGATTACATCAAAGGGATTGTCAGAGAGAGAGAGCGCGCTGCTAAGTTTTGAGGTGGCCAATTAGGATAATAAACTAAACTGAAAGTAACAGCCAAGTTTTTATTCATTTACTGAGATAGTTTAAGATAAAGACCAGAAAGAAGTTGCTGGCTCCCCCAGAGTTCCATTCTCCCCCACAGAATGGCACTGGGGTGAGGGTTAGGTGAATCAATGCAGAGGGATCATTTCATTGCCAAGAGAACCTCCAATCCGAAAGGCTCCTGTCATTCTACAGACCTGGGGGAAGGGGAAAATGTTAGGAGTAGAGAAGTACTGGGTACCGAGTAAGCACGAGTAGAAGTGTCTTAAGGCCTTTGCTTGCTTCAGAGGCCTCTAAATGCAGGCACCTGAGCTAGGGATGCAGATATACGTGAGAGCATGGCTGGCTGACCAGTGGGAGTTGGCAAGGAGGAATAAGACCTTTACTGTAATTCCCGCCAGAGATTGCAATGTTACTGGCTGTGTACGAAGTCTGATATGAGGTGGGTGGCTTCTCCCCATGGGAGCCAGGAAAAGACTTTATAAGTGCCCATAGTTGGGCCTGAAAGATCATACAAAGGATTTTGGCTTTCATCTGGACCCCTCAGAGATCTCACATTCTCTAGCTTCTCATTGGATTCACCTAACAGGGATCCCAAAAGAAGAGAAAGAGGAAGGAAGGATGGTAAAGTTCAAGTATCTATTCCCTGGTAATCTCTTTCCCCACCATGAGGCACCTTAAGCCAATTGTGTTCCTGAACTGAAGGTCACAGCTCCTTTGAGGGCAATGGAGCTCTCACAACTAACTCTCTGTCCATCCAGGTTCTGGTAACTTAGAGCCTAGGTTTGGGACTAAATGAAATTTTACTAAACCTGGGGGTCTGTACCTGTGTCATGTGTTTTCCCTACACCTACACCTCATAAAGAAACCCTCTTTGTGGTGCTCCTGGGTGGCTCAGTCAGTTAGGCGTCTGCCTTCAGCTCAGGTCATGATCCCAGGGTCCTGGGATCAAGCCCCCATTGGGCTCTCCACTCAGCGGAAAGCCTGCTTCTCCCTCTCCCTCTGCTTGCCACTCTTCCTGTTTGTGCTCTCTGTCAAATAAATAAATAGAATCTTAAAAAAAAAAAAAAGAAAGGAAGGAAGAAAGAAAGAAACCTTCTTTGTATTGTTACATTTTGAATGTTTTAATTACCTTGCCTGAGACACTTGTTCATGTATATTCCTTCAATTTTCAAAAATTCAACTGTCTTTTTCCCCCCCATTTTTAAAAATAACTCTGTATTCATTGATTTATTACATAAATATTTATTCTGCACTTACTTTGGTCGGGCTTTGTTCTGGGCTCTGGAGACTATGTATGAACAATCCAGCAAACTTGAATTTACATTTAATGAGGGGAAGGAGGCGGAGAGTAAATAAATAAATATATCATATGCAAGAAGAACATAAAGAAGGCCAGAGGTAATGGTGATAGAGTTGCTGTTCTATATAGGTTAGGGAGCTATGCCCTTATCTATTATGCAGTATTTGAGCAGAGACTTGAAGGAAGTGAGGTAGTAAGAGCCTGGGAGGTAACTGGGACATCACAGCAAGTGAAATGGCTCTAAGGGGGAAAATGTGCTTGGCATGTCAGAGGAATAGCCAAGAAGTCAAAACACAGTAGTGAAACAAGCGAAGGGAAGAGTGGCTGAAAAGGCAGCTAGAGTGGTGGCTATGGGCTGGACCATGGGACAGTTGTTCTCAGCTTAGTTTGCATAAACTTAAACAACAAAACAAAACAAAAACAAAACAAAACTTCAACGAAAAAACCGAAATCAAATAAGCAAACAAACAAACAAAAAACCAATATCTAAGCCTCATCCCATACAAATTCAATCAGAATCTCTGGAATAAGACTCCAAAATTCATATATATTTTGAAAGCTTGCCAAGAAATTTTAGTGTGTAGCCAGAATTGAGACCCACAGGTAACAAGATAAAAACTATTGTATAACTTCAAAAAACTCTGGTTTTGGGGGCACCTGGGTGGCACAGTCTGTTAGGGGTCCGACTTTTGGTTTCGGCTTGGGTCATGGTCTCAGGGTCCTGAGATAGAGCCCCGAGTCAGGTTCTGTGCTTAGCACAGGGTCTGCTTAGAGTTTCTCTCTCCATCTCCCTCTGCCACCGCCCCTGCTCTCTCTCTCTCTCAAGTAAATAAATAAATCTTTAAAAAAGAAAACTTTGGCTTTTACTCTCAGAAAGACAGGAAGTCACTGAAGGGTTTTGAGGAAAGGAGAGATGTGATCTGAATTCTGTTTCAGAGGATCTCCTTGTCTGCTGTGTTCAGGATAGATTGTGCTGGAAGGTGGACAGGAAGAGGCAAAGCAAGAAAATCTACTAAGAGACAATTGCCACCCACATGCCCACGATGATGGTGAAAGTGAAAAGTGAAAAAGAGAGAAGTAGTGAGCTTCTGAGTGTATTTTAAAGGCAGAATTGCCCTAATTTGCTGCTGAGTTTGTCTGTAAAACATCAGATAAAGAGAGGACACAAGAGTATCTGCAAGGCTTTTGATCAAAGCAAATAGGATAACAAAATTCCTAAAATTACTGAAACGAGGAACATGATCAGTGCAAATTTGGATATCGAGTGGGATTTTATATTCAATTTAATACATATATTTTTTAGTTTTTTTAATTTACTTCTTTACTGAAACATCCATTTAAGTTTGAGATACCACTGAGCCTTCAAGTGAAGATTTCCAAGAGGTGATTTTATGTGCAAAAATGACATTGAGAACAGTTGACCACAGACGTAAGTCATGAAGTCTTCGGCATACAAGTAGTATGCTATTCCCTGAGCCATGATGGAACGATCTAGGAAGTGGGGGTCCACAAGAAAGCAGAGACACCTGAGGACTGAGCTCTAGGACACCCAAACGTGAGAAATCCTAGAGTTGAAGACAAGCCAGGAAAGAGAATGGGGGGTTGGTGGAGGTGGGTCAGGTCCCATGGGAAAAAGAGAACCTGCAGAAAGTGCTATCCTAGGCATGAAGTGAGGAAAGTCTTTAAAGAAAGAAGAGTAAGTAACTATGTCAAAGGCTGTCTATAAGTTACAAACAATGAGGACTTCAAAGTCTCATTAGATTTAGCAAGATAGATGGCATTGGCCACCTTGGTGAGAGCTCAGTGGTGGTATGCTATAGGCAAAAGAAATGACAGAAAAGAACTGGAGACTGCAAAACAGGCAACTGCACATTTACTCTATCAGCAGGAAGAGAAATGCCCTGACCTTAGCACAAGAGCTGTGAGGTCATGGAAGGGATTTTTTTTTTTTTTGACATGATAGATGTTACAGCATGGTTGATGGAAAAGATATATTTAAAGACTTACTCCTTTGTCATCAGTTCTGCAAATATTATTCTTAGTGTTTGTCTTTTGATATTGTTGCTGAGAGCACTGATATCTAAAGGGTAGGATAAGAAGAAGAATTAAACAAAATCTAAGAATTCATCAGCCACTACATAGAGTAAGGCAGGAGACTGCCCAAATCAAGCATCAGGAATGTATCATAGTTTAAAAAAAAGAAGAATGTAGAATAGTTTAGGAAGTCAAGTCAAGGCCAAGGTATAGAAGCTACAAGAGATTTATATTAATTGCAGAGGGATTTCATGAGACTAAGTATTTGGTAGAATTCTTACATAAATCTCTTCTCCCAGGCCACTTGGACCTTCAGGGTAGGGTGTGTGTGTGTGTGTGTGTGTGTGTGTGTGTGTGTGTACACTTGTGTGCATCTATACAAACTGAAGAGGAAACAGAAAAAAAAACCTTAGTGCTTGAAACTGGCAATATTTAATCTTTCTCTCTATAAGTAAGCTTTAATGTTCTTGGATCACTTGAAGAAGACACCAACATGTATATCTCTTTTAAGACAGACATGGTATATATTCTGAAGATCTGATATATAAAAGTAGTAAATCTTTAAAACCATTCTGCATTTTGTCATCATACAGACAACATGTAGATTTCTAAAAATAAGACAAAACCTAGGTTATGGAAGTCCTTAGCTAGAAGTTTGAAGGCTTTTACATATGCATTTTTTTTTTTCCAGAGCAAGGTTTAATGCTGTGTGCATTCAAACATGAAGGCTATTCTCAGAAACAGAGTCCTCAGTCATGCTGTCCTTTCCTTGAGGCCCATCCTGAGGGTGGGGGCTGGTCCAGGCACTGCAGGGGCTCCCACGGGAGACAGCATCAGCAGACACCAGAGGGGTCCGAGGAGAGTCAGTTCAATCGTCCTTCTTAAACTTGCCGTTGATGTAGGGCACCCAGTCCAGAATCAACCGCCAGTCCGTGGCCCACACCAGTCCCACAGTGCCCATGGCGCCCCACATGCCTGCTGTGGGCATCCAGTTTTTGGCCAGCTCACGGTAGCGCGGGCCCAGAAACCTGCTCAGCATCGCGGCGCGGTCCGCAGCTCAGGGTGACCCCGGAGGCCTCCTGGCTACACTATGCAGGCGCGGCGGCGGCAGCGCGCAGGCGCACTACATATGCATTTTAATATAAAAATGTAGTCACTTAAATGCATACTGTATCCATCACAACTCAAAGCCCTCTTAAACTACTTAATTGCAACAACTCTTCTATTGCCATCTGCCATGAAGACAGTATTCACTGAAAAAGAACCAGATGTGGTAAACAAATTAACATGTGCACCACTGTCAAATGTTGCTGTTCTACAGCGTACAAGTGACATGGCAATTAATGCCTGTGAACAGCTGGTTTTAAAGAGTATGAAAAGTGATTACTTTGCCCCCTAAATGGACAAATCCACAGATGTTTCAGGTTGTGCTCAGTTGTTGGCATTTGTAAGATATATTTTGGAAAACACTGTGAATGAAAGCATGCTGTTTTGTAAAAGTTTGTTGGATGGCATAACAGAAGAAGAAAACTTTCGGAAATATTTCAAGTGACAGCACAGACTTTAGGGTAAGTGAGATGCAGTGTGCAGTTCTTCATAGGGACTCCAGCAAATCAAAGATCAGGGGTAAAAAATAGCCTTTCTTTGCTAATGTCTTCTGGATATATTATGCTATCCACCACAATCATCTAAATGATCATGTCTTTGGAGAGATGAGAATAAATGCCATCACTTGTCGAATCTCTTCTACTTGCAGATCTTCAATGGCCATGATGGAAAAATTTAAAATCGGCTAATTAAAATGTGCTCAAGTGTTACCTTTCTTTCTTGATCAAAAATTAAACTTGGCAGACTAATTAATAATCCATTTAGTTTTACAAGGTCAGCTTCTTGGAATATCCTTTCTTTCTCACCTTTTGAATGATATAAACATTTTTGAGACAAAGAGAACTGCATCCTTAATCATTGCTGACAAAATTGGAAGCTGCCATAGAAGTTAGTAAAATTAGAAGGCAATATTAGGTTTATCTTCTGTAAAAAAAAAAAAAAAATATATATATATATATAAAACCACCCACCAGATTTATCATTCAATAATCACTTATGAACAAAATTGGAAAATATTGTATGATAACGAAATAGAGTTGAGTTTCTCAAAATAATTATATTATTTTCTTTCCAGAATCACTTTATAAATAAAAGAGGTTATTTTCCATATTTATCTTTAAATGTGAGTTCTTTATTGTTTATCAAAATAGAATCTCAGCCTTACTATTACCCAGCATCACACAACCATTTGGTTATTGACTGTATTTCAAATGCATCAGAAAATATATTCAGATTATATACATATATAGTGCTAATTTTGGAAAAAACAATTTGAGTCAACTGCTTCATGTGTCAGAGAATTATTATAATTGTGGTAGTTTAGTGGCGTAATTTCCCTCCCATGATTGTAAATTAAAGAAAGAAGAGTCCAGCATCAAAATCCAAGAGGAATGTGGGCTGTTTTCTAATTCACCAAAAACAACCAGAGTTCATAGATATAAAATCAGTCACTTTCAATCACATTCTTAGGTAATACAGATAGAAATAGTGATACATGAAGAAGCCGATTTAAAAGTACCCAAAACAAACCAGAGTCCTATCTTTCTACTCTTCTCAGCCTTCGACAACACCTGCACATTCCTAGCCACCCTGCAACTTCAGCTGCTTTCTCTTAGGATTCCAGTTTAAAAAAAAAAATCACAATGGGTCCCTTTGTATTTTATGTGTCCGAAACAAAGAATAGACATCAATTGATTGAAAAAAAAATGTGAAAGAAATGGATTAGTGGTCAAACACATCTAAATTTTTCGTTGTATCAGTATGAAAAGAAGAACTAAAATCTCTATATACCTAATACCCTTTCTTATGGACACAATAGAATAGAAAGAAGATTTACTCTTCTACTTTAAAGAACTAAAAACAAAATCTATAAAATGATGGACACCAAACCATAGGCATAGCAGGATGATAATCTCGGAGAGAAGGAAAACAAAAAGAAGGGAGCTCTTTGATGACTCCAGGATACCATGTAGACAGCATATTTAGAAATGTGAGTTGAGAGACACAGTTTAGATTTCAAGGAGGCCAAGGCAAATAGAATTGCAAGATAGAGTGTCATAGAGGACAGAGCCAAAGATGGAGGGAAAGGGAGAGGGATAGAGATCTAGAGAAATGCAGAAGTTTTCCCTTAAGGCTTCATCTGAGTCTAATCAACATATGCTAGGAAAAGAACCACTGGAAAAGAACTTACAGTACATTCTCAGAGTTTACACAGGGATAGAAACAGTTTGTTCTCATTAGACAATAGTTTATCTTGCTAGAAAGATCTTCAAATGATGTGATATTTAGTAGAATCTTAAAAAGATGTTTCAGTAATAAGGTCATATTAAAACAATAAGGTCATATTAAAACAATACTGTTCTAGATCCACCTAGCATAGCAAACTTCAAAAGGATCAAATTGCTTCCAACTAACTTAACTGCAACAGAATAAGATTTTAAAATCCATAAAGGCATACAAAAATTATAGCACCCCATTCATGAAATTCATAACTGGCATAAGAAAGAAAGAGAAGAAAAAGAAGAAGGAAAGAAAAGAAGAAAGAAAGAAGAAAGAAAGAAAGAAGAAAGAAAGAAAGAAAGAAAGAAAGAAAGAAAGAAAGAAAGAAAGAAAGAAAGAAAGAAAAAGAGAAAGA
>NW_027397064.1:84679488-84839576 GCF_003265705.2 Callorhinus ursinus
GGGAGGGAGGGAGGGATGAAGGAAGGAAGGAAGGAAGGAAGGAAGGAAGGAAGGAAGGAAGGAAGGTAGGAATTACCAGGCATTCGAAGAGGTCAAGCAAATACAATTCATGATGAGAAGAAAAATTAACCAACAGAAACAGAACAGAAAAAGGAAAGAGACATAAATAGAATAGTAGACAAGGAAAGTAAGACCACTATTATAAATATGCTCCATATATGCAAAAAGATACAGTAGGAAGCATGAATATAAAAATGAGAGGCATGTAAGATATAAAAATGGCCAAAATGAACTTCCAGTCATAAAAAATAATGTCTGAAATGAAAAGTGCTTTGGATAGGATTATAGTAGGTTATATATTGCAAAGAAAAGATAAAGGAAGTTAAATACACATGAATAGAAACTATACAAGATGAAAAACATACAGAAAACATAATTTACAAATGTACCATACTAATAATGTAAGATGTTAATAATAGGGAAAACTGGTTGTGGGGTATGGAGAATTTTCTGCACTATCCTAACAACTTTTCTGTAAATTGAAAATTTTCCTAAACTGTATATTGCATTTAAAAAGTTGAATGGAGCCTAGTGAGCTGAGGACAGAATCAAGCAGTCTATATTTATGGAATTAGAGTCCCAGTGGAGGAGAAAAGAGCTGGCAGAGGGAGGAAAAACAATTTGAAGAAATAATGGTCAAAATCTTTCTAAATTTGATGAAGCTACCAACCTACATATTCAAAAAGCTCACTGAAGCCCAAGTGAAGAAACATGAAGAAAACCATTCCAAGATGCATCATAATCAATTGCTTAAATAGTCCATGATCCATGTGACAAGAAGAATGTTGTTAAATCCTTCTTGTTTTCTGCACATCCATTCATACACGGGCCTCTGACTTCCTCTCCAGAGTCATATTTTGCCACAACAACACACACTATTGTCTAGATTTTTTTGTATGACTAAAATTTTCAGGAAAACTTTACAGTTTCATGTGTCCACTTCTTCCACATTAAATGCATTAAATGATTTTCCTGTTCTTACATAGTCCATGACCACATATTTGTTCCCAAACATTCTGTTCAAATGTCACCTCTTAAATATCTTCCCCAAGCTTCTTCTATGAGCTCTGTAGGTGCTCAGAAAATGCCTGCTGAATGAATGAGAAGATGGATGGATAAATGGAGTTCTTTAAGCCTTAAAGCAAGGGGAAAAAAACATGTTAAATGAGAGCAAATTAGATTATAAATCTAAGCCAGTACATGGGTACAAGCTTCCCTGGAATTCCTTTGAGAAATGGGCACCATTGGACTAGTGGGTGATTACTGCAGCTTAACAGGAAAAGATGAATTCTTATGGGGAATGTTTTCTCAGGCTTCTCCCATTCAGTTTCATCTCTCTTATAATGGGGTGAGAATGGAGACATTTTCTTACAGTTCCTTCAGTTTCTGCAGAGGAATCTACACACAAGCGTATGCTGATGTGTGCATAGGTTTCAGCAGCCGCGGAGACAATGATGTCAGGGTGCGGTCAGGTCTCATGATATGGTTTTGAAAATCTAGATTTCATGGAATAACAGTAGTAACAAACACTATTTGCTTTGTAGCCAAGCTTATTCTAGGGTCCAAGGCTAAGACTAGGGTGACACAATGAGATTACTTGTCTCAGCACAAAATTTAAGGAAGCATCCAAAATCTCAGTAATCATACTAATTTTTTTTCTTTTTTCTTAGTCCTTAATATATCTCAGAAAGATGCTTTCACTGGTTCTGTTAAAAGTCATGATTTGACCAACCAAAAAAATAAAAAAAAGAAAAAAAGAAAAGTAAGAAAAGAGAACAAAGAAACAAAAAACTATGCCAACAGCCTTTAGTTAAAGGCCCATTTAAAATGTACACTTGTTACTTAGCAGGGAGAGTTACCACTTTCTTTAATGCATCCCCCCCTTTGCAGCATCAGGTTGGAAACAAATGACACATCAGACATCAGAGTCAACGTTCATGGTAGGATTATAGTTGGATAGTCCCAGCAAATACCTGAGAGGATACAGACTCTTGTCTGACTCTGAGTTTTCTTAAGGAAACCAATTGTCTTTCTGGATCTTAATCTTTTAAATGGTTAGAAATAGTACTATGCAATCAAACAAGAAATACAAACAAAAACTCCCACCATATTAATCTTAGAGGGTTACCACACTGTGAAATTAAAAAAAAAAAAAAAAGATTTTGCCTGACCTTTATTGACTTCAAATGTGTGTTCTTAATTTCAAAGTTAAGATGGATTTTCTAGGAAAAAGTTTTGACCTCAGCCAGCTCACCGATCTGAAAGCAAATACTTGCAGAAATACAGCTCTGCTTGGCTGAGTGTGCGCACCAGCATCCGACAGTAAGAGTGAGGTGGCTTTAGTGCACTGTGCTGAACAGAACCGGAAGGAATACCGTAGTCACAAACTTACAGCCCCCCTTGACCAGATGGCACAGCTGTGGAGTGTGATCTTTGTCAAACCAACAGAAAGGGCGATGGAATCAGAATTGAACTGATGGACTTCCAACAAAAACACCAGGAACTTTGCAATACACTCTAAGGCTACAGGCTGAGCACAGCTCAGTCATGTCACTTCCTAAGAGCTGACTCTTCTATGCTGCTTTACTGTCTACAGACTGTTTTCACAAACAACCCCTTTGAGCCTCCTAGCTCAAATAAAAGAACTGATGTAAATAATGTAAGCATTGATATCACATGCAACATGAAGAAACATGAGTCCTGAAGTAGACTTGTTTCAAGTTCAACATAGTAAGATTTGGAGTAGTTCCTGATGCTATCTGGTCCAAAATTCAGGATTTTTTAAACAATTTTACATCCTTCTTTGCATTCCACTGTCATATGCAGAGTGGAAAGAACATCAAATTCCTTTTCCTTTTCTCACATCAGTATATGTTGAAAATGCCATGCCTTTATTTTCGTAAACTTTAATTCTTTATTATTTTGAAAAAAACTCAAAAGTACAAAAAATTGCAAGAAGAGCACAAATATTTGCCCTTTATCATTTGAAAGAGTTATTTACACAATGCCCTCCTAAATGTGTAGTTTTAAAACGAGAACAATGGGGCGTCTGGGTGGCTCAGTCGGTTAAGCACCTGCCTTCGGCTCAGGTCATGATCCCAGGGTCCTGGGATCAGGCCTCACATGGGGCTCCCTGCTCCATAGGGAGTCTGCTTCTCCCTCTCCCTCTGCCTGCTTCCCCTGCTTGTGCTCTCTCTATCTCTGTCAAATAAATAAATAAATAAGGGGCACCTGGGTGGCTCAGTTGTTACGTGTCTGCCTTTGGCTCAGATCATGATCCCGGGGTCCTGGGATTGAGCCCTGCATCGAGCTCCCTGCTCAGCAGGAAGCCAGCTTCTCCCTCTCCCACTCCCCCTGCTTGTGTTCCCTCTCTCACTGTCTGTCTGTCAAATAAATAAATAAATAAAATCTTTTTAAAATTAAAAAAAAATAAATAAAACAAGAACATTTTTCTACAGAGCACAACAGAATCAGAAATAGAGAAATTAACATTGACACGTCACTACCATTTACTCAACAAAGTTGAATTCAAGCTGCCATCTAAGTTTTACCAAATGTTCCAGGAATGTTTTTAATGGCAAAATAATACAATTCAGAATTCTGTGGGGGTATTTGTATTTAATCTTCCCCTTCTATATGAAACCTTTCCTCAATCTTTCATTGGCTTTTATCACACTACATCTTCATAGAATACAGGCCAGAAATTTCATAGACCATACCACAATTTGAGTTTATCTGATGTTTACTTACAACTAGATTCAGGTTGTGCATTTTAGGAATACCACAGAAGTAATATTGTGTTCCCATTGCATCTTATTAGATTGCCCAAGGTTTCAGTTTGCCTTATTCCTGGTAAAGCTAATTTTGATCACGTGGTGAAGGTGGTATCTATTGTGCTTCTCCACTACACAAACTTTCAATTTATTCATTCATTTTTGTGTATCACTCTGAACCATGGTTATCTGTTTCATTCAGTGGGCTGCAATCCATTAACATCATTATTTATTTTGTTATTCATTGTCCCAGAATTGGCCAGTGGAAGTCCTTCAAGCTGCCTTTTATGTCCTTTTGGCATGTCCCTTCATTGTTTGAGACTTTTATTATTCCTCATACATGATGTTCTAGGCTCATGTTGTCCTTTTCTGGCCTACCTCTGGAATGAGACTTTTCTGCAAGGATTCCTAGTTATTTGGGGGGAGAACAGAATTTAGAAACCAACACCTGGGTTCAAGATGTGCTTATTACTATTGGGATGTCCTTGCTTCCAGACTTTCCACATGGAAAAAAAACTAGAAAAAAAATAAAGACATACACATTTACACCTCTATTCCTATATTTATTTCTGTATTGAAAATCACAGGTTCACACTAATGTCTTTAATTTCAATATAATACTGCTGAGCTCATGTTAGGTTCCCCCCTTTCCATATTTGTAATTTCCATCTGTGATGATGAGAAATCCAGTTCTCATTATCCCTACCTGACATATTTATTTATGTGATCCATCCCCCTCTATTTAATTGATCTCCCCCCTCTATGCAATTGATGCTGTCAGCCTCTTCATGCACAGATTCCTCTCTCATCCCACTTTGGCTCCAACACACTGAACCAGGCTGCACTGCTCCCCACCACATATGAATGCCCTTCTCTCCACACTTTGTTCCAACTTCCCAGGTGGGATTTCCCTATCATATGGAAAATGTTCTCACTCCATCCTCATCCCACCTAGGGTCAAATACCTCCTAATGATATGGTCTCCTAGGTGGAAATACTCTCTCCCAGCTATAGTTATGATAGCCCTGTTGGACAGTCATACCACACAGATGCCTTCCTTAACCCACCTGGGCTCGCACACTTAGTGAAGAGATAACCCTTCTGGAGACATCTTCTTCATACCGTTCATAATTTGATCCTTCATGCCAAGCTTCTCTACACACACACACACACACACACACACACACACACACACACACACACACAGGAATGTCCTCCTTAGGCCGCTCAAACATTGACATTGCACTGGATTAACCCCTCCACACTCCCCTCAGGCCCCAACACCCCATGCCAGACCACGTTGCAACCCCCTCCTTTACACATGTTTTTCTTACTTTGCTTGAGCCCTGAAGACTCCTCACTGCCCCCCGCCCCATGATACTTCACCTCATCCATTTTGAGACTCAACATCCCACACAGAGCCAGCCTCTACCCAACACATGAATACCCTTCTACACTACTTATGTCGGAAATCCTATAACTAGCTATACCTTCATGTGGACATGCTTCTCACCATGTTCTGGCTCTGACATCCCAGGTCAGGCGCCCTCTTAGTGGGCATTCCTAAACAGTTTTGAGTTTTGATCATTTTCACTGGACCACCTCCCCTTGGGACAGCCTCTTTACTCACACTGATTGCAACACCCCACACTGAGCACTGTGCCCCCACCCCTGGCATGGACTTCTATTGTCCTTAGCCCCATGGTTCAGGGGCTCATGAGAGCCCTCAATGGTTAGTAGACTAAATTTTTCAAGATGAAGCAGAAAATGGAATGGGAAGGGGAAGACTAAAGCACTATACTAAAACACAGACAGGATGACTTTCTCTTACCATTGCCCTCCTTGTTTTTCAATAGGCATTTTTATTCACAAAACTGATTCCCAAGTTCTTTCATCCTGATCAGAGGCCATAGTTAGTCTCAGGTTGCTTACTGAGTCACATCAGGAAATGATGTAAATAAATGAAGTGCAGGAACCACACCTATAATAAATCAACAAAATAAGCACATGTAGAGGAATATTCTTTTAGAGGAATATATATATTTTAAAAGATGCCTTGGAAAGAATCCTTTTTTATGATATGACACCAAATGATTAGAAACTATTTTCCATGATCTTAATTCACTTAAAGAATAATCACCAGTTGACAGTAATTAATTAGAAAACTTTTGTGTTAATTGGACAAGACTGTCTTTATAAATGAACGAAGCCAATTGGTTTTTTGCTCTATCAGAAAAAAATATGAAAAACAACAGGAAAAAAGCTTTCAAGTTGTAACATCAGCGGGGAATTATTTTGACAGCACACTTTATAAGGAAAAGTATGTTTGAAATATGCCGGCCTAGTTGTTCTTTTTCAGAACTTGATTTCATTCTTATTTTTAGACTCTTTCCTTACTGAGTATGCTCTTGGCCTTTGAAATACACTATATAGCTTTTTAAAGTGTGTGTATATGTACCTTACTTTAAAGAAACTGAATATATGTGAGAAACAGATCTCAGAGTGAAGACCTAAAACTTTTTGCGTTGCAAAGTCTGAGGTACTGGTATGGTTTGTAGGGCCAGATTAACTAAGATCATTTTTAGGATGTTGCATGGCAACTAAGTAGACCCCTATTACAAAGTCACCAAGACTAAGATGCCTAACCTGCTTCATTATCAGGTCACTCTTCATACTCCAGGCAGCATACTAGAAAGGACAAGAAGGTCTAAAGTGTGACGTGTCTGAAGACAACCTCAGCATCACCTGTCCATACACTATTTTTTTTTTCCCACGTCAGCACCTTTTGATCAGGGCAAAGAAATCTGGAAGGAAGGAGGCTGAGATATTTAAAGTACTGTATAGCCAAGTCTTCCGAATAAAATAATAATAAAATAATAAAATAAAATAAAGGGCACAAAGCACTACTGCTTTTACGATCAAACATAGAAAAGTACATTTGTAGCAATGGTTACAAAGGAAATGCAAAATATTCATATGCACAATGGCAGGAAATGTTCCTGGGTGTAGGTGTAAAGATTCCAAGTTAGGGACATATCAGAAAGTTTCCACTTTATTCATGCTCTTGAGTTTGTTTACTGGTCACTTTTACTCCAATTATATCAGACTTAATTTACTGTGGCCCAAGAAATACTTTTTTATATATGACCATCCAGATTTATTCAAAACATAAATTTATGAGTTTACAAAATTGCTATATATATTATACATATAATATATGTGGCTCCCTAAGTAACATATATGGTTATATAAGTTGCTATATATATATACATACATATATATATATACATATATATAATATATTATATATGGTTCTCCTAAGTGATGAACTTCCTTTTGACATCTCATAGAAATCAGCATACTCTGATCCAAATTTTGACAGCAGTTATCTCCCACTATCTTCTTGCTTTGAGTGCTATCTGGCCAGACTTCTCTAGATCTCAGCCAATCCTCTTGGCTTGCTTGACTTGAAAATCTGTCAGCTTCATCACAACTCAAACCCTCCTGACCCATGCCTGATGGGTCTTCCTCTCCATGCTTCCCTTGAAGGACAAAGGAGTAGAAACTTATAGTGCTGGCTATTCTTCTTATTAATGTCAAATGAGACTAAGTAGGATTTTCCTTGTTTTTCAAAAGTGAGACCCAATCAGAGGAGACTGTATAATAAAGAACTGAAATGAGACAAGCCCTTAGGGAATGCTGTAAATGTTATTAGAGAAAAGTATTCTCTTTTCCAAAGCCAAGGGATCACTTTTCAGGAATGGGTGCCCAAAATAAAGGGAGAGAATTTTGTTCCCCAATGGCTGTCTGCTTAGGCAGTGAACTTGCCACTGTACTACAGAGGCAGAAAGAGAGAATTAGGAAGAAATGGTAGAGCTAGGAAAGAGGAAGCTGAATGGAGCTCCTTGTCCTTCACCATTTGTCAGTGTCTGCTGTGAACAGACAGAAGGAACTTCATCAGTAAGAGGCTCTGGGGTAGATTGATGTAGTGGGAAATGAGTGGCATTGGAATAGGTCTAGCCAGAGCCTTATCTCTGATATCAAGAAATTGTGCTATTTAACACTGCTTTGGAAGGGAATCTTAACATCCAATAGGTGTCCTTCCAAAAAAGCCAGTATTTAAGTAACTACTATATAAAAAGCAAGAGTAACCAGTTTCAGTTATGTAGAGAAACAACTATAGTCAACCTAGCCAACTTGCCATCAATCCCAGTTAAGTCAAGGAACACTCCTATTTCCCCCTCTCTATTCCTCCTTTTAACTAGCCTTAGAAAATGAAAGAAGGGAATGTGTAAATAGTGATCCTGTCAGATTTTCCCTCTTCCTGCTCCTCTTTCAAAACACTGAAGCCATAAGAGACTTTGCTTGGGATGGTGGGAAGAAGAATAAAAGTTTGAATCTAATTTAATGTGAATGTTTATTAAATAATGGGACAGCACACTAAATACTGAAATGAAACTCTTCTAATTACTTACAAATGACTAAGTTTATTGAAAATCCCAAGATATTAATGGACTCACTGCATAGCAATATTTGGATAAATAAAATTGTCACTTGTTTATATCAAAAGTTGATATTTCTTAATAAACTGTTTTACTAGTTAAATGGCCTTGACTATTCATTTATACTTTATGAATTTTGGAGTTGAAAGCATGACTTTAAATTTAGACAACTAAAGTTATAAACAATGGAAATCCATGAAGGATAGCAAAGAGCTGACAATGTGGAAATGTTTTTCCTTCTGCTTTTAGTCAGTAAGAAGAAAAAGGGCTCTACTGTATGGATTTGAAGGTCAACGTTGTATGGTAAAAAGCTTTAACTGAATTTAGGATAGAAGAAGAATACTGAGAGAAGACCTATCTCAGGCATTAGGAGGTAGGAAATGACATTAAATGGCCAAAGCTGGATAAGACAGGTCACAAATAGGGAAAGAGAGGGATATGACAAACCTAAAGCCAAATGTCAAAAGAGAACAATTTTTAGAATTAAAAACAAACAAAAAACTAAAAAAACAGGCACAAGGCTTGAGAGGTCCACAGACAATTATATTGAAATACTGTTGAGGCATGTTTTCATTTCACTAAACAAGTATCAATGAGTATCAAACCTGCTAATTAATGGGACTGTAAGAGTCAACATGAGTTCAGTCATTTCTTGTCCCCAAATTGCTTATAATCTAGAGAAACCAAAAGATCCTAACATTTTCTCCCTCCTATTTCTTGCCAATTAAAATGTTTTAAAAGCTTTATATTACTAAAGTATTTCTGATTCTCTCAATGTGGTTTATTTTTAAAAATTTCATTCCAAATTGAGTTTTAATCTTGTTAACAGTTAAATTCTATCAAAATTCTTGTCACTGGGGCAATGGTTTTTACAGGCAATCAATCTAAACAGAATTAAGTCTAAGACTGACTTGGAAAGCTATAACTATACGTAGAGTCTACTGATTTTGTCTATCTGGACAACAGAATACTGGTTGCCACAACCAGGCAGAGTTGGCTTAGCAGGGTTGCTAAATATAAGTATTTGATAGTCATTCATTAACTTAAGGATTGTTCAATATGGATATATGTTGATAATTTTATCTGTCCCAACTCTATGGGTGGAAGAGGACTGTAACCATAACCCTTCAGTGATGTTCTATTTCTGATTTCTCTTTTACAAAGTATATGGTGAGAGCTCTAATTGGGCAGGATGTCTAAGGGTTGCATTTCTTTAAGGCTTTGGTTGGGCTACGTTTTCTCTTAGAATTGCTCAAGTCTATTATGTCTTCTCTGGTTTCCATACTGTTTTATTTGTCATGTATGGGACATATTACTACTTAAAGACAACTTTTGGTTTTTATATTTGCATTTGTTCACAATAACATCCTTTAAGAACAGAAGTTTTGCTTTGTATCACAAACTTCAAAATGTTAGTTGTTTTTTCTTTACTTATTATTGGAAATGGCTACAGTTCCTGTCCTCTAACACTAGTTTAGTTAAACATGCTTTCTGTACTCTAATTGCTACATATTTTCACCATGCCACCATCACCATAAGATATCTCCTAGTGAAAGGATATTTGACACAGTCATTTGCAACTTATAGTTCCTTGCTGAAAACAGATTCTCCAGTGAATATGTGTATTACTATTGAATGACCTTCTTTACGTACTTTGCAATTACAACGTATACCTCTCAGATTCTCCTCCAGGATGGAGATATTCATTCCTCCAATAGTCATGTGTATTGGCTGCAGATGGCTTATAATTGGTTCATTTTGGAAACTGCTCTCAGTCTGAGGAAGCTGCCTCTCCCAAGGTCATGGCCATTGCTGGCGTCAGTGACTGGTACATGCATGTCTCTGAAGTCTTGGCCTTGCAACTTTAACTTGGGACAGTTCTGCGGGGACAACTCATTCCATAGATGCCCACGGGGTTGGTTGAGTCTTCTGTTGCAACTGCATTACAGTTCAACTTCTTTCTCTGTCCTGTCCTGTTCCCTTCACTTTACTACAGTTGTTGTTCCGGTATGTCTTCCCCAGTACAACCTCTGCATACAAATTCCTATCATAGATACTGTTTTTGAAGACCATGACCTAAGCCAATTGGTGTCAAGAGTGAGTCTAAAGAATGAACTAGAAAATGGGATATTAGAGCTAGGTGACCCACTGGCTGGCCACCATGATGAATCAATCCTATGACTGATAGTAAAGGGGATACTGATAAGCCCTGGTACACTACAGCGATGCCATTATTAAACTTTAACCAGTACTGAACAAATGAAAATAAATACACTGGGCAATATAATATCTCAAGCACTTAAGAAATAAAAAAGAAGTAGTCATTATAATGTAGGAATTAGGTGCCTCTCGTGGGGTACTATCAATGCACTGGAAAAAGACAAAGACTCTGATCACTGTTTTAAGGCAGTATATTAAGGTCACAATGCCTCCTGGGAAATACATAAAAAATATTCATATTTTCTGATGCTAGAGAACAGAAGAAGTCTGGGCTTCGATAAGGAAGGGTGGAAGCCTGAGATTAAGGATGTTGGTATCTGGGTTAATGGTCCCTAGAACCTTGACACTTCAGATAACCTTAAACTCTCGGGGCTTTCAGAAATGTCTCACTCCTCCCTGTTCAAAGACTACCATTTTATCCATACTTAAGGATGATGCAGACACCTCTGCTCGCAAGACAACACATTCCTTTCTCAGGCTATGCCTCTACCTCTGCTCCTTGCCAGATTAAGTTGGCTTGGGAAGTGCTGGGTCTGCTAAAGGAGAAAAAAATCACTAAGTGCCAAAGAAATGGCAGGACCTAGCCAAAATTACAGACAGGACCCTGGACAGTATATATGGGATTATATCTGAGGGTGCTAGATCAAGGATAACAGACTATATAGTTATATAAGGAAGAGTTTCCTCACATGGGAACACTCCCCTGTCACATAGAATTTATTTATTTATTTATTTATTTATTTATTTATTTATTTATTTGAGAGAGAGAGAGAGAGAGAGAGAGCATGAGAGGGGGGAGGGTCAGAGGGAGAAGCAGACTCCCCGCCAAGCAAGGATCCCGATGCGGGACTCGATCCTGGGACTCCAGGATCATGACCCGAGCCGAAGGCAGTTGCTTAACCAACTGAGCCACCCAGGCACCCTGTCACATAGAATTTAACCCTTTGACAAAGACAGTGGGAGATGTTGCTAATTACTACTGGGTGGATTGTGAAAGGCTGGAAAAAGTGATTGCCCTCACTAAATAAAGAGAAATGCAGAGATACCCTGGTAAACAGTGGAGAAAAGATCAAATGCTCACAAACATGGGCAATTAGAGTGCACATAATACATAAATCTGTGAAACGCTATGGGAACCCTGAGTGCAATTCATTTAGCAAAGTGGGAAGAAAAGTGTTAGTGAGGAATACACCGGTATTGTAAATATCCGTGATGGCTATCCCCTGTAGGCTGGGAATGATTTTAAAAGATGATATTATCTGATTGAAAGAAAGGTGATGGAATGCCACATTAATAGAGGCCAGGTGGTAAGGCTTAATTGTCAGGAGAAAGATGAGTGAAATTATTGAAATATGTGTCAAAGTCAGAGAGGAAGCCAGGAACTGAACCAACCATCACTATGGTAACTGCTAATAGAACACAGGACTTCTGGAAAAAAACTATATGGTAGCCAACAGTGACATTGCTGGATTTATAAAATAAAACAAAGTAAAACAAACATTATCCACACTGGTTGAAAAGGAAATCAAGAAAAACAGCCTCAATAAAAGTCATAATGCTTTGCCCGGTTTGCACACTCAAGTCAGTTTATAGACCAAGAACTCACAGAGTGAATGGGAGACTGGGTCTCCAGCACCCTGAACATCATAGGAAATGTGTAATGATTCTCTCAGTTCTTCCCCAAAAGAATCTGCAAATATTAACTCAATAATCATTTCCTGGGAGTATATGGCAGAGAGATAATAAATGGATAATTAATGAACCTGGCCCAGGTTCATTTCACTCTGGTTTCACTTGTTCCACAGACACACTAGTTAGTAATTTTCTAAGTCCTCAAACATATAATCAAAATGCACATCTTATTTGCTAGTTGGTATAATCCTTTGTTCTGGTTACTACTGTTATAACAAATTATCCCAAAGCTTAGTGGCTTAAAATAATCATTTTATTTCTCTCCTATTTTGTGGATCAGGAATTCAGGAAGAACTCAGTTGGGCAGTTTTTACTCAGGACTTCTCGTGCTGGTGTGGTCAGATGCTAGCTGAGGTTGTAGCCATCTGAAAACTCAACTGGATTAGATATCTAAGATAACTCACTCACCTGGATACCATTTGATACAGGCTATTGGTTAAGAGCTCAGGTGAGGATGTCATCTATAGTAGTACATGCTGAGACCCTAGAGTATTTGGAGATCTTACATGATAGCTGTTTTTTCCCAAGGCAAGCATTCCATGGGAAGTAGGTAGACAGTGCATGGCCTTTTCTGACATAGCCCTGAAAAGGATAAAGCATTACTTACACTACATCATCTAGTGATCAGGGTTAAGTACAGGCAGCCTTTGCTGTGCATGGTTCTGATGTGCACAGATTTCAGTTACCAGAGTTTATTTAGATAAAACCAATCTCCCAAGAACATGGCTCAAGTTTCAGTTACCATGTTATATTAACTGTAATTCCATAAAGCACAAACTTTGCTGGTAGCTTTTCAGTCCCCAAATCACTGTGTAAATAACACATGCATATTATAATCAATGACCAATCAGCAAATGATCTTTGAGCATCAATTATTCAGTTCACACGCAGACCTAAAAGCATGTTGTTGTGTTACCTCCTACTTTCCTAGTGATAAACTCATGTGGTATTTTTTTTTAAATGGATCATCAAGAGAGAGAGACTTAGGCAAAAAAAGATGAAAGTGTTTGAAGTAATAGAAAGTAATAATGCTTGATGTGACATTTGAGTATCACGTAAATAAAGCTAGAGAAGCGATAGCTGACCATGAGAATGTTAACATTACTGTCATTAGAGAGACTCTAGATATACACCCAGAGAGGAATGTGATGGAGAATTTATTGACATAATAAGTAAAGTGGGTGTGATGAAAAAGATGAAGATGTCTCAGAGGAAGTGATACTGGCAAAATCCTCACAATAAAGGAAAATTTGGAGATATTTTATTGAAATTGAAAGACCAAAGGATAAAATATTGGAAGCTGATGCAAACTTAGAAAGAAGCATGGCAATTCACCAAGGCACAGAGAAGATGCCCATTCCATATATTTAGTTATACACTAAGAAGAGAGCAAGTATTGTTCAAACTACTTCTAAATTTTATTAATCAATCTTTTCAGAGAATTGTAGATTCATATGCAGTGCTATGAAATAATCAAGACAGGGCACCTGGGTGGCTCAGTCGGTTAAGCTTCTGCCTTCTGCTCAGGTCACCATCCCAGCGTCCTGGGGTTGAGCCCCGCATCTGGCTTTCTGCTGAGTGGGGAGTCTGTTTCTCCCTCTCCTCCTGCTCATGCTCTCACTCTCACTCGCTCTCTCTCTCTCTCAAATAAATAAAATCTTAAAAAAAGAAATAATCAGACAGATCCCATGTGCCCTTTATCCAATGGTAAACATCTTCCGAAACTATATAATACACTATCACAACCAGAATAATGAATTTAAAAAAATTTAATTCTCTGAAATATTTCCATTTAGTGGAGTATGTCATCTGATAGAATCCTACATTTTTTTATGAAAAATCACTAGGAACTGCCAAGAAATTCACATCTAGAATATAAATAAGCAGGAACTTAAAGGTATTTGAAGCTATAAAATGTCTAGCATTAGAGAACACTATAGCATTCATTAAAACAGGGTGGATTCTTTTGAGGGGGTGAATGAATTGCATCTCTCCCATCCCACACATCTCAACCAGAATATGTCTGGAATTATGTTGTTTTTATCCTTCCTGTCATGTTTTACGAAAAAGAAAATGTGGTAAGATAAGAATTGCATGGTACTGAGATTTCAGGACAGTTCTTTTAATCTTACTTTTTTGTTTATCTGTCCAGTTTAATAAAAGTGATTATATTTTACTTGTACAAATGTTCTAAGATGGAAAGGTTTATGTTTCCCCTACTTTGCCTATATAATGTCTTTAACAAAGAAGTTCGTTTTATTCACTTATATTAAGATATTGTAATTTTAAAAGTAGAAAAAGATTCACTTCACAGAGCAGATTTTATTAGCTCTTATTTTTCAGTATTTAGGAATAATTAATTGTATATGAATTTACATTATTATTTTGGAATTTTGAAGAGCACCACAAGTGATGATATTAAATAGTTTTACAAATTTTAAAAAATGGAAATTGGAGCTGTAGAAGGACAGGGGAGATCTGAGTTCTGTGTTACTATCTGTGTGCTCCTCTCTACCCATGATGACTTACTGTCACCATTAGAATGTCAGTGCTCAGGAAAGCATAGGATACAAATTAATCACCATAAGAAAGTATTACTCAGGCAACTCATCTTAAACAATATCAATATTGAGTTGAGTCTGCAAAAAAATGATGAAGACAAAGGGGAGAGACTCTACCAATATGCTTTTTACACCCCTAAAAGACCTACTGAAACTTTTACTTTCATTTATTTTCACCTTGCCATGTGACTTTAGCCAATGTACTTAACACCTTTAGTCAGTAGTTTTGTCATCTGTAAAAAAGAGGTAATAATACTATTTACCTCAAATGTTATCTTGAGAATTAAAAGAAATATTGCTTGTGAAATGTTTAATACAAGGCTTGGCAAAAAGTGTTCTGGTAGTTATTGCAGCCTATGAATGAGCTCTGAGTTCAGCCAGCAGTCACTTAAAAAAAAAAAAGCTAACTATAATGTGAAATGATAAATATTACAAAAACCATTTGATGTAGTACACAGTCAGAAGCCACTTTACCTATTGACCATGATCTGCTTTCTGAGGCAGCCAAGTGAATGAATAACCTCTCATCTTGGCTTTTAAAAAAATCAAATTGGTGTCCACATATCATAATGATGCAAAAAATATCAGGGTCAAAATAATAGAGGAAAGTTATAGGTTGGGAAGTCATTAAGAAAAACTGCAAACACAGATAAAAGTCAAGAGAGTAGTATACTCTGTGTGTCAGCTTTTCAAGCACAGTGCCTAGTAAAGAAAGACCTGGAAGAATATATTCTTTTCCATGGTCATCAGTCCTTGGAAATAGGAGCCCTTTCCTCATTCTAACAGAATCCTCATTAGAGCAGAAAAATTTGGTCTGTAATTCCCTCCCTCAATGTATCCTTTTGCTTTAACTTTGAAATGTAGGAGACTGAAAAGATTCAATAAAAACTCACCATACAGGCTTTAAGAAGCATTATCAACCTAAAATGTGGGAGAAAGTACATGGTATTGAAAAAGATTCTGCTAAATAATTTTGGCACAAGGCAAAAAAAAACCCCAAAAAACAAAAAACAAGCATCATTTGGAACAATACTTGTTATTAAAAAAGTAAAAATTTTAAATTGCCATTTTCTTCCTTTTCAATATATTGAATTAATTATCTTATTAAATAAGAGATGGAAGGTGAGATGACATAATTTAATGTAGAAGGAAATGTCACTGAGGGAGTGAGCTGGATGAAACATACTTATTTAAGGAAAATAAAATAAAAGAATTAATATCTGCATTATAGTTAGGGAGGTAGAGATAAACTAAATAATCAGACAAGTAATGTGGAAAACAAATCTGACATGCTCTCCCATAAAGATAAGTAATTGGCTAAAAATACTTCAATGATCAGAGAGAGAATAGAGGACTTCTATAAATCAGTAATAAAAACACAGACATCCCAAAATAAAAATGGGAAAAATAAATGAACAGGCACTTTCCAAAAAAGATACGTAATGATCAATACACATTTGAAAAGATGCTCAATATTATCATTCATCAAGGAAATGCCCATTAAAACTACAAAGAGGTACTATTGCACACCTTTTGAAATGACTAAAATTTATAAAGACTGGCCATACTAAATATTGGCAAGGATGTGAAGCAAATGTAATTCTTATACATTGCTGGTGAGAATATAAAATGGTACCATTTTGTAAGACTATTTGACATTTTCTAATAAACACAAACACAACACATATGATGTATGCAATGTCCATGACATAGCAATTCCATTACTAGGTATTATGAAAAAATATTTTTATATACACAAAAAGCTGTGTACAAGAACGTCATAGTGACTTTATTCATAATGGTTAAAGACTGAAAGCATGCCAAATGTCTGCCAAGAGAAAAATGGATACCTAAATTGTATTCATACAATGGAATACCACTTAGTAGTAAAAAAATAATAAACTGTACACAACATGAATGAGTCTTCCAAATATCATGTCAAATAAAATAATACAGACATGAAAGAATGAATGATATATGATTTCATATATATATAAAGGTCAAGAACAGGCAGAACAAACCTATGGTGTTAGAAGTTGAAATAGTGCTAACTTCTGTGGGTATGGTTGGGATTGACTGGAAAGATCATGAGGGAACTTTCAAGTATGATGGAAATATTCTGTACTGTGATTTGGGTGGTGTCTTATGCTGAGTATAATGCAGTATAATAAAACTTATCATTTAAAGCACCCAATTTGGTAAGTTTTGACAAATGTGCTAGATCATATAACCATCACCACAATCATGACTTATATCTATTCTGTTCTTTATGGTGATCAAAAGCCATATATGCTAGTGAGATAAGTAGTAATTGATACTAAGAAATGCTGTAAGTGTAGAATACACTCTGGGTTTTAAAGATTTTGTAAAAAAAATGTGAAATACTCATTAATAATTTTTACATTGGTTACATGTTGAAGTGATGATATTTTGTGTATATTGAGTTGAACAACATGTATTATTAAAATTAGTTACACCTGTTTCTTTTTTCTTTTTTAATATGGCTACTACAAAATTTACAATTCCATATATGGCTTGCATTACAGTTCTAATGAGAAGTGTTATAAGAACATTTAATGAAATTATTGATATGGTATGTTTTAGTCATTATTTCCCACCACCTATCCCCTGCATTACAGATGTCATGTATTTTACTTCTACATATGTTGACTTCTACATTGTTATTGTTTTTTGCTATAAGGAGGCAGTTATATTTTACAGTAAATTTAAAAAATAAGCAATGTCTTTTGCAATTAATTGCATAATTACTGTTTAGGGTGCCCCCAATTTTTCTTTTGCCAGAAAAACTTTTTAAACATATTTTGTGATGCAGGTCTGCTGCTTCACACATTTTTTTTTTGTCTGAAATGTCTTTATTTTGCTTTTATGTTTTAAAAAATTGTTTTTGCTCACTATCAAATCTGAGTTTGGCAGTTATTTCTTTTAGCACTTTCAATATATCACTTCATAACTTTAATCCTTCTCCGTTCTTACCTTTTGTTCTCTTTATCATTGGTTTTTTAAAAGTTTCATTTCAGGGTGGCTTGGTGTGGTTTTCTTTATGTTTATACTGCTTTGATTTCTTAAAGTTTCTAGGATATTTGGTTTTATAGTTTCCATCAATTTCTTTTCATTTATTTTTTACTTTTTACTTTTTCTTCTCTGCTTTCTTTTCTTTCCTCTCCTAAGAATTAAATTATGAATATTACAGTACATTTAATATCATTCCTCAGGTCACTGATCTGCTAGTTGCTTTGCTTATAATTCTTTTCTATGTGCTTCATTTTGGATAGTTTCTAATGCTAAGTCTTTAAGTCTATTGATTTCTTCTTCAATAGCTAATCATTGCTAATTTCATTATTTTTTTCCGCTTCCAGTATTGAATTTTATCTCTCTGGAATTTCCACTGTGTTTTTTGTTTGTTTTTATTCACTTTACTCTCTTAGCAAGTTTGTGTTTTCCCTTCACTTTTCTGAATATATGGAACACATTTTATTTTTCTGGATCTGTTTTAAATAAAATTATAATTAGAACTTACAATTAAAAAAATTACATCATCTATGTAATTTTTGAGTTTGTCTGCATTGATTGAATTTTATCCTCATTATGGGTCATAATTTCCTGTTTCTTAGCAAGTTTGGAAATTTGGATGCTGAACAGTATGAATTCTACGTTTTTGAGTTCTTGCTATTACTGTTCATGTAAATAGTGTTGGACTTTTTTGGCACATCGTTTAAGTTATTTGGAATTTGTTTAATATATCCTGAGGTTTACTTTTAAGCTTTGCTGGTCAGTACTTGCGTTCTTTAATCCAGGGCTAATTGAGCTTTATTACTAAGGTGATATTTTCTGAGAATTCTGTGTGATGTCTTATTTATTGAAATTTTTCCATTTTTGGCTGGTAGTAATATGAACTATTACTAGACATGTGTGAGATTTGGAAACTGTTCAGTTTTCTCTTTTCTGGAAGGTCTTTTCCCAACCTGTGTTAACTTCCTTTATCACATGCATTGAGTTGTACTCAGCTGAAGAGCTGAGGATCCTCTTCAAATCTCTTTACCCTTCCCTCTGTGCAACAACCCCTCTCCATTACTGAGTCACAAATTATGGGCACCATGGCCTCCATAAACTTTGATCTATGTCCCCTCATATAAATGACCACCACATTCTTTGTAGGTTTTCTCTCCCTGCCCTACAACCCCAAAACTTCTTCTGGGCAGGAAGCTGAGGTGTTCAGAGGGTTTACTTCATCTGCTTTCTATCACTCAGGCATCACCATCATATGCTGCCTGTTGCCCAATATTTGAAAAATATGGTTTCGGGCGCCTGGGTGGCTCAGTTGGTTAAGCGACTGCCTTCGGCTCAGGTCATGATCCTGGAGTCCCGGGATCGAGTCCCGCATCGGGCTCCCTGCTCAGCAGGGTGTCTGCTTCTCCCTCTGACCCTCTCCCCTCTCGTGCTCTCTATCTCTCATTCTCTCTCTCTCAAATAAATAAATAAAATCTTAAAAAAAAAGAAAAATATGGTTTCTAATATTTTATCCAATTCTCCTGTTGTTTGAGGCAGGGACATAAGTCTTTTTATTTCATACAGACCTAAGTTAAAATCATAATTATCTTTTGATTGATTTGTTTCCGTAGTTAGCAGATTATACATTCAGGTCCTATTTTTAAGAGGTTCAGAAATTCTTACTAGTTGATGTACAGAATGCAGAAAAACTGTGCCCTAAAAACTGTAAACATTGAATAGAGAACCATGAAAAGAAATAAAAAGTTGAAAAATAAGCTGGTAAATATTTAAATATTTGCATGGATAATTTATCAGCTGTCACTTGGCAAAATTTTGGATTCAATATTAGGAAGTGCATTTTGAGAGTAGAGATTGTTAAGAGATAATGTAGGTTACTGAGAAAAGTTGTTCTAATGTTATTTTACCTAGAAATAAATGTTTTAAATAGTTTTCTGGAAGAATAAGACTGAACAGGATAAATGAATTTTTTCCAATTTCTCTATTTTTGTAACATGCTTTCTCTCAGTCATCTAAGAATGCTTAATCAGCTAATTTCTATTTTCACTGATTAGCCTTCACTGTGCCTGGCTCACTAAATAATCCAGTCACCATCTATATTTTGAGAATGTTGAATTATGACACATAGTCTTCCTACCCTTCTTCTCTAGGATCTCATTTTCATCAAAGTCTTCTTAATGAAAAAAATAACTTCTTTATCAAGGTATGACATTATATAAAACTTCAGTGGAAATGAATATTCTGTATGATTGAAACTTCTCTTCATTTATCCACATTCTAAAATGTTAAGCAGCTGTATTTTGCATCTTTTTTTCTGTTTAATTCTTAAACACAAAGCTATTTGATATCCGTGGTATCAGAGACTCATTTGTGAACACCAAAAGCTGTATGTTCTCAGGTACAGTGTGTGGGGCTCTTGACTCCTTTCCAGAGGGCTAAGATTATGGAAATTAGATTTCTGGTTGAATGTCTAATTACTGCTGAGGTGAATGCCTACGAAAGTGTGTGCAATGCTTTAATCAGAAAACTAAGGATGATATTAAAAGTTTTATTCATTAATTCATGTGTTCAATAAATATTTATTCCATACTTATTATGCTTCAGAGACTGTACATCTGAGTATGTAATGATAAATATAAATGTCAATTATAAATATTGAGGCTTGGTTAACATTAACACCCTAATTCTCTGCATTTGATTTTCCATAATGGGTTAGCTATATTATATTTAATATGTAGTAATAAAACTGAATTTTTGTCAAGAACTCTTTACTACTCTAATTTACCCTATTTACTCTTCTAATCCTAGGTATAAATTATTGAAGTGCTTGAAGTGCGGTTCTGGGTAGTTTTGAAATAAACGACTGCCTTCGGCTCAGGTCATGATCCTGGAGTCCCGGGATCGAGTCCCGCATTGGGCTCCCTGCTCAGCAAGGAGTCTGCTTCTCCCTCTGACCCTCTTCCCTCTTGTGCTCTCTGTCTCTCATTCTCTCTCTCAAATAAATAAATAAAATCTTAAAAAAAATAATAAATTTAAATAGTGGTAGAATGTAGCTGACCTAGTCTGGTTTAAAAAAAAATAAGCATGATTGATCTGACTGCAGCACCAAATGAAGCCTCACTTTTCATTTTCCTAAAGACCTAACTTTACACTGGCTCTTTGGATAGTATGAGTCCTAAACATCAGTACCAGAGTAATACTAATTAGTAAAGGTGGTTTTTATAACTACAGTAAAAGGGGAGACTCAGAGAGAAGCTTCTTTCAGCAAACCTCCTCCTACAGATGTGATCTGGTTTATGGTGGCTATTTGGCATTGCACATTTTTTACTACAAGTCTCAAAAAAACATCTTGATAGAGTATTTCTGTAAGTAGTTTCAGAGGATTATTTATGGCTCTGCAAAGATGCCAGATTGCCTCATTTTGAGACAATTAAACAGGACTTTAGGCAGCCGTTATTTGCATCTTTAGGAGAAAACCCATTAGCACAAGGCCAGGGGTTCATTGGGGCCTGGAGAAGCTACCTTGAATAATAATCCTGGACCCCAGTAAACTGGAGCAAGCAGAGCCAGTGATGCTTGTTAGAGCAGTCTGCATGTAGACAGACAGGCACAGAAACAGAAGTTGGGAGTCTTTTAGGATGATAACTAATATATTTTTTATGAGGCAGACTGAAATGAGACTCCAGAGAGAGCGACAGAAAAGACTGATCAGAAAGAGTAAAATTGGTGACAAGAAGATTGGAAAAGTAGAATTCATTGTAAAACATATAAATCATGGGGAAGTCAGTGCACAGAAACCGACTAAACTCCAGAAATCCACATTTTGCTAGAGGTCAGCTTAATGAATTATCAATGTGAATACTTAAAATCTTTACTATTTTACCACATATGGGGGAAGACCAGTTGTTGACTAGAAAGAAAATATCATCTCTCTGTCAGTAGATTCAATGTCTTATTAGGAAATACCCACTCGCAGATTTGGAATAAAGAAGACAGGAAGAATTCTTTCAAAAGCACAATAAAAAAAAATTTAACAGTTCTTGGTCTCTGTGTTAGCAGCTAACATACAAACTGACCCACTCACACAGCCAATATTGACATCGATATTCCCACTTCCTGAAATAGATTTAGCTAATGTTAGATGAAATACAACCAATGTAGTTTAAGAGTCAAGAGCTAGCTGTTCTAGTAGGGATAGACATGGTGAAGGGGACAGATGAAGTGAAGAGACCATTTTTCTTCTTTTTAAAAAATGTTCCCTGTTCTTGACTTAGCCACCTCTTCTCATATAAAGTTCTACAAATAAACTATTCCAAAATTTGCTATGTTCAGGTACTATGCCAGGCACTGGAAAAACAAAAATATTAAAAATTTGGTCTTTTTCCTCAAAAAGCTCATAAATGAGGAAAGAGACAAACAGTGGGAATTGTGTTTGATAAGTGTAATGCATGTCTTAGGTTTCTATGCCAGCCATATAGAGGTGAAATATGAGATAACATATTTCATTTCCTTCATGAGTTGGAATACTTGCCTGAAGAAACAGAATGCTAGAAAATTTCATCCGTTCAATCTGCCTAGCCCAAATATAAATGTAAAATAAAGTCTAAAAACTAGTGTTGTTTATTTCTAAAAAATTCAGAGAAAGTGTGACAACTTACAAAGCTATTTATTTTAAAGACTATATATACTTTTTAATTAGGAATACTCACCTAAATCTCATCTACTGTAGCAGGTTCATTTCATGCTGTTCAAACTTCATTAAAAAAAAAAAGGCAAAATGAACCTACCAACAATAAAACACTTGATTACAGCTGCAACCTAGATGGAATAGGATTTTGTAAACAGTTTTTATGGTGTTTTCATGGACATTTAAGACTCTAATAACAGGTATCTCACTAGCAAAAGAATATATATATAATATTAGTTTTTGTATATTGAAACAATGTAATATAAGCTATGTGTACAGTATACAGTATATGCACAATATGTACTCATATGTAAATATGTATATCTTTATGCATATACATACACACACATACACAGACATATTTATGAAATAGAAGGCTGACATAGAAAACTAATGAAGTTGTTGCTCATACCTATCAAAATTTAAGGGGCATACTTCACAGAACTAGAACAAATAATTCTAAAATTTGTATGGAACCACAAAAGATCCTGAATAACAGAAGTAATCTTGAGAAAGAAGAACAAAGATGGGGATATCATGCTCCCTGCTTTCAAACTGTACAACAAAGCTACAGTAATCAAAACAGTATGGTATTAGTACAAAAACAGACACACAGACAAAAGAACAGAATTGAGAGGCCAGAGATAAACTCACACACATATGAAAAATTAATCTATGACAAGGAAGCCAAGAACATACAATGGAGAAAGAGCAGTCTTTTTAATAAATGTTGGGAAAAGTGGACAGTCACATGCAAAAGGATAAAATTTGACCACAATCTTACACCATACACAAAAATTAACTCAAAATGGATAAAAGATTTGAATGTAAGTCCTGAAACCATGAAAGTCTTAGGGAAAAACATGGGTGGTAAACTCCTTGACATCAGTCTTAGCAACATATTTGTGGATCTGTCTCCAAAGTCAAGGGAAACAGAAGCAAAAGAAAACAAATGGGTCTACATCAAACTAAAAAGCTTCTATATAGCAAAGGAAACCAGCATCAAAACAAAAAGGTAATCTGCCAAATGGGTGAAAATATTTGCAAGCCATAGATTCAATAAAGGGTTAATATCTAAAATATATAAGAAATTCATACAATGCAACACCAAAGGGGGAAAAAAACCTGATTAAAAAATGGGCAAAGGGGGATGCCTGGGTGGCTCAGTCAGTTAAGTATCTGCCTTCGGCTCAGGTCATGATCCCAGGGTCCTGGGATCGAGCCCCACATTGGGCTCCCTGCTTAGCGGGGAGCCTGCTTCTCCCTTTCCCTCTGCCTCTCCCCTGATTTGTGCTCTCTTGCTCTCTCTCTCTCATGAGAAGATGTTCAATACCACTAATCTTTAGAGAAATGCAAATCAAAACCACAACATAATATCACCTTATACCTGTCAGAATGGCTACTACAAAAAAGAAATAACAAGTGTTGGTGAGGATGTGGAGAAAAAGGAACCCTTGGGGCACCTGGGTGGCTCAGTTGGTTAAGTGTCTACCCTTGGCTCAGGTCATGATCTCAGGGTCCTAGGATCTAGCCCTGCACTGGACTCCCTGCTCAGTGGGGAGTCTGTTTCTCCCTCCCCCTGATCTTGTGCTCTCACTCGCTCATGCTCTCTCTCTCTCTCTCCCCCCTCAAATAAATAAGATCTTTTACAAAAGAAAAAGAAAAAGGAACTCTTGTGCACTATTGGTGGGAGTATAAATTGGTACAGCCACAGTATAAAACAACATGGAGGTTACTCAAAAATTAAAATAAAACTACCATATGATCCAGTAATTCCACTTCTAGGTATTTATCTGAAGAATACAAAAATACTCATTTGAAAAGATATATGCACCCCTATGTTTATTGCATCATTATTTTCAATAGCCAAGATATGAAGACAACATAGTGTCCATTGATAGATGCATGGGTAAAGAAGATGTGGTATCCATATATACAATAGAATACCATGCAGCCATAAAAGAGGATGAGACCTTGCCATTTGAGATGACACGGAAGATCTAGAGGGTATTATGCTAAGTGAAATAAGTCAGGCTGAGAAAGAGAAATACCATATGATGTCACTTATATGTGGAATCTAAAGACAAAGCAAAAGGATAAACAAAAAATGAATAAAAAACAAACCAAATGAATAAACAAACAAAAGGCAGAAGCAGATTACAAATAAAAAGAACAAACTGGTGTTTGCCAGAGGGGTGGGAAATGGGGGAGATGAGCAAAATATGTGCAGGTAAGTACTTGATACAGGCTTCTAGTAATAGAATGAATAAGTAACAGGAATAAAAGACCCAGCATAGGGAATATAGTCAACGACATTGTAATAGAGTTGCATGGTGACAGATGGTAGCTACACTTGCAGTGAGCGTAGCATAAAGTATAGAGAGGGTGAATCATTATGTTATATACCTGAAACTAATGTAACATTACTTGTCAACTATACCAAGTTAAAAAAAAAATGAGTACAACGTATATATAAAATGCAATGGTTAAGAAGCTGATTTTTTTTAAAGATTTTATTTATTTTATTTGAGAGCGAGCAAGAGAACACAGAGAGCACACAGAGGGAGAGGGATAAGCAGACGCCCCACTGAGCAGGGAGCCTGATGTGGGGCTCAATCCCAGGACCCTGGGACCATGACCTGAGCTGAAGAAGACCTGAGCAGACACTTAACCGACTGAGCCACCCAGGTGCCCCAGAAGCTGATTTTTTTTTTTTAACTGAACCCATATTCCACAATTCTCCACGTCTTCCTACTCACTTTTCAATTTCCAACCTCAAGTCCTTTAAAAAAATATTTTTCTGCCTTTTTAATGTCAACTACCAAACCAAGCTGTTGCACTCTGTATGGCTTCTAGATAAAGTACATCTTACTATTTGGGAATAGTAATATAAATCCAAATGTTTTGCCTCCAACACCAAGGCTGAGAAGATTTTGTTAAGATGACTGCTGATATCCTGATCTCTGTTCTATACTAGGCAGGACATACTGAATATGAATAGCACTGGGGAAGGGAACAACCAGAGCACTATGAGCCAGAGACCCAGATCCTAGTGGGAACTGCTGGCACAGGCAAGCAAGATCCAGAATCAAAGGCAAAAATAATGGAACAAATATTAATCAGCTTTTATCGTAGAGAAAAGGAATTTTTCTTTCCGACTTGTTTTATAGTCAAACTGTGTCTTGAGTGGCGGGACCTGTGTGACTGTGGCTTAAGATAATTCTAACAGGTATCCTGCAGGTGCTGTTGATGTAACATAAAATAGAACAGGTATTAGAACATAGAACAGTATATTAGAATCAGTGTTCTAATACCAATTTTACCACTTATTCTCCATAAATTTAGAAAACCATTCTTCGAAATCCACTTATTTTTTTCAATAGGCAAAATCTCTTCAGATTGTGATGACAATCTAGGGGGATATTAAAAGTAAAACAAGTTATCAGGGTTTAATACATTCTTTGTCTTCTCTTCTAGTAAATAATATATAGAAGAAGGACTGGGAGTTTCAGGTGCCTCCTCTAGCTACTAGCTGCTGGTTTATTGATGTGCTTAGCAACATTCAAAATGTTGTGTTAGAGAAGTAGAGGATGCAATAGGTACACAGAATCTGGTTACAAAGAAATGGCATCTGGGATGGATTGCTACATCACCCAGTAAGATAATTCCCTTTTATTTGATCCCCAATGTTTGTGGGTTTCACACTTGTGGTTAAGGGGATAAGAAAGTGCTTTAGAAACAAGGAGAGACTGCTCAGCACAAGTAAAGAACACCTGCCTCATCTTGCCACCAACTTGCTTGCACCACTCATACCATCTCTGTGGTTCTTGGCCCTCCTTATTTAATATACCTCAGCACCTCATCCTCCCCTGCTGCTGGTAGGAAAAATGAATTTTTGTTTAAATACCATCTTAAGTAAATTAGTGTGTATAAGCATGATTTGTATGATTACAGCAGTTAGTAATTAGTGTAAGTAGAGATCATGTCACAATTAGCAAACATCATTAAAGCATACAAGTATAGAAAAGCCTGTATTTTTTTTTTTTTTTGCAAGGAAAAAAAGTGCATTGCATGACTTCCCCAATCACCTTTTGGAACAAACTTGACATCAAACGTATTGTACTTCATATCTAGGTAAAAATTATTACACAGGAATTTTTTAGGAGTATTTTTCTTAACAAATTTTAAATTAATTTTTAAAATCCAGAAAAATAAAATGCCAAAAACAAAATTTTTCTCTTCCTTTCTTCCTGTTTCCATGTGAAAGAACTGTCTATCACTTATACTATGTCTCTTGGAGGGAAGTTTTATTTATGGTTTCACCCTTCTTAGTGCCCTAATGGAAACTGACTTTTTGTGTTTATCAAATACTATCTTATACTGCTATTAAAATGTATGAATGCCAAATTTTTCCACCTACACTACAAGCTCTTTTGAGTATAGGAACCTTATACTTTTACATTCCTTATGCTCACAGCCCCAAAGATGATGCCTTCCAAGTATCCAGTAGTTGCTGAGTCAATTTTTTTTAAAAAACTTAGTAAAATGTTTATGCTAGTAGTAATTATTTAAATAAGTTTAATTTGTCTCAATAGATCAAATCTATATAATCAAAGAATAACAATGATCTGTTCAGCATTTTTAAAGTATAAAAAATATTTTGTTGTACACTAGCCCTTTGTGTCTTTATAACTGCCTCATGAGGAAATTATTTATACAAATATTGAGGGCAAAAACTCAAAGAAGTTAGAGACAATGTGAAGTTATAGCATGTCATTCGGAATGCAACTGGTGGAGGTACAAATTAAATTCAAGAACTTTAGCTTTTAAATACTTAAAAATCTGAATCTATTTAATTACACATTAACTCTATTTTTAAAAAATATATGAAAGAGAATTTATGTAAAAGAAAGGAAGTCTAACTAGCTTTGTGAAAAATAAATACATCTTTGAAAGAACACTTTTTCAAGAAAATATATACGTTTGGTTCTCATTATTCATTATAGTCATGTTCTGTAAAGTTGCTGCAAACAGTGAATTAGGAAATCCTGAATCATTGCTCCTTGAAAAAATGCAGCGTTAGATGCCTACAAGCCATGGCCACAACATTTTTGCACACATAACCTTGTTTTACATGTCTTTTGTTTAAAAGCACCTTATTTAATACATATTGTTGATTCATTAACATTAACCCACAGTCAACAGCACTATAACCCATGCCTGAGCAAAGCTTGTCCAACACACATAGTCTCAGTAAGGCACATCACAGCCTTTTGTAATTAGGAACAGTAGACAGCACTCAACACTCTGCTAGGTGGCCATTTTAAGCAGTGACATTAATAATAAAATATGAAAAATAGCATGGCAATAAATAACCCACAAAAAGTACACTTGTTTATAATATAAGAACCAAAACAAGAAGGCAAACTGTCTCTTGATTTGATCTTAGATGGGAAAGCACATGTTGGGTGATTCACATTTTTCACCTCTCTGGACATATGTATGTCTCCAAATTACCGTGAAAGTAACATGAGCACTGATTTGGGGGTTACAAGTAAATTTTAGTCGGTTAGCGAATTTGTAAACACAGAATCCATGAATAATGAGAATCAACTATACTAAAATTCCCAAACAAGAAATATTGTACTATGCATTAAAGAAGATGAATAAAATATTATCCCTGATTTTGAAAGGTTCAAAGTCTATCTGGGGCAGGCGCCTGGGTGGCTCAGATGGTTAAGCGTCTGCCTTCGGCTCAGGTCATGATCCCAGGGTCCTGGGATCAAGTCTCGCGTTGGGCTCCCTGATCCTTGGGAGCCTGCTTTTCCCTCTGCCTCTCTCTCTCTCTCTTCCATGAATGGATAAATAAAATCTTTTAAAAAAAAAAAGTCTATCTGGGGAGATGGAATATCAACAGGTAATGCCAGTCCAATGTAATTGCGTTATCACTGGAGAATCACGAAGGAGGAAACAATTTGATCTTTAGTTTGCATGTGACTGTGTCCTTCAATATTACACATATGGAACAGTAGGGTCAATTCCCACTGCAATTCTTACCACTTTCAATGTATGAACCAGCTCCTCCTTTCTGATATGAAAGAAATCTCAAAAAGCACCGCCTCATTGTTTCTCTACCCTTTTTGGTGCTCAGTAAAGCAAATTAAGGCTTCATGGAAATTTGAATTTAGAAAAGTGAAACATTTCTTATATCTCTGTATTATATACCACCCCTATACATTTTCCCACTGAACTGGTTCTATAAGCATTATTAGAAAAAAAAAAATGCCAGTACCCTCTTTCTCCATGGAAGGAAAAATGTAACATATAGCAAAATAATGACTGGGGAAGTCATGTAATTACTACAAAGTAATTACGTAATTACTTTTCCTTTCTTCTTTGAGGCTTATCCAAATAAGGTCTATGTATTTCCATAAAGCCTAAAATTTCTTACCTTTCTCAACTTTGCAGTTGATTATATTTCTTTGGGTAACATAGGTCTTTCTAAAAATAACTATTTTTATGATTCAGATCTGAGATCTAGTCCCATAGATTAATACTTGTATACCTGGCAATGTATAATTCCAGTTTTGTTTCCCAATTTTCTGGCCTGGGAATACTGTACCCTGGAAAATAAAGTGTAATTATTTTGCTATATGCTACATTTTTCCTATGACACACCTATTTTACTCTAGGATCTGATTCTTTTTTTTATCTTTCTTTAATTTTCTCAGAGAATTGTTTTTCCCTTCAACTCATCCTTTATATTCTCTACTCCATCTACAACAAAACAACACCAACAACTTTCATAACTATTTAAAACTCTATTGTTCATGTAAATAAGACTTGATCTTAATTATCTTCGGCAGAACTCTATATCTTTTGTTGGGAAGTGCCTTAAATGCCAAAACATGGTTTAAACTCATCGCTTCCAGTTAATCACATTTAAATTTCATAGTGAACCATGGACCCCTTTTAATCTGTCCCAATTTTAAGTTGCATCTCATATTATAATTGTAGATTTCCTTTTCTTACATTTTTTTTTTAGAAACAAAGTCTTTTTTTTTTTAAGATTTCATTTATTTATTTGACATAGAGAGCAAGAGAGCACAAGCTGGGGGAACAGTAGAGGGTGAGGGAGAAGCAGGCTCCCTGCCAAACAAGGAGCCAGATGCGGGGCTCGATCCCAGGACCCCGGGATCATGACCTGAGCCAAAGGCAGATGCTTAACCACCTGAGCCACCCAGACGCCCCTCCTTTTCTTACATTTTTGTATGTCTATTAAATTAGCTCTTTTTTCCACTGCTCTACCATGAAACCTCTCTGAGTTTGCATTCTCTGAATTTGAAATTAACCTTCAGCTATTATTTGAAAAGGATTTATTTAGGTGAATTTGAAATACATATTTACTTTCTGTACTAAGACACTGAAACTCCAAAAGAAACTATTTTACCCCCAAGACTGTATGTTATGTAAAGCACTTTGAACATTACTCTGCTCCACAACCCAACAGTGCTGTCACTTGACCTCATTCACTTGTTGAAATGGGATTCATTTTGGTCAGAATTAGTTTTTTTAATTGATATTTATATAAATTTTCAACTCAGTTTGATCTCCTATGATCACCCTTGTGGCATAGAGATTATACACTTTGGTGAAGTTTGTTCTGTAAAACCTCACAGATTATTATCATTACTCTCTCATTTAGAAAATTGGGAAAATTGTTCTGGGATGTGTTGGCAGCAAAAATATATTAATATTTTATAGTTTTGTATCATTAGAGGAAATAGAAGCTTTTGAAATATCATTTTGTTAATCAGTTGATCTTTCCCCTCAATAATTGGGTCTTTCAATTTACTTCTAAAATTACTGGTTATGGTTTTTCAGGTAATATAAAGTAAAATTCATTTAATAAAAAAATGACATTTGAAAATAATAGATTTTTTCTTGTATTGAATTCAATTCTCTCAACACTCTTGGTGGCTAATTCATTGCTACTATCATTTAAAACTCTGATCTTCTAATTTTTAATGTTTAAAATTGAGATAATTAGAAATTACATGATAATGACTAATTAAAATATGAACTGCCCTGTGCCTGAAGCACAAATAATGAGTAGGAATGTGCTGAATCTTTTTAATGTTTGGAATTATATTGGTATTTGAGAAATGCAATTATCATTTTTAATAGCAAATTTTTTCATACAAAGAAGTTTTAAAACAGAATTGCAGCTTTAAACCTCCAAATTTGTACAAATACATTAAAAATCTCACATGTCCTTTTAATTTTGATATATATAAACTGTAAATTTGAAGCTGAGATTTTTGTCTATTTATAAAAAGAACATTTGGGGTTACATTAAAATATGTATCTCATCTCATTTTTGAAATATATTAGTCAGCAGGCCAATTCATTATGGGCCAGTTGGTTGGCACTGATGCGGCTACTCAATGAATATTCTAAATACAACCTTAGCCCAAAGTCGTTTGGTGAGAGAGTAAATAGTCAGAACTTTAATTTAGTTACCCTCTCACCAAATAACTCTGAGCTGAGGTTGTATTTATAGAAGCTATATTACATATTTATGTAGAGAGATATTTTGGTAAAACTGTAATAGTAAGGAATATGGAAAGATTTTTGGATGAATTATTAGTTATTAATAAGGATGGCTAAAATAACTGCAGTTGGGTTGTGATGATTGTTTTGCCACTAATTCCATCTAAGAATTTTTTAATTAGGCAGGTTTTTATTAGTTCTGGGTCAAGAGCAAACTCATTGGAAGAATTAATTTTACAAATTGTTCAAACACCTCAGTTATTTCTATTTTAGAATAACTCAACTTTCTTTTTCAGATGATATCATTTTTATCTTTCCAGCTTCACTTGAGATCATAAAATACAACTGGAATTATCTTAGAAAAAAATGTGAGGCTCCAAACTCCAGATAATTTTATGTACATGGAAAAACTAGATCAATTATAAAATATCTATAATACATTCAGTAATCCATAAAAACATTTACTAAAACCTGTGTAAAATATGTGTATAAAAATTTGCAAATAAACTTTAATTATACAGAATGAAGTAGCTTTAGTTTGTCCAAATATGAATCTCAAAATTAAGAATATTTTCTGAATTGGCCAGATAACATTGTTTCATACCCCATTTCAATTTGCAAATTGGCCACATTGCCTAAGTTGTGTGAACATGAAGAATTTTCATGAACCTAAAAACAATGAAACACAGAATGTGTACTATAGTGCAAACTGAGGAAGAAATGATAACATCACCACCTTTGATTTCTTACTAAGTTCTAGCTAAAAGGAAAAAAAGATGCTGAATCAAAGATACTTCCTATGCTATAATCATGGTCAAGAGCTATTACAAGGCTCATTGGAAGTGATTACATTTTCTTGGAAACCTAAACATTTGATTTCTAAAATGTATGCATACTTAGTGTGAAATTTTGAAGACATGGCATGTCAAAGATAACACATTTAACACGTTGTCTATCCAGTCTCACTGCTAGAATGAAAAGAGGAAATCAGTTTGATAACCTAGACAGACAGGCTTATCTCACATCCCCAAATGAAGCCATGGAAACTATAGATCTGAAAAGTAGCAATACTTTAGAGCAGTGCTGGAAAACAAGGAGGGATCTACAGAGAAAATGTAGATATCAATGGGGTCCCTGAATAAAATTAATAATATCTAATTATTAATTATCTAATTAATAATATCTAAAAATACAAATTATCTAAATTTATTCATGAATCAAGAAAAAAATCCGTATAACATAATAACCATGGGGGGAAAAATGTAGTTCATGTTTTATGAAAAATATACATTAGTCCCCAAAGGTTATGTGGCTGAGTTTTATAAAACTTTGAAGGAACAGAAAATTCCTGTGTTATATAATCTCTTCCAGAAAAACAAGGGAATCTGCTTTATTGTAGGGCTTGTGAAACATCAGCTTAATGAGTCAAAACCAAATCACTATCTCTCTATATATACTTTCATGATCAATAAATAAAAATTGTAACTTCATAGTTACCCACTGACACTTGATGTTGTTTTATTTTTTATTTATTTGACAGAGAGACAACCAGAGAGGGAACACAAGCAGGCAGAGTGTGAGTGGGAGAAGCAGGCTTCCTACCAAGCAGGAAGCCCAGCACAGGGCTCCATCCCAGGACCCTGGGATCACGACCTGAGCTGAAGGCAGACTCTTAACCAACCGAGCCACCCATGTGCCCCCACTTGATGTTATCATACTCATTCATTTGCATAAAAAGAAAAAAATGTATATCCTGTTATTTAAATTTATATTTCCCTAATTACCTGTCAGATTGAGAATCTGTTCATGTTTACTAGTGATTACTTTTGTAAACATGGATAAATCTTGAAAAGAACAGTCTATATAATATAGTTCATACACACATGCATTATATTTGTTGAGTAGTTACAAAAACATATATAGCAATGATATTCACCAAATTCTGCATCATGACCACCTTCTGGGAGGGCTTAAGCTAGAGTGAGCTAAGACTAAAATTGAGGAGATTAGATTTTTGTTCACAAATATTTACTCCTTTCTTCCCATGACATCCATCAAAAGAGTAAATTCAGCACCCTATTGATTTGGAGCTGGTCCATGTGATTTGTTTGAGCAGTAAAATATGGATTGAAGTGAAGGTATAAGAACCCCGAGGAGAAATCCTATATTTCCACTCACCTCTCTGGGAATTTCCATTTCCTCCATGAAAAGAAAATGTTCCCAGTTTCTGCTGTCACTCAACCAAAGCCCAAAATTGGTACAGGTGGAATGGACCCAAACTCAATGGCAGCCTTTATGAGAGCTGACCAAACCATCCCTTAGACACATGAGCAAGAAATCCATATTATATAAAATAGTCCTGCAAATCAACAGAAAAAAAATGACAAAGGATATAAACAAATACATTACAGAAGACTAAATGTAAATAAGCACCATAAGAAAGATGCTCAAATTTGTTAGGAAAGTACAGGAAAAAAATTGGGGAAGTTATAATTAAAATGTCAAATAAAGCAGCACTTTTCTCTTACCTCATTGGTAAAATTACCACCTTGATCATATATAGTGTTAGTGAGGGTACGGGGAATTGAGCATCATATACCTTTGCTGGAAATGTTAATTATTATAGCATTTTTGGAACACAATTTGACAGTACCTATTAACTTAAAAAATATACAAATATAGAGCCTCAGAGTTTCCACTTCTATAGATCATAGAAAAATATTGTGCACATACATGGAGAGTCATGCAAAACTCTATTTATTGCAGCAGTTTAGTGAGAAGTTAAATGTACCTTCCTGTCCAATTGTTAAATAATATCAAGAACTGGCCAAATAACTTAGATACTTGCTCCAGGAAGGTAAGACTAAGAATCAATTATAATAAGCTTACTCATTAAGAATAACATTTCTTGAAGGGGAGGAGCTAGATGGTGGAGGAGTAGGAGACCTAAATTTCGCCTGATCCCAGGAATTCAACTAGATAGGGATCAAAACATTCTGAACACCTATGAACTCAACAGGAGAGTGAAGAAAACAATAGCAGCAACTCTCTGAACAGAAAAGCAATCACTTTCTGGAAGGTAGGACGTGCAGAGAAGTGAATCCGGGGTGATATTTGGGAGGATAGATGGCATGGGAGGGGGCCTCCATCTGCTGCTACTGGCAAATGATAGAGCAGCGGAGAACAAAATTGGAACTTTTAGAAGTCTACTCCACTGAGGGACGTTGCTCCAGTGGCTAAGTGGTGGGTGGAACTGTCGCGGGACAGTGTGGTCTCAGGACCCTCGGGGTCACACAAGACCGGGGGTGACTGAGTGCGGCAGAGCTTCCAGGTATCGGAGCGGGGAAGCTGGCTGCAGAGACAGAGCCGAGGGGCGGGCTCTCAGCTCGGGGTTGCCATAAACTGTGATCGGCGACACAGTCGGGCCACTGCTCCTCCAACAGTGACCCAACAAGAGACAGATCCAGGGAGACTCCCCTTCCTGCCCCGGGAGGAGCAGAGTGGGAGTGCATCACAGGGATCTGCTGGGTTTGGAGACTCCACACTGGGTCGTGCACCAGAGATAGAAATGCTCAGTCACAGGCCGGGTGAGCACGGAGTGAACCGGAGACCAGGGACACGGGAGTGACTGACTGCTTTTCTCTGGGGGCTCACTGAGGAACAGGGCCCTGAGTTCTCGGCTCCTCTGGGGCAGATTATTGGGAGGCCGCCATTTTCACTCTCGTCCTCCAAAGCTGTACCGAGAGCTTGCAGGGAACAAAAGCTCCTGAGAGCAAACCCGAGCAGATTACTTAGCTCGGACTGACAAGGGCGGGGCAATTCCGCCTCCAGCAAAGACATTTGGGAACCCACGGCAACAGGCCCCTCTCCCAGAAGATCCACAAGAACAGCCAGCCAAGACCAAGTTTAACAATCAATGAGAACAGCAGAACTCCAGCGCTAGGGGAATATTGCACATAGAATTCACGACTTTTTCCCCATGATTGTTTAGTCTTTCAAAATTAATTTTTTTCTTTTTCTTTTTGAATTTTTCTTTTTCCCTTTTTCAACCAACATCTTATCAATACCTGTTTTAAAAGATCTTTTTTATTTTTCATTTTTAGAGTCATATTCTATCCCTTCATAGTAGTTAACCTTATTTCTGGTATATATATATATAAAAGTTGTTTTCTCTTTAAAATTTTGGGATACAGTTTCTTCTAACAGATCAAAATATACCCTAAATCTCTAGTGTATGGCTTTGTTGTAGTCTCCTGCCTGATCACATTTTCTCTCCTTTTTTTTTAAACCTCTTCTTTCTTTTTTCAATCAACTTCTTATCTTATCCATTCCTTTTATAAAATCTTTTATACTTTTCATCTTTACAGTCATATTCCATCCCTTCATCGTATTTACCCTTACATTTGTACATATATAAGTTTTTCTTTCTTTAAAATTTTGGGAGGCACTTTCTTCTAACAGAACAAAATATGCCCAAAATCTAGTGTGGGGCACTGATCTATGCACCAGCCTGATCATATTTGATCATATTCTGTTTTTTTTTGTTTTTGTTTTTGTTTGTTTGTTTTTATCTTTTTCTTTTTCCTTTCTGAAACCCTTTCTGGAGAAATAAAAAAACTAAATTCTAACCAAGTCGAAATCAAAAAGGCTATTAATGAGGTGCAATAAAAAATGGAGGCTCTAACCGCTAGGATAAATGAGGCAGAAGAGAGAACTAGGGATATAGAAGACCAAATGATGGATATTAAGAAACTGAGAAAAAGAGGGATAAAAAAACTACTGGATCACCAGGGCAGAATTCAAGAGAAAAGTGATACCAGAAGACAAAACAACATTACAATAATTGGAATCCCAGAAGAAGAAAGAGAGAGGGGCAGACCCTATATTGGAGCAAATTATATCAGAGAACTTCCCTAATTTGGGGAAAGAAACAGGCATCAAAATCCAGGAGGCACACAGAGAATCCCTCTCAAAATCAATAAAAATAGGTCAACACCCCGAAATCTAATAGTAAAACTTATGAGTCTCAGAGAAAAAGAGAAAATCCTGAAAGCAGCTTGGGACAGAGATATGTAACATAAAATGGTAGAAACATTAGATTGGCAGCAAACTTATCCACAGAGACCTGGCAGGCCAGAAAGGACTGCCATGATATCTTCAGACCACTAAATGAGAAAAATATGCAGCCAAGGATACTATATTCAGCTAGGCTGTCATTGAAAATAGAAGGAGAGATAAAAACCTTCCAGGACAAACAAAAACTAAAGGAATTTGCAAACACGAAACCAGCCCTAGAAGAAATATTTAAAGGAGTCCTCTAAGCAAAGAGAGAGCCTAAGAGTAACATAGACCAGAAAGGAACTAAGACAATATACCATAACATTCACCTTATAGGCAACACAATGGCACTAAATTCATATCTTTCAATAGTTACCCTGAATGTAAATGGGCTAAATGCCCCAATCAAAAGACACAGGCTATCAGATTGGGTAAAAAAACAAGATCCATCAATATGCTGTCTGCAAGAGACTAATTTTAGACCCAAAGACACCCCCAGATTGAAAGTGAGGGGGTGGAAAATGATTTACCATGCTAATGGACACCAAAAGAAAGCTGGGGTGGCAATCCTTAGATCAGACAAATTCGATTTTAAACCAAAGACTGTAATAAGAGATGAGGAAGGACACTATATCCTACTTAAAGGGTCTATCCAAAAGAAGATCTAACAATTGTAAATATCTATGACCCTAACACGGGAGCAGCCAATTATATAAAACAATTAATAACAAAAGCAAAGAAACACATCAACAACATACAAAAATAGTGGGGGACTTTAACACCCCCCTGACTGAAATGGACAGATCATCTAAGCAAAAGATCAACAAGGAAATAAAGACTTTAAATGACACACTGGACCAAATGGACTTCACAGATATATTCAAAGCAACAGAATACACATTCTTCTGTAGTGCCCCTGGAACATTCTCCAGAATAGATCACATACTAGGTCACCAATCAGATCTCAACAGGAACCAAAAGATTGGGATCATTCCCTGCATATTTTCGACCACAATGCTTTGAAACTAAAACTCAAACTGAAGAGGAAAGTCGGAAAGAACTCAAATACATGGAGGCTAAAGAGCATCCTACTAAAGAAAGAATGGGTCAACCAGGAAATTAAAGAAGAATTAAAGAAAATTCATGGAAACCAATGAAAATGAAAACACAACTGTTCAAAATCTTTGGGATGCAGTAAAGGCAGTCCTAAGAGGAAAGTATATAGCAATACAAGCCTTTCTCAAGAAACAAGAAAGGTCTCAAACACACAACCTAACCCTACACCTAAAGGAGCTGGAGAAAGAAGAGCAAATAAAGCCTAAACCCAGCAGGAGAAGAGAAATAATAAAGATTAGAGCAGAAATCAATGAAATAGAAACCAAAAGAACAGTAGAACAGATCAATGAAACTAGGAGCTTGTTCCTTGAAAGAATTAACAAGATTGATTAACCCCTGGCCAGACTTATCAAAAAGAAAAGAAAAAGGAGCCAAATAAATAAAATCATGAATGAAAGAGGAGGGATCACTACCAACACCAAAGAAATAGAAACAATTATAAGAACATATTATGAGCAACTCTATGCCAGCAAATTAGATAACCTGGAAGAAATGGGTGCATTCCTAGAGATGTATCAACTACCAAAACTGAACCAGGAAGAAATAGAAAATGTGAAAGACCTATAACCACTAAGGAAATTGAAGCAGTCATCAAAAGTCTCCCAACAAACAAAAGCCCAGGGCCAGATGGCTTCCCAGGGGAATTCTACCAAACATTTAAAGAAGAATTAATACCTATTCTTCTGAAACTGTTCCAAAAAATAGAAATGGAAGGAAAACTTCCAAAATCTTTTTATGAGGCCACCATTACCTTGATCTCAAAGCCAGACAAAGACCCCATCAAAAAAAGGAGAATTACAGAACAATATCCCTGATGAACATGGATGCAAAACTTCTCATCAAAATACTAGCCAATAGGATCCAACAGTACATTAAAAGGATTATTCACCACGACCAAGTGGGATTTATCCCTCGGCTGCAAGTTTGGTTCAACATCCACAAAACAATCAATGTGACAGAATACATTAATAAAAGAAAGAACAAGAACCATATGATCCTTTCAATAGATGCAGAAAAAGCATTTGACCAAGTACAGCATCCTTTCTTGATCAAAACTCTTCAGAGTATAGGGATAGAGGGTACATACCTCAATATCATAAAAACCATCTATGAAAAACCTATAGCGAATATCATTCTCAATAGGGAAAAACTGAGAGCTTTCTCCCTAAGGTCAGGAACATGCCAGGGATGTCCACTGTCACCACTGCTATTTAACATATTATTAGAAGTTCTAGCCACAGCAATCAGACAACAAAAGAAATCAAAGGCATCTGAATCAGCAAAGAAGAAGTCAAACTCTCACTGTTTGCAGATGATATGATACTTTATGTTGAAAACCCAAAAGACTCCACCCCAAAACTGCTAGAACTCATACAGGAATTCAGTAAAATGGCAGGATAGAAAATCAATGCACAGAAATCAGTGGCATACCTCTACACCAACAACAAGACAGAAGAAAGAGAAATTAAGTAGTCGAACCCATTTACAATTGTACCCAAAACCATAAGATACCTAGGAATAAATCTAACCAAAGAGGCAAAGAATCTGTACTCCAAAAACTATAAAAACTCATGAAAGAAATTGAGGAAGACACAAAGAAATGGGAAAACGTTCCATGCTCATGGATTGGAAGAGAAAACATTGTGAAGATGTCAATGCTACCCAGAGCAATCTACACATTCAATACAATCCCTATCAAAATACCATCCACTTTTTTCAAAGAAATGGAGCAAATAATCCTAAAGTTTGTATGGAACCAGAAAAGACCCCGAATAGCCAGAGGAATGTTGAAAGAGAAAAGCAAAGCTGGTGGCATCACAATTCCGGACTTCAAGCTCTATTACAAAGCTGTCATCATCAAGACAGTATGGTATTGGCACAAAAACAGACACATAGATCAATGGAACAGAATAGAGAGCCCAGAAATGGACCCTCACCTCCATGGTCAACTAATCTTCGGCAAGGCAGGAAAGAATGTCCAGTGGAATAAAGACAGTCTCTTCAACAAATGGTATTGGGAAAATTGGACAGCCACATGCAGAAGAATGAAAGTGGACCATTTCCTTACACCACACACAAAAATAGACTCAAAATGCTTGAAAGACTTAAATATGAGACAGGAGTCCATCATATGGGGGGATGGGTTAGCCTGGTGATGGGTATTAAAGAGGGCACGTACTGCATGGTGCATTGGGTGTTATACGCAAACAATGAATCATGGAACACTACATCAAAAACCAATGTTGTAATGTATGGTGATTAACATAACATAAAAAAAAAGAATAACATTTCTTGTCAAAACTTGCTTCCAGTACCTCACTTCTCTGTTCCCACCAATGGAAAAGGGTTACATTATAAATTCTGCTCAGTCCCACTCAGTTCTTTACCATGTAAGACTTTCTTAAAAAGTTACCCTGCCCAAACAAAATCTTGATTCCCTTTTCCCGGACATCCCTAAGACTATGTCAACTTGAATTTTTCTCTTATTGCAGTCAATCTAATCGTTGCCTGGTTACAGATTTTCCTGGTGGTCTTTTGAGAACTGAAGACGGACATTTGAAATTGCAGTATCAAAATATACAAAATAGCAGTAAAGAGCACAGTTCTGGGGTCAGATTTCCTGAAGGTGAACCCTGAAACCACATCTTCCTAGCAGTATGACCTTGAGGAAATTAGGTTCTCTCTCTAGTCCTTGTCTGTAAAGTAGGGACAATAACAGAAATTATTTATTGAATTTTTGTGAAAAATAATTCATTTAGATCATATAGGGTGAGGGCACACAGTAAGGTCTCAAAAAGTATTATTTATATGTATATATATTAGATATAAACAACAAGTAAATAAATGACCTAAATCTCTATCAACAGAATGACTAAAAAATGTACAATACATTCTTATTTACAGTTTAAAAAAAGATTAATAATTGAAGAAAATCAAATTGTGACACAAAACATATCATGTGAATTATTAAGTAAAATTATAATACAGGTATATATTTTATATTTAATCAATATATAAAATTGTTTTTGGAGGATGTCATCAAACCAAAAACTGTGTTCATTTCTGGGGGAAAAGAACCGGATTGCAGATTATTGAAAGGGATTTTAGCCTTTTTCCCCCCAAAAATCATGTTCATGTATTAGTGATTTTTCTTAAAAAGGACATATTTGCATTGAAAATTTTTTTAACATTGCGGTGATGAGAAATTGTCTGTATAGCATATTGAATTGTAAAAATGTATATACAATGCCTACCTTTTGCAACTGAAACTTCCAAATACTTTATAAATGAATATCAAAATACTTTCAAATACTGCTCTATTTACAATTTTTGAATAGTCAGTTCAGGAAAGAGACTAAGCAGATGTTTTTACTGAAACATAAGCAACTTTGAGTCGTGCAGTGAGGAGTAATTCCTTAACCAATGAAAATGTCAAGAAAAGTTTAGGTAGGCAAATATCATCCTGCCCAGATGGTTAGATTGAATATTGCTTCATTTAATTTTTGGCAAATCGATCCATTTTGTTTTAGCGAATACATTTCTAGAAATCATAGGATATTTTACATTAGCTCAGAAGGAAATATTTTCCTCAATAAAACCAAGCAGCATATTTCATCTGGTTTTTACTAAGAACAAAAAGAAAGAAATTTCAATCATTGAGATTTGAGGATTAAAACAGAACATCCTCCTATATAACTTTTTTAAGTATCAACCACATATAGTCTAATACCAGGTTGTGGATAACAGCTACCCTCAAAGTCAGTTAATAGATTTCTTTACAATTCTGTTTTAAAAAGTGATAATTTATTGCTTTAAAGTGTACAAATCTCATTCAGAAATTTGTCTGATTGGGGCACCTGGGTGGCTCAGTTGGTTAAGCACCCCACTCTTGATTCGGCTCAGGTCATGATCTCCAGGAGGTGGGATTGAGCCCCACATTGGGCTCTGAGTTCAGTAGGGAGTCTGCTTGGGATTTTCTCTCTCTCCCTCTTCCTCTGCCCCTCCCTCCTGAGCTTTCTCTCTCTCTAAAATAAATGGATAAATCTTTAAAAAAAAAAAAGAAAAAGAAATTTGTCTGCTTTTTAAATATAGGTAGTACCACTAAAACACATTTACAAAGACAAATGAATTTAAGAAAAAGAATACTGACCAGGGAACATTAAGTACTATATTTTATTCTGCTAATTACTAGCTCTAATATGTGATTAATACTCTTTTCAGTTTTATTGATATGTAATTGACACATAGGATTGTATTAGTTTATGGAGTAAAGCATAATGATTTGCTATATGTATATATTGTGAAATGATTAACACAGTAACTACAGTAACCATGCTGTACATTGCATTTCCAAGACTTATTTATCTTCTAACCGGAAGTTTGTACCTTTTGACAACCTTCACCCATTTCCTCCACAGACTATCCTACCAACTCTGACAACCAACAATCTGTTTTCTGCTTTTATGAGTTCAGATTCTACAAATAAGTGTGATCATACAGAATTGGTGTTTCTCTGTCTGACATACTTCACTCAGCATAATGCTCTCGAAGTTCATCCATGTTGTCAAAAATGGCAGTATTTCCTTCTTTTTATGGCTGAATAATAATAGTAATCACATTTCTTTATCCATTCATTTGCTGATGAACACTTAGGCTGTTTCTATGTCTTGCCAATTGCAAATAATGCTTTCAGGAACATAGTGGTATAAATATCTCTTCAAGATAATGACTTTGTTTCCTTCAAATATATGCATAAATGGAATTGCTGGATCATACAGTAGTTCTATATTCAATTTTTTGAGAGACTTCCATACTGTCTTCCACAGTGGCTGCACCAATTAACATTCCTACAAACAGTGCACAAAGGTTTCCTTTTCTCCATATCCTTACCAACAATTATCTCTTCTTTTTGATAACAGGTATTAAGTGATATCTCATTGTAGTTTTGATTTGCATTTCCTTGATGACTAGTGTGTTGAACACCTTTTTATGTCCTTATTGCCCACTCATATGTCCTCTTTGGGAAAATGGCTATTCAGAGCCTCTATTCATTTTCTTTATTATTATTATTATTATTGTTGTTGTTGTTATGTTAATCACCATACATTACATCATGAGTTTTTTATGTATTGTTCCATGATTCATTGTTTGAGCATAACACCCAGTGCTCCATGCAGAATGTGCCCTCCCTAATACCCATCACCAGGCTAAGCCATCCTCCCACCTCCCTCCCCTCTAGAACCCTCAGTTTGTTTTTCAGAGTCCATAGTCTCTCATGGTTCATCTCTTCCACCGATTACCCCCCTTCATTCTTCCCCTCCTGCTATATATAATATATATATAATATATAATGTATTATTTGTTTCAGAGGTACAGATCTGTGATTCAACAGTCTTGCATAATTCACAGCGCTCACCATAGCATATACCCTCCCCAGTGTCTATCACCCAGCCACCCCATCCCTCCCACCCCTTACCACTCCAGCAATCCTCAGTTTGTTTCCTGAGATTAAGAATTCCTCATATCAGTGAGATCATATGATACATGTCTTTCTCTGATTGACTTATTTCACTCAGCATAATACCCTCCAGTTCCATTCAAGTCGTTGCAAATGGCAAGATTTCATTCCTTTTGATGGCTGCATAATATTCCATTATATATATATATACCACCTCTTCTTTATCCATTCATCTGTAGATGGACATCGTGGCTCTTTCCACAGTTTGGCTATTGTGGACATTGTTGCTATAAACATCGGGGTGCACGTACCCCTTCGGATCCCTACATTTGTATCTTTGGGGTAAATACCCAGTAGTGCAATTGCTGGGTTGTATGGTAGCTCTATTTTCAACTTTTTGAAGAACCTCCATACTGTTTTCCAGAGTGGCTGCACCAGCTTGCATTCCCACCAACAGTGTAGGAGGGTTCCCCTTTCTCTGCATCACTGCCAACATCTGTTGTTTCCTGACTTGTTAATTTTAGCCATTCTGACTGGTGTGAGGTGGTATCTCATGGAGGTTTTGGTTTGGATTTCCCTGGTGCTGAGCGATGTTGAGCACTTTTTCATGTGTCTGTTGGCCATTTGAATGTCTTCTTTGGAATAATGTCTGTTCATGTCTTCTGCCCATTTCTTGATTGGGTCATTCATTCTTTGGGTGTTGAGTTTGATAAGTTCTTTATAGATTTTGGATACTAGCCCTTTATCTGATAAGACATGTGGAAATATCTTCTCCCATTCTGTCAGTAGTCTTTTGGTTTTGTGGACTGTTTCTTTTGCTGTGCAAAAGCTTTTTATCTTGATGAAGTCCCAGCAGTTCATTTTTGCCCTTGCTTCCCTTGCCTTTGGTGATGTTTTTAGGAAGAATTTGCTGTGTCTGAGGTCGAAGAGGTTGCTACCTGTGTTCTCCTTTAGGATTTAGATAGACTCCTGTCTCACGTTTAGGTCTTTCAACCATTTGGAGTCTATTTTTGTGTGTGGTGTAAGGAAATGGTCCAGTTTCATTTTTCTGCATATGGGTGTCCAATTTTCCCAACACCATTTGTTGAAGAGACTGTCTTTTTTCCATTGGACATTCTTTCCTGCTTTGTCAAAGATTAGTTGACCATGGAGTTGAGGGTCCATTTCTGGACTCTCTATTCTGTTCCATTGATCTATTCATCTGTTCTAATCATATTAGCTTTTGGGGGGTTTTTGTTTTGTTTTGTTTTTGCTATTGAATTATGTGAGCTTTTTATATACTTTGGATGTTAACTCCTTATGAGATACATGATTTGCAAATATTGTCTCCCATTCTGTAGGCTGTCTTTTCATTTTGTTGATGGTTTATTTTGTTGTACAAATATTTTATTGATGTTTAACTTTGATGTGTTCCACTAGCTCATTTTTGTTTTTGATGCCCTTGCTTATGGTGTCAAATCCTAAAAAAATTTATTGACAAGACCAATGTCAAGGAGCTTACCCCTATGTTCTCTTCTAGGTGTTTTATGGTTTGGGTCTTTTGTTCAAGTCTTTAATTCATTTTGAGTTAATTTTGTGTATGGTGTAAGATAGTGGGCCAATTTCATTCTTTGACATGTGGCTATCCAGTTTTGCCACCCTTGTTTATTGAACACACCATCCTTTCTCCATTGTATACCCTTGTTTCTTTGTCACAAATTAAATGACCATATATTAATGGGTTTATTTCTGAGCTCTCTGTTATGTTCTATTGATCTACATGTCTTCTGTGCTCTCTATCCTATACTACCAATCCATTGTCTACTTTTATGCCAATAACATACTGTTTTGATTACTAGAGCATTGTAATATAGTTTGAAATCAGCAAGTTTAATGCCTCTGGTTTGTTCTTTCTTAAGATTGCTTTGGCTATTTGAGGTCTTTTGTGGCTCCATACAAATTTTAGAGTTATTTGCCCATTTCCGTGAAAAATGGTTTTGGAATTTTGATAGAGATTGACTTGAGTAGTATAGAAATTTTAACTCTTCCAATCCATGAACATGAAATGTCTTTCCCTTTATTTTGTCTTCTTCAGTTTCTGTCTTGATTTCTTAGAGTTTTTAGTGTACAGATCTTTCACCTCCTCAGTTAAATTTATTCCTAGGTATTTTATTCTTTTTGATGAAATTATAAATGGGAATATTTTAATTTCTCTTTCTGATAGTTTGCCATTAATGTATAGAAACACAACAGATTTTTTATGTATTGAATTTGTATCCTACAACTTTACTGAATTCATTTATTAGTTTTACACTTTCTGGTGGAATTCTTGGGGTTTTTTATATATGATAATATTATTCTTTCAATGATTCTTTCTAATTTGGAGGTCTTTTATCCCTTTTTATTGTCTAATTGTTCTGGTTAGGACTTCTTTTTTTAAGACTTGTTTATTATTTGAGAGGAAGAGAGAGAGAGAGAAAGAGAGAGGGAGAATCTCAAGCAGATTCCATACTGAGCATGGAACCTGATGCAAGGCTTGATCTCACAACCCGAGATCATGGCCTGACCTGAAATTAAGAGTCGGACACTTCACCAACTGAGCCACCCAGGCACCCCCTGGTTAGGACTTCTAATACTATGTTGAATAAAAGTGGCAAGAGGGGCATTGTTGTCTTATTCTTGATCTTAGAGAAAAATCTTTCAACTTTTCACCATTTAGTATGGTATTAGCTGTGGGCTTGTCATATATAGCCATTATCATGTTAACATAAGTTCATTCTATACCCAGTTTGCTGAGGGTTAATATCATGAGTGGATGTTTAAATTTGTCAAAAAAAAATTTTTCCCATCTATTGAGATAATCATGTAATTTTCAACCTTCATTTGGTTAACATGGTATATCACACTGATTTGTGTTTCTTGAGCCTTGCTTATATCTCTACAAGAGTTCCCACTTCCCACTTGATCCTTTTAACATGTTATTGACTTCAGTCTGCTAATATCTGGTTTAGGACTTTTGCATCCACATTCATCAGGGATGCTGACCTGTATTTTTTTTTTTCTTATAGTGTCCTTGTCTCGTTTTGATAAGAGGATAATGTTAATCATAAGATCAGCTTGATAGTGTTTCCTCCTCTTCTATTTTTTGGAAGAGTTTGAGAAGAATTGGTGTTAATTCTTCTTTAAATGTTTGAATTCACTACTGAAGCCATCTAGTCCTGATCTTTTTCTTTGTTGGAGGTTTTTGATTACGGGATCAATCTTTTTAGTAGTAATTTTTCTGTTCAAACTTTCTATGTCATGATCCAGATTTAGTGGGTTTATGATTCTAGGAATTTATCTATTCTTGGTTGTCTCATTGTTGGCATATAATTGTTAATAGTAGAATCTTATGATCATTGTATTTGTACGGTAACAGTTGTACTGTCTCCTCTTTCATTTCTAATTTTATTTGAGTCTTCTCTATTTTTCTTTTCCCTTGGTGAGTCTGTTTGTCAATTTTGTTTGTGTTTTCAAAAACCCAGATGTTAGTTTCATTTATCTCTTCTATTGTCTTTTTAGTCTCTATTTAATTTATTTCTGCTCTAACCTTTGTTATTTCCTTTCTTCTACTAACTTTGGGCTTCATTTGTTCTTCCTTTTCTATTTCCCTGAGGTGTAATGTTAAGTTTTTTATTTGAGTTCTTTCTTTTTCTTTTTTTTTTTCTTTCTCTCTTTTTCTTTCTTTCTTTCTTTCTTTCTTTTTTTTTTTTTTTGAGAGAGAAAGCATGCATGTGTGAGATGGGGTGGAGGAACAGAGGGAAAGGGAGAGAGAGAATATTAAGCAGACTGCACATCCTGCATAGTGCCTGATGCAGGGCTCGGTCTCACAACCCTGAGATCATACCATGAGTCAAAATCAAGAGTTGGCTGCTTAACTGACTGAGCCACCCAGGTGCTCCTCTTTTTTCCTAATGTAGGCATTTATCAATATAAACTTCCCTCTTAAAACTGCTTTTGCTGCATTCCATAAATTTTGGTATGTTGTGTTTCCATTTTCATTTTCCTGTAGATTTTTTAAAATTTTTTTAAAGATTTTTATTTATTTATTTGAGAGAGCGAGCACATGAGGTGTGGAGAGGCAGAGGTAGAGGGAGAAGCAGGCTCCCCACTAAGTGGAGAGCCTGATGTGGGGCTCAATCCTAGGACCCCGAGATCATGACCTGAGCCAAAGGCAGACACTTAACTGATTGAGCCACCCAGGTGCCCCTCTGCAGATATTTTTTATTTCTATTTTGATTTTTTTTCCTTGACTCATTTATTGTTTAATAGCATGTTGTTTAATCTCCACATTTTTGTAAATTTTCCAGTTTTCTTCTTCTCACTGACATCTGGTTTCATAACATTGTGGTTGGAAAAGATGTTTGATAAGATTTCGATCTTCTTAAATTTATTAACACTTGTTTTGTAGCCTAATATATGATCGATCCTGGAGAATGTTCTATGGGCACTTGGAGATGTTCAGTAAATGTCTGTAAAATTCATCTGATCTAATGTGTAGTTTAAGTACCATGTTTCCTCATTGATTTTTCTATCTGAATAATCTAACCATTGTTGAAAATTGGGTATTGAAGTTCTCTATTATTATTGTATTGCTGTACATTTCTTCCTTCACATCTGTTAATATTTGCTTTATATATTTAGGTGTTCCTATGTTGGGTGAATAAATATTTATAATTGTTATATCTTCTTCTTGGATTGAGGCCTTTATCATTACATAACAACCTTCTTGTCTCTTATTACTCTTTTTGGCTTAAATCTATTTTGTCTGATATAAATAGAGCATTAGGTTGAGAAACGTGATGTTGGGGAATTTTCTGAGACCAAAATAAAGACTAACTGAGGATTGAGACAATGACTGAAATGAGGCTGAAGAGGTAGATTACAGCTAGAACATTATGGGTCTTACGCGCTTATGAACTTGGGAGCAAACCTATGGGAAAATCACGATTTTTTTTTCCTCTTAAGGGAATATCCCAGACAACAAGATGGATGAATGCAAATGGACCAAATGGAGACAGATTGCAAAGAAACTGAAAGGTATGAAATGGGCCCATTGGGTACAGAGTTAATCATATGCCTAAAATCTGAATATAAAAGCATCATTAATGTGGATTTTAGACATTCTGAAAAATACAGAAAAACATAAGAAATAAATATATCTTTAATCTCACAACATAGAAATTGGTGGTTAACATTTCAGTATATTAATTTCTAGATTATTTTCTCTACATACATGTACATTTTAAAACAAAAATTTGTGAGATCAATGTGAAATACTCTGTAGATAAACAGTTTCTGAGCCATCAAATAATAGACAGACATGATTTATGTAATACACCATCAGTTACTCCCATTATTAGAAATGCAGAGATTTTAAGATTTAAAAAAGCATTTGTAAATGTGCTTGTGCCTATACATTTGTGCTCTTGTCTGATTATTTAGAAAAAGCTATTAGATGTAGAATTTCTAGGCAAAATATAATATACATTTAAAGGTTTTTAAAAAATATCTATTCAAAATTCACTTTAAGAAAGCAATTGATATTCCTACCAGGAGCATCTTTTCCCTGAAGCTTTTAAAACAATGAATATTTTTTTATTTTTTCCTGACAATAGGCAAATATGATATCTCACTGTTTAATTTGCATTCCTTTCATTACTTACGAGGTTAAATCCTTTCATGTTTATTGTAACTTGCCTGTTCTGTCAATTTTTCTATTGGGGTGTTTGTAGTTTTATGTTTGATTTAAAAAGGTTCAAGGACCTATCTGTTGAGGCAAAATACAGCATAACAATTGGAATTCGTTATTCAGCCATAGAGAAGCTATAAAGGCATCTCAAAAATTCAAAATGTATGAAAAATGAGAACACAACAAGGCTTCAGGTAAACAAAACTGTGTGTAAATATTTGGTAGAAAAGTCATAGTTATGCAAACTTACCAACTGTGTGCCATAAGGAAGTTAAGGCAGAAGAATTGGCTGTTTTCAAGGTTCCAGAAGAATGAAGCAATGGAATTGAGAGCCTTTGTTCATGGGAATGCAAAGAAATCCCCTCGGGTTTTAGAGACGAGGTCTACGCTGAGGTGTGGATGACTGCTAGTTAGCAATGTCAGTTTTGTTTTGTTTTTTTAAGTGTATATGAGAGTAAAAAATGCCAAATTATAATAACCTTGAAAACTACTCATAGGTATCAACAACCTATTAAACTTCAAAGGAGATAGAGGAAAACTAGTCAAGGAAATATTGTACAAGACTAACTTATATCCAATCTGAGTATCAGTCCCTTAAATGCAGTCATCCTGCTCCACAGAAAGTGAATAATTTTCCTGACATGACTAGGACAATACAAAAAACCCACTCGTATAACCACCATCATGATCAAGATTTAAAATATTTTCATCACACCAAAAGCTCTTTCATTTCTCTGTTTTCTCTCACTATGGGTAAATTACCTTTTTCTAAAATTTCATATAAATGGAATTACAAAGGATTATTTTTAGTATCTACTTTTACTCAATGCAATGTTCTCTAAAATTCATCCATGTTGCTACATACGTCAGTAGTATGCAGCAGTAGAATTCTTTTTCATTGCCATATGGTATTCCACGTGAAATGTTATTTCATGTGGATATCCATTAATTTGTTGATAAGCATATGGGTTGTTTGTCACTTGGGGCTATTATGAATGAATTTGCTATGTACAAGTTGCTATTTACAAATCTTAGTATGGATATATGTTTTTTTTTTTTTCTCAGATACTTACTTATAAGTGTAATGGCTAAGTCCTGTGTTAGATATAGGTTTCACTGTTATCAAAAAATATGCTAGCTTTAACAACAACAACAAAAAAGGATAGTCTTTTTAATTATAGCCATTCTCTTGGCTGTATAGTAGTATTTTATTGTGGCTTCAACTTACATTTCCTTGTGATTAATGGTGTTGAAAATCTTTTTGTGTGAATTGGTCATCTCTTCATCTCTTTGCTTAATATTTTCTAAACCATTTCCCACTTCTTTATTTTTTGTTTGTTTTTTATTATTCAGATATGAATTCTTTATAAAATCTGTAAAGAAGTCTATCATCAGATATACATATTGCAAATATTTTCTCTCAGTTTGTGGCTTGCTTTCATTTGTTGTTTTTTCATTTTTTGTAATGGTATCTCTCACAGAGGAAAATTTAGTTTTGATAATATCAATTTTATCAGTCTTCTCCTTTTATACTTTTTTTTAAAAGATTTTATTTATTTATTTGACAGAGAGAGACACAGCGAGAGAGGGAACACAAGCAGGGGGAGTGGGAGAGGGAGAAGCAGGCTTCCCGCTGAGCAGGGAGCCTGATGCAGGCCTCGATCCCAGGACCCTGGAATCATGACCTGAGCAGAAGGCAGATGCTTAATGACTGAGCCACCCAGGCGCCCCTCCTTTTATACTTTTTGCTTTTGTGTTCAATATAAGGAAACTTTCACCTATGTAGGAATTTGATAGTTTTCGATCTTTACTTGTAGATCTATAATCAATTGTGAGTTATTTTCAACATATGGTGTTAGTTAAAAGTTCAATATTTGTTTTTATTTTTAGTTTTGGAATATCCAGGGCTTTGAGCACAGTTAAAAAAAAACAAAACTATCACTCTTCCCATTGCATAGCTTGGTGTCTTTTTCAAAATTAAATTGATCAATTATGTGTAAGTCTATTTCTGAAACCTCTATCCTATTTCATTGATATATATCCTTATGCCAACACAATACTGTTTTATTATCACTTTATAATGATCAAAAAGTTAGGTAGCATAAGTCTTTCAATTTTGTTCTTTCATTTTAAATTTGTTGAACTATTTCACGTCTTTCATATTTCTTTATGAATTTTAGGATCTTGTCAATTTCTAAGGGGTAAGAAAGTGACAGCTGAGTATTAAATCAGATTTCACTGAATTTATACAGAAATTGGATGAAAAATTTTAACAATTTAAGTTTTTAACTCAGAAACCTAGCATATTGCCCCATTTAATTGTTTTTAATTGCCCTAAGCAATATTTTATACACAAATTTTGTTAAGTTCATTCCTTAATATTTAATAACTTTTCAAATTGTACTTTCTAACTGTCATTTAGAAATAAAATTGGACGCTTCTTCCTAAACTTCACTACAGTCTAGAAGGTGCCTATACGAAGATAGCCCAGGTTATCATTGTGCTCACCTATTTTGTATCCTTTTTCTCAGGGCTAACAACAATGGGCTATTAACCAGTGTAAAGACAGTTGTTTCATCATTTCTTTTAGTGTTCTGCTTGTTCGTTGTGGGATAGCAAGTTTAGCCCCAGCTACTGCATCACAACCAAGAGTAGAATTCTTTAATATATTTATTTTTAATGTGATGCATTTTCAGAAAAGTAAAAAGGCACCCATGCTCTTTGCATTCAAGAATGCGAAGACAATGGTAGGAATAAGGAGATATTGGCAGATTCAGAAGAGTGGTGTAGTCTGAAAGGGATGTACTTTTTCATGTATTTTTCCTGACAAGATAAAAACTACAAAACTCTACAAATTACTAAATGATAAATTATCTCCCACATAGTCAGGTAAGTACAGAATTGCTACAGGAGTTCCATCTTTTGGCAAATATCAAACCTTGAGACTTTACTAAAGGTTTTTCTCTTCAACCTCTATGTCAGGATAAGAGCTATAAAAGGATGTGAGTAAATGAGGGGAAGGGGGCAAAGGAAATATACCAAAGTATTTGGTTTGCTAGAATTTCCTGCACTTAGTAATTAAAAACCAAAAACAAAAAACAAAATCCAATCACTTAGGGAACAAAAAATAAATATTGCAATGTAGGGAACCTTAGTATTGGATCATGGACACAGAGGAAAAGAATACTGTTGAGTATATGTTTATTTGAGAAAACACAAAATAATTTTAAAATTTTAACGTTTAAAATAAAATTCAAGAAATCTTGGACCATAAAACAAAGTGAGATATGACAAAAATTCAAGAGATTTTTAATAAATGGATGAGATAAAATGAAATGTAAATTTATTTTTTTAATTTTTTAAAAAGATTTTATTTATTTATTTGACAGAGAGAGACACAGCGAGAGAGGGAACACAGCAGGGGGAGTGGGAGAGGGAGAAGCAGGCTTCCCGCAGAGCAGGGAGCCCGATGTGGGGCTCGATCCCAGCACCCTGGGATCATGACCTGAGCCGAAGGCAGACGCTTAACGACTGAGCCACCCAGGCGCCCCTAAAATATAAACTTAGAGACACAAGGATCCCTGAAAGAAATACAAGCAAGTCTAGGAGAAAATTTTGGGTAGTCTGTACAACATTTAGAAGATATTAGGACAAAGAAAAGATAAACATTATGAAAAATAAACAAGGAGAGTATCTAAACAGACAAACAAAAAGAGTTCTATTATACATATGACAACAGGGTAGAATTAGTATACTTATGACAACCGAATAAAAGTAATAATTAGAATCTGGAAAGGATAACTTACCTAGGTTGAAGAATAATTAGAATTTCTGGGTTTATTAGCTTAAGTATATCAATATCTAGAGAGCTTGGCGAACTTTTTGAAGTGCATGGATTAAGCGAATTCCAAAGGATGTTCAGGCAGAAATAAAGTTTACATACAGAGGAATAATATCAGTTTGACCTTAAACTTTTTCTATATCACTAACTCTAGAAGACATTGAAATATTAACAGAGTTTTGAGGGGAAGTATTACCACCAAGAACTCTATAACTGTGTTATGCTTAAAGGAAAAAGGAGAAAATTCTCAGATACATACACTTTAACAGTGTAATTTCCACACTCTTATAAGGTGGAAAAAACCTTCACAGACATATTCCTGTTTGAAATACGCAGCGATTTGAAAACCGAATCAAAATAAAGAAGTGAAGAACATTTATAAGAAAAATCTCATGGTCAGCATGAATGATGCTAAATGATGAGGATTGAGTTAACATAAATGAATGGTTAAACAAACTGAACACAAATGCCATAATAATTTTTGGACAAAGAAACATAATTTAAAAAATAAAGTAAATCTGAAGTGAAAATATTAAATTATATTAAAATTGGAAAACAGCTATGGGAAGAAAAGGAAAATAAACTTGCTAAATTTTTCTTCTTTGAGAAGAATCAATATATAGCATATGAATGTAACTGATAGTAAAAGAAATACAAGTTCAAGTTTGTTATTTAAAAAAGGTTAAAGTAATCTCTAGTAGGACAAAGATTTCTTTATAGCTGTCAAATAAATGAAGAAAGAAAACAAAAAGAATTATACCTTACATATCAAAAGAGAAAAAATAATAATAAAAACACTTAATATACTGAAACAAGATTATAAGATCAAGTACATAAATTTGATAATGCAAATACACTAAATTCCCTTAATAAAAAAACCCAAAGATTCTCATTTTTGTGTACAAAATTCAAACAAATTCTGATGCAGTTTCCTAAGATTTGGGGTTATTTATATTTACTTAAAATTTAAGAATTTTTTTGCTACAGACACAAAGTGAAGGATTTAATAAGAAGCCTACAATACAGGGTCCAAATGTCTTTTGTCACCAGCTAGCTATTTACAATAAGCAAGTTAGAATACTTTTCTGTGTTATGGTTTCTTTATCTGTAAAATGAAAATAATAATAGTATCTACCCCACAAGATGTTCTAAGGATCACATGAGTTAAAGGATACAAAGTGCTCAGGATATTGCCTATTTTTAGGAAGGGTTATATTACTATTTTTACGTACAGAAATTCAGCAGGATAAAAACTGGAAAGAGGAAAGTACTCTCAAGTGTGAAAATATCAAAACTTTGCTTGAGTTGGGGCTGACTGGGGATACAGTTTTTGACAGCAGGTGCAGACACTTGCTACTAGGTAGGCATCTAAGGCTCTGATAAAATTTTCCCAAGCTTATTGGATATCCACCTGAAATAGCGCCAAAATTCAAGGATTCAGAAGGGGAAGACATGAAGTTAGAAGGCATCATTTAGCATCATTCAATCCTGATTATACCCAGTACTGTTAGTCTGTTCCACTGAAGGACTTTTTAGAGTAGAAGCAGTCAACTTTCAAGGACAAAAATAGAGCTGTTCAATTGACTGATGAGAAATCTAATTTTTTTCTAAAAGGGAACAGAGAATGGCTATTTATTATATTTGAATGAGCAAATAATTATGTTCTTCTTAAGAAAACACAAAGCTTTGCTGAATGATGTCGTGGATGCAAAAATGCTCTGTTTGCCAGTGTAAAAGGCGGTCCCCATCTGAGTGGGTTGGTGGGGAGAGAGATAAAAGCCACTAGGGCAGTGAGGTTAAGCAGCCCATTTAACTTCTCCTCTGATTATGGATGGAATGCTCCCTCTGGGGGAAATGCATTCCACACTGGAAAGCAGTACAGTGCAAGATGAAAAAGAGAAAGTCGTAAGCCAGGTATGTTCACAATTCTCTAACTAATTAAGAAAAACAAAGGAGAAAATATTTAAAATATATAAAAAAAAATCATGCCAGAGAATTTTGAATGAGCGTCAACAGAAGAAAATCAAAGTCAGAAATTTGATATGGTAATTTGCTAAAGTCGGAAGGTTTATTAAAGTTGAAGACAGAGCCGTAAAAATACTTGTCATACATGTTGATAGGGAAGGTTTACCAGATAAATTTGAAAAAGAAAAGCATGCTGAGATTTTTAAAATTGGTGTATCACCTGTGGTTCATACACACAAGTATTAATTGTCTTGAATATTAGTTATGGATGATGAGTATCAACCCCATGCAGAGTCCTTCAGACTCTCCCTTCTGGAACAGCAGGAGAAATTCAAGCAAGCTTCAGCTTCTGTGCCTGACATCCAAGGTTCCGTCTGTGTGCCCAACACTGCTGGGACAGCCTTGCATGCCTGACACTGAAGGTATGAGGTTAGGCAGTATCAAAAGACTTCTGTTACAGTTGATTACCTTTTCTATTTCAACATTTAAAAGGAAGATAACACTGGTTAAAGGGTAAGTATCCCATTCTCGCTACTCCTGTTGAGCTTCTGGTGAAGGGAGTACACTCTGCTGAAGGTGGAGTTTACAATGCAAGGAAGCACATATCTTGAAAAGGGTTTTGTAAAGACAAGAAAGTAGAAGTTAAAGGAAGAAAGAAGTGGGCACAATTTCTATATTGGTATCTGTTAGGAAAGAATCATGTGAGGAAGTGGAACTTTATAACTAATCTAAGAGGAAGAAGGAAATCAAAATTAAAACCAGGCTTCTTAAAATCTTGCTAAAGTTGGATTTTAAGAAAATGTGTGAGCTTGAGAGAAAGACTGCATGGAGCGGTGGGAGAGGGGATAATGCAATTCTGCCACTGAATGTGGGAGCGCATTAAGACTTTAGACCTAGTTACTTTAATGGAAAAGAACAAATAAACAACACCTACAAAGAAAAGTATTTAAGGTGGAAAGTAAGAATATGCTAATTACAATTCGAGAATAAATACTCTGAGTAGCATATACATGCAATAAAATGCCTAGAGACAAATGTTCCAGAAATAAAGTAATTAACTAATAGAACAGAACAGGAGAATAAAAGAGGTAAAGGGAAACAAACTTTTGGCATACAGTTATTCAGGTTTAAGTAATTGATATTCAATTTCTGTAGAAACTTTGTTGGACTGGCTCTTGGGAGTTGGATTGTAAATATGTATAATATGTAAATGACTTAATATACTTGAAGGATTTAGAAAGAGGGATAATAGATATGAAAGTGCTCTACAATGAATATCATTAGACACTTGGAATGTTGAAAGGAATACCCAAAGAACATTTCCAATTCTTGTCTCATATCTGCTTATATGTATTTAATTTCCTGCATAGGTTCACTTACAAAATATAAGCCCTTCCTTATTGAATTTATTTTCTTTCAATTTATCTTCTTTCAAGGCATTGCCTCTCAGAATTTCTATATAGTGGAGATTCATTTGTCTGCTTTTCTATGTTTATTGTTTTTGTCAGCCATTTTAGGCCCAATGATTCTCAAAGGCAGGAAACAGAGCCATGTACATTGTCTGATCCGGAAAGAGTAAATATTATATGATAATGCTTTTCAGAGATTAATTCACTAGGCGATATTTTTAAAAAATTCCATTTTACCTTTCATACAAACGGCTTGTATCTTCTACTAAAATTTATGGTAAAACTGGGTAAGTCTTTTTAATACATAGCCAACTTTCAATTACTAGGCAAACCTTGTTTGTAAATACTGAATGTTCTTCCAAAAATGTCACTTTCGTCATATTTCAAGAATCTTAGTTCCCGGTCACATAGTAACTATGAATCCAGCATTTATAGCTTTAGAAAAATGCCACCCAATATCACTATAGTATAACCATCAGACTCCTTTTTTGGTTCTGCTTTGGTTAAATTTTGCCAAAACTACTTAGCACAAATTTTCTTCAATCAGTCTGAAGTACTTCCTCATTTTTACATGCTAACATTTAATACCAAGTCTTTACTTTGTGCAGAACCCACTTCCTGGAATAGCACCTTAATGCAATATTTGTGTCAGTGATAATCTAAATTTTTTTAAAAGTATAAGTATCAATTTATATTTTGGAATTACTTTAATAATAATAATAAATTTCAAGGTGATTTTAAATGTGCATCAGTAACTAAGGTTCCAAGGAAGGATGAGAGAAGAGGAAATATTCTGAAATGGAAGCTGAGAATAATAAACCAATCACCAAGTTTTATCCATTAAACTTCTTAAGAATTTCTCTTTTCTCCCATTTCTCTAGATATCCATGCCCACTCTGTCAGTTCAGGCCATCATTATCTCTTGCCTGGATTTAGAAGGCAAGATTTATAAACCAAGAATTAATAGGAACTTCTTACTACCTAATTTTCCAGTTTTAGTGTTTTCAGCAACCCATTTTTCATGTTTTTCAAGAAAAACAATTTGTTCTAAAATATAATCTAATCATGTTATCCCCCTACTTTAAAAACTCTTCAATGGCTCTAGATTATCTTCAAGATAATTATGATTTCTCACCAGTGCTTCCAAAAGTCCTCCTCCCCTATCTCGTCTCCAGTCACTGCTCCAGTTCTTCTGCAACTTTTATGGCCCAATGTCTTGATTCTACTGGCAGGTATATGAGTGATGAACAATTCCCAGTGTCCTTGGGTTTTTTATCCTCCTTCTCTTCCTCCTATCTCCTCCTCCTTCATGAATTGTGAAAACACGAGATTTATTTACCCTTTTAACAAATTTTAAATGTTTTTCCTTTTTCCCCTAGTTTTACTGAGATATGATTGACATGTCACCGTGTGAGTTTCAGGTGTACAGCATAAAGGTTTGACTCACACATATTATGAAGTGATCACTACAATAAGTTTAGTTAACATACATCATCTTATGTGGATACAAAAAAAAAAAGAAATGGAAAAAAGAGAAAAAATTTCTCCTAATGAGAACTCTTAGGATTTACTCTCTTAATAACTTTCGTATATATCATATATGCTACCTGTTATATACCATGTAGCAGTGGTAACTACAGTCATCATGTTGTATATTACATTCCTAGCACTTATTTATTTAGCAAAATTTTAAGTGTACAATATAGTATTATTAACTAATGTACAATATTATTAACTATAAGCAAGTATTGTTTAGCAGATTTCTAGAATTTATTCATCTTGCATAACTGAAATTTTATACCCATTGAATAACATCTTCCCATTTCTTTCTACTCCTAGGCCCTGGCAACCATCATTTTACTCTTTGGTTTTTTGTTTTTAAGATTTTATTTATTTATTTGACAGACAGAGAGAGCACAAGCAGGGGGAGCAGCAGAAGGAGAGGGAGAAGCAGACTCCCCGCTGAGCAGGGAGCCTGATGGGGGGGCTCGATTCCAGGACCCTGGGATCATGACCTGAGCCGGAGGCAGATGCTTAACTACTGAGCCACCCAGGCGCCCCTACTCTGTTCTGTTTTTTGTTTGTTTGTTTGTTTGATTATTTTAAGTACCTCATAAAAAGTAGAATCATACAGTATTTGTTCTTTTGTGACTGGCTTACTTCCTTTAGCATAATGTTCTCAAGGTTCATCCATGGTGTCATGTCTAGCAGGATTTCCTTCCTTTTTTAAGACTCAGTAATATCCGATCCTGTGTATATACCACATTTTCTTTAGCTATTCATCTATTGATGGACGTTTAGGTTGTCTTTACATCTTTGCTAATGTGAATAATAATGCAATGAACATGGGGATGGAAATATTTCTTTGAGATCTTATTTCAACTCTTTTGCATAAATACCTAGAAGTGAGATTACTGGATCATATGGTAGCTCTATTTTTAATCTTTTGAGAAAACTCCGCATTGTTTTCTATAGCACCTGAACCATTTTACATTTCCACCAACAGTGTATAAGGGTTCCAATTTCTACACATAAACACTAATAATTTTTTTTTTTATAATAGCTATCCTAGATGCGAGGTGATATCTCATTGTGATTTTGATTTTCATTCCCCTGTTGATTAATGATGTGGAGCATCTTTTCATATGTCTGTTAGCTACTTGTATGTCTTTTTTGGAGAGATGTCTATTCAAGTCCTTTTCTCATTTTTTCATAGTTATTTGTTGTCTTGTTTTGGTTTGTTTGCTACTGAGTTTAGGAGTTCCTTATATATTTTGGACAATAAAACCGTATCAAATATATGGATTACAAATATTTTTCCCATTTTATGGGTCATTTTTTCACTCAAAAGATTGTTTCTTTTACTGTGCAGAAGCTTTTTTAGTTTGCTATTGTCCACTTGTTTATTTTTACTTTTGTTTCCTGTCCTTTGGTGTCATATCCAAGAAATCATTACTAAAATCTGAGGCCTGAAGCTTTCTCCTTAGGTTTCCTTCTAGGAGTTTTATAATTTCAGTTCTTATGTTTAAGTTTTTAATCTATTTTGAGTTGACTTTTTTATACGGTGTAAAATATAGGTCCAATTTTATTCTTCTGCATGTGGATATCCAGTGTTCCCAACATCACTTGTTTAAGACACAGTCTTTACCCCATTGCATCCTTTGTCAAAACCAGTTGACAATATATGTGTGGGTTTATTTCTAGACTCTTTATTCTGACCCAGTCTATATGTTTGCCATTGTGCCAGTGCCAAACTTAGACAGATTTTTTTTTAAAGATTTTATTTATTTAATTGAGAGACAGAATGAGAGATAGAGAGCATGAGAGGAAAGAGGGTCAGAGGAAGAAGCAGACTCCCTGCTGAGCAGGGAGCCCAATGTGGGACTTGATCCCGGGACTCCAGGATCATGACCTGAGCCGAAGGCAGTCGCTTAACCAACTGAGCCACCCAGGCGCCTCTTAGACAGATTTTTAAAAAAGGTTTATTTATTTATATGAGCAGGGGAGGGAGAGAGGGAGAGAGAGAATCCTGAAGCAGACTCCCCACTGAACATGGAAACTGATGCAGGGCTCAATCCTAGGACCCTGAGGTCATGACCTGAGCCTAAATCAAGAGTCAGCCACTCAACCCACTGAGCTACCCAGGCATCCCAAGACAGATTTTTAAAATCTATTTTTGTAGCAATAGACCTGTATGGGAGTAAGTTCTTAAGATTTAATATTAATATTTTGTTTTACCCATAACCTGCAACAACCTAGGCCTTTCAAGTAATGGAATCATAGAAAAGGAGAGCTACACAATACTTGACCAGGGCTATTCAGCTAGTTGGTAATAAAGCAGGAATAAGAACCCTGATCATGTGAGATTTTGCCCAGTGTTCTTGTAACACATGACTGACCACTCTTTCATATGATTATGAAAAACTTATTGTAGTTGTAGGATATTGCAAAATTTTCCACTTTTCTGGACCTAATTTCATCATTAAAGTGTAAAAATAAAAACAGCAGATGGGAGAGAGAATGGAGGCAGCCTACTTCAGCAGCATTCCTTGGACAGTTGGATGAGCAGATTGTGGGAACTGGAAAACAGTGATAAAATTGCTAACGATGAAGTCACCAATCAATCATAATCAATTGACTGTCAAACCACAGTCTTGTTCAGATTTCTTATAGACCTCAGTCCCTTTCTTATTTCTGTGAATGAAATACACAAAAGTCAAAAAGTTTTAAAAGATTTTATTTGTGAGAGAGAGAGAGAAAACATGAGTGGGGGGGGCAGAAGGAGAGGGAGAAACAGACTCCCTGCTGAGCAGGGAGGCCACCGCTGGGCTTGATCCCAAAACCCTGAGATCATGACCTGAGCCAAAGGCAGATGCTTAACCGACTGAGCCACCCAGGCACCCCTAACAGAAGTCAAAATTTTTGAGTAAAATAGACTGCAAGTCAAAAATTTAGAAATTCCCTTTTACCTCAATATTTCTCAGTGTCTTCAATCTCTTGTCTTTACACTTTATATCATTCTTGCCTAATTAAAAATTCAAATATTTATAGTTTGGAGAAACAGTCTTATTCGAGTGTAATTTAAGATTCACACATTACTGTGGTAAAGAAGAAAATTAAATTCTTTTACCTAAAGAAGGCTACAAAAATTTGCATAATATATAAAAGAATAAAAGGTAACAAGGCACAGCCAACTGCCTGATCCTAAGACTTACAGAAACAAGTTCTTCTAATTATATATTTTTAAATATGTTCAATCATTTATTTAACAAAATTTGTAAAATTCTTACTTATACTCATTAGGCAAGGTATGCTTCTAGACTCATATAACCAAACTAAAACAATCAAAAAGCTGAAAGATCCAAAACAATTTGCAATAGCTTTGGATGAATTGCCAAACTCAAATAAGATTCCTATTGTTAAACTAAGTGTGACCAGATGGGCACAGGCATATAAGAATATGGCAACTCCTCAAGAAAAGTTGTTGATAAAAATGGCAGGAATGGTAGATCTGAGAAGAGGGATGCTAGTCTGAGAAGTATGGGAGCAGGGTAGACACAAACCAATAGACGTACACATTATATGTTAAGGAGAGTTCATTGATGAGGTAGGCATTGTCAAAGGATTAGGGGACAATGGGGTAAATGTACTTCTTATACTGGATACTAAGAATGATAATAATAGTGATAATAAAAACATCAACCACTATATAGTATTTACTTAGTTTACTTAAGCTTCATAGTAACTTCATGAGTTAGCATTATTCCGCAATTTAACCAATAAAGAAATATATATTTTTCGAGGTCAAGCCATGTGCAATTGTAGACTAAACAAATCACAGAACTCAGACCAACCTCAAAGTCATTTCATTTAACATATATTTTCTGCTTGTAGATATATGGTCATACTTTTGAGATTGTTGAAGAACCAGGTTAAGTTTACAGTGTATGAATAGAGATGGAACAGATATTAGAGCAGATTAATAAATATCAGAATGGGAGAAAGGTGGACAGTAGAACCAGAAAGCTAGACTCAAGCAGTCTTGTTTGTGAATTTCTATTTTTTATAGTTGAACAGAAGATTGGATGTCTTCTCAAAAAAATTTTTTTTGCTTCCTTGTATGGGAAGACTATCTTTAGTATGTAAGCAACACAACTAGGTTTCTTTTCCAATAGTCTACAATCCCTGACCTATCCTTTTGTCTCCCCTCTTGGCAACAAGTTCTTCATTAGTGTTCTCTATAATGCAAAGGTCATGAGAAATAATTGACGTGAAGTATACCATATTAAACACAAGCAACTCTATTTTTATTCAGAATACTAAAAATTCTATTTGCTTATAGTGATCTAGATAACATACAACAAAATAAAAGCTTTCCCTTGGATAATTAAATATTTTTATTCAATTACCTGATTTAGCTGTCTAACCACTTAGGAAAAAAATCTTTCTGCAATGCACACAGAATAGATGTCTCAAAAATGGCTAATGAATAAATCAATGGTTGAACAAATGTATTTTAAAAAGGAAGCACTTACTTGGTTAACCTCTCAGAGCACACTTGAGATAATGCATGCTTTCCTTGATTAATCAAAGTCTTTATATTGCAAAAACAATTATTATTCATTTAGAAAGTGTGTCTTATTTTATTGCCAATGGGTATGTATGAACCAATAAGAAATTATGGCTGCCAAAAAAAAAGGCTATTGCAATCATAGGATAAATTAATACAGCATCATGAAATCTAGCAGAGGAGGAGATAATTCCATTTTTTTCCTGCACCAATCGGACAATATATAGAGGGATACAAAATATGTGGGTTAAAATTTGATTATCATAAGAATTTTTTAGCTAGTATAAAAAAAAGGCACAGAGAAAAAGGAAAAAGAGGGAAAAATTCCTATTGAAATTACATTACAAGAAAGAGAAGGTGGTATTTGCGACAGATACCTTAATAGAAAATCTACTTATTCTGAGTTACACTCTAGGGAAGGGGCAAGAGTTAAGAATAACATAAATCATAGGGATATCTGCAGCGTATTTTACAAATAATAAAAAAAAACACTATATATTTTCAAATGGAGAAATGCATAAATGCTTTGCATTTAGAAGAGCATATTGGTTTATAGCTGCTTCATTTTAAGAAGTGATTTTTATAAAGTGGAGTATGTGAAAGCTGAAACAATCATGACAATATGGGTCTTCAATAGTTTTTCATGCAAGGGTACATTTAAAGAATTGCAGGCCCTATGGTGAGGAGAGGGAGATGAAACGGGGAGCCACTCTAGTTTCTGCTCATTTTAATTATGAAATGGGAAGGATACTAACTGAACTATCAATTCCTTGAAAGCATAAATTATTATGAGTTTTACATTGATATCCTTCACCAAATTAATTTTAAATATTAGTGGCTCAATAATCACTGGATGGATGGATGGCAGTAGGCATTTAGAGTAGATGAATTCTAAGTAAAAAATGAGCATAAGAACTATTCTCTACCTCTAAAGTTTCTGCCAGAAACTTTAGTTTGTGAACAAATTTCAACGAGCTAAAGAAGTTTATTTATTTATTTATTTATTTATTTATAATTTTTTATTGTTATGTTAATCACCATACATTACATCATTAGTTTTTAATATAGTGTTCCATGATTCATTGTTTGTGCATAATACCCAGTGCTCCACGCAGAACGTGCCCTCTTTAATACCCATCACCAGGCTAACCCATCCCCCCAACCCCCTCCCCTCTAGAACCCTCAGTTTGTTTTTCAGAGTCCATCATCTCTCATGGTTCGTCCCCCCCCGATTCCCCCCCACATTCTTCTCCTCCTGCTATCTTCTTCTTTTTTTTTTCTTAACATATATTGCATTATTTGTTTCAGAAGTACAGATCTGTGATTCAACAGCCCTGCACAATTCACAGCGCTCACCATAGCAGCTAAAGAAGTTTTTTAAGGCTGGTTCTCAAGTATATTTTGATAGGTAGACAATTTTGGTCATTTAATTGTAGATAGAATTATATAACTAACTAAAGTTAAATTTGTAGGGTAGCAGAACTGTTTAGTTTTGTTTCAAAAAAAAAATTCTGTTGCTGAAATTTACTCAGAGGATTAAAGTTAGAAAACTTTATGAAGTCCAAAGTAGTTTCATAATATGTGAAAAATATAAATGTTTCATAAGTGTTAAGTATTATTCATTTATTTACTCAGTCAACAAAGTTTATATGAACTTAGCATATGCTAGGGTCTATTCATATAATATAACAATTAAAAAACTGTTCTGCCTTCTAGGTACATTTCAGTTTAAAATGGTTATATAGCTACTTTCATGGGAATTATGGGAAACTGATACTTGTTGGAATAAAATTGGAATGAAGGATACATCAAAGTTTGCTAGGACAGGTCAGCAAAGGTTCCCGAGAGGAGACAACATTTAAATGAAGTCCTTGACCACAAGGAGTTGGTGTGTTCACCAGAGGGACATTTGAGAATAACAAGTCAAGACGAGAGTGAGGGTAAGGAGTAGCTGCTTTCTCATTGTGGTGGAAATAGCATGACTCCTGGCAACGGATAAGAAATCTGGGTTTTCAGGAACACTACGCAAATGGTGAAGAGGAGAACAACAGTGTACAAGTGCAGTAAAGAGCTAAATGAACAGACTGTGGAAGACTTCGCTCAGGAGTTTTATGTATGCTAGTAAAAAGGCAATGAATGATTTTATTTATGAGAGTAACATGGTCAGATTCTGCTTCAGAAAGATAAAACAGTGCAAGGGTAGTGGTCAGATCACATGAGCAAAGAATCTTGTCAGAAAGCTCTTAAAACAGTCCAGATGAAGATTGCTGAGGGCTGAATCAAGGCAGAGTAAACATGTCAATTTCAATTGCTCTTGTTCTCAATAGAAAAGAAAAGTTAGGGGAGATATGAAAACTTTTGCACTGTGTCTCTCCTAAATAGGGAAAGCGTGGCATTCACACCAAAATATAATTAAAGTACAGTCTTTTAATTATGTCCGAGTGGAAGCCAGATTCTTCTGCCATATCTGGTAGGTAAGCATGTGATATTGGGCTCCAGATATATCTCTATTTTACAAAAGAATGAACAACATCAGCAGTTCAGCTTTTCTAAAGGTGATGTGCTCAATGTTCTTATTATAGGGGAGGGGGGCACCTAATTACGTTAATCAAGGTACAGTTTCTCCCCTTAGAGATCAGTCAGTACACCTTGACAAGGTAATAACATCTTTTTGTTCCTATCACCTTTTTCCGCTCCAGGTTGAGTTCCTTTGTTTCTGCCAATTCCAGGTGCTCATCCCATGTAGCTCAGCATTGGTCTTCTTAAAGTGTTTCCAAAGTTTCTGAACAACCTTCTTTAAAGTTTTTGTAACTCTTAATCTTCTCTATCCACCTACCAAATATTCTAATTTTCATAATTATCAGGAATTCAGGCTATTTCTTCCTTTGCACAGATCTGATTTTACAAAGCATAAGAGAGTTCTTACCTAAGAATGTGCTTCCTTGGCTCAGTCAACTAGTATTGTGCTGACCCTAATTCCTGGTAAAATATCATTTTTGATGTTTAGCATTTATAGCCTGCTCACAAAACTTATCAGGAAGAGAAGAGTCTGAATTTATTGCCTGTTCTTGCTTAAAAATTGCTATCAATGAAATTAAGTCTTAACTACTGGATTCAGTGCTACCTAATTACCCATTTCTTCATTTTATAACTTTACTACAAATAATTTTACTAATGGGGATTTAAGAAATCCTAATTATAGTACAACATGTAGAAAAGCCTATTTTTATGTGAAGTAGGCTGAGAATTATAAAAGTATATCAATATATATTAGCTAATGCCCTGCTTATTGGGACGCTTGGGTGGCTCAGTTGTTAAGGGTCTGCCTTCAGCTCAGGTCATGATCCCAGAGTCCTGGGATCGAGCTCCGCATCGGGTTCCCTGCTCCGCGGGAAGCCTGCTTCTTCCTCTCCCACTCCCCCTACTTGTGTTCCCTCTCTTGCTGTGCCTCTCTCTGTGTCAAATAAATAAAATAAAATAAAATAAACAAAACAAACCCCCCCCTGCTTATTGTGAAATAGTCAGTACCTTCTAACGAATGCCATGGTCGGTGATGGGCATTTATAGATTTTCTTTTTAGAGTCTAGGGAGATAATCCACAAATGCCTCCATAATTAACATTTTCTAAGAATTCTTTCTTTGCTCAGTATTTACTTCTATAATCACACTGAGTCTATAGCCCCTCAACATGGAAATGTGGTTTCAAATATATGATGTCATCTCATTACTTTCTCATTATTATTATTTTTTTAATTAAATGATAGATGACACAATGTTACATTAGTTTCAGGTGTACAACATATAATTTGACAAGTCTAAAAAATATTAAATGCTGGGCGCCTGGGTGGCTCAGTTGGTTAAGCGACTGCCTTCGGCTCAGGTCATGATCCTGGAATCCCGGGATCGAGTCCCGCATCGGGCTCCCTGCTCAGCAGGGAGTCTGCTTCTCCCTCTGACCCTCCCCCCCTCATGCTTTCTCTCTCTCTCTCATTCTCTCTCTCAAATAAATAAATAAAAAATCTTTAAAAAAAAATAAAAAAAAAATAAAGAATATTAAATGCTTCACAAATTTGCATGTCATCCTTGCACAGGGGCCAGGCTAATCTCTGTATCATTCCAATTTTAGAATACGTACTGCCAAACTGAGCACTACTTTCTTATTATTTACTGTAAATATGGTGATGAATTATTTACATGGAAAGTACTCCAAGAAAAGAAAACAGGTTATTTGTGTTGAAAGACCCTGAAATAATAAAGACATAAAATGATATACTGCAATGAATTGCATAATCAAAATGGGAAATAATAGTAGAGGAGGAAACAGGAGAAGAGAAGACAGGGCTAGGAGAATTATCAGGTAATATGTATTTTCTGAGGCTCTGGAACCAGCATTTTACCATAACTTTATAAGGTAGTTTTGTCATTGTAGCAAAGATTTTCTGAAAAACCTCATTGCTTTTTTAGAAAAGCACTTAAGATATTTAAATAATAGGTATTTCATTGGTTAATGTCAGATATTCCCATTTAATACAAAAAAATTTTTAAACTTAATTGCTTCATCTATATTTTGTTTCTAACAGATGTAGTTAACCCAAATACTTATATTTTAATATTAATAGATCAAATAAGAATTAAAATTTTATTTTCCTGAGTATTTAAATATAGTCTAAGTAATTTAAGTTAAAAGGCATATACTTTCCTTTATTGTGTAAATATTTCCTTTATTAAAATTTTTAATTTTCATATAAACTAGATCTTTTCTGAAATATATATATTTTTCTTCCATCGTTTTATTTTTCAATCTTTGTCCCATTTCCATATTGCTTAAATTATTGTATGAGCTGAATACCTAGAAAGACAAGCCACTTCTTCTTACATACTTTTTGAAATATTTATTCTTTATTGTCAACATTTAACAAAATTCCTTCCACAAACCCCTCATCCGTGCAAATGCTGTTGGGGTTTGAGTTGGTCTACAATTTTTATATGATATATATATATATAAATTTTGCAATTTTAAAAACTATGAATATCTGTGAAAAGCATGGTAACACATGAATTTAAACATGTTTTCCTATACAAAGTGATTGTAATTGCTCTTCAACTCCTTTCAATCTCTGATTGTACCAGTGTTGCAATGAGCTTACTTCAAGAGTATATGTAACAGGAACTATTATTATATTTTCTTAAACCTAATTTCCTACATTACATTAGTGATTTCAAAACATACAAACATATTTCTTCAATTTTTCAATTATCTATTATAATTATCAATTATAAGTGTAGTGTCTATATATTTTTTGAGATGAACTTTTTCTATTCTGAATCAATGAATATGCTAGAATGTTTCTTAAGTGGCAACTCCTCAAACTTGGCATCTTTATTAGTTTGCATACTTCTAAGCTAAGCTAGGAACTACTTTTTTTTGCATTGCTTTGGTACGTTCCAATATGTGGCCTAGAGCATATTTTTACAGCATTTTAAAAAAGATTTTATTTATTTATTTGAGAGAGAGAGTGTGGGAGGAAAGGGAGGGTGGGGGGGGGGGGAGAGCAGGAGAGAGAGGGGGAGGGAGAGGAAGAGGGAAAGAATCACAAGCAGATTCTGTGCTGAGCATGGAGCCCAAGGTGGGGCTCAATCTCAAGACCCTGAGATCATGACCTGAGCCAAAACCAAGAGTCAGAGGCTAACCTATTGAGCCACCCAGGCACCCCTATTTTTATAGCATTTTTGTTTTGCAAATCAGTCTTAGACATACTTTCTATAAACAGACTCAGTTCTTCTCTGAAAGAACATTTTTGTGGGTGGGAGGGGAGTTGTAATGGATGGCAGTCAAATCCAGAGTGGGCTTTTTGCAGCAATGATTTTCATGTGTGAATATCTACTTATTTAAAAAAAAGTCTCAGACTGAGGTCTGTTTACTTGCTCATTTGTTTATTTTTGAAGAAAGATTTGGGGGATAATAACTTCTTCACAGTCAAGTCATGATTCACCACAAAACAATACCAATGCATTGTTATTTCCCATTTAAAAGAAGCAATCAGTAAATTAGTCTTTGTATTTGATAGAAACATATGTCATATCATACACCAGAAATTTAAACATGAGCCCTCAAATGCCAGTTAGTTAATAACAATTCAATAAACTCAAACAATTGAGATAAGCTTAGCATAGGTAAGTATAAATTCTGGAGTCAAATAGACCTGCCTTTTAGTTATAATCCTGCCATTTACATGCCTGTAACGGTGAACCACTTACCTCAAATCTGTTATTCTTAATTCTATTATCTTTAAAATATGGGTAACAACAATATCTACTGAATTCAATTATTGGAGTAATAAATGAAGTAGTTCTAGTTTATGTGAAGCAGTTTGAACAATGCCTGATACAGAGTAAAAGGTCACAAAATGGTAGTTAAAAACAAGATGAGATAAAATTGTGTATTTTCCCATAGTTAAAATTTCAACACAACAACCCATAAATTTCAGTGTTAAGTATTCTATATTAAAACTAAATACAAAAACAAAATAGTTTAAGTAGAAATGCCCACAGGGGCGCCTAGATGGCTTAGTCGGTTAAGCGTCTGCCTTTGGCTCGGGTCATGATCTCAGGGCTCTGGGATGGAGCCCTGCATCATATCCGGCTCTCTGCTCAGTGGGGAGTCTGCTTCTCCCACTCACTCTTTCTCTGTGTTCACTCTCTCAAATAAATAAAGAAAATCTTTTAAAAAAATGTCCACAAAATGCTATCACATTCACCAAAAGTAATTTTTTTACACAAAAACAGAAACAAACCAAAAACCAAAACAAACAAAAATGCACACCAATAAGTTAAATATGCATTTGCAACTTAAATTTCAATAAGTGTTTTAAAGTCATACAGTACTGTTCATCTGATTGAAGGAAAAGATCATTAATTTCTCTATGCTTTAACTCAATTTCTAAGAGTAGTTGTTCTTGTGCTTTGGTGAGTTGAAGGAGCTTTGAAAGTTAAGAATAAAGCACAAATATTTAAGACAAAGAAAAAATTTGCAGGTAATTGCAGACTCTATTAAAGCCTTAATTAAAGGGCACTAGGAAAGCGAATTAGCACATCTGAGATTTTAATCAAACTGCTATTTCAACCAATTTATTAATTGACTCCAGGATTAGGCTGTAATGTGCACTGTTAAGATTATGTTCGTGATCTGAAAACCATACAAATATATCTCACTATTCTTATCTCAGGAATAACCAAGTTGAAATGTGCATTTAAAAGGGACCTCCTAGTTTTATAGAGATACTAGTAGATTTTGTAATGAACATTGATCATTCTATGCCTACCATGGCTAAACCTAAAAAAAATAAATAAATAAGGTAATGTGGAATTCAGCAGACCCTTGTTGAGTGGATGAATGCTTATAAGATATTTTGATTCATCTAAAGACAAAAACCACGTTCTTCATTTAAAATATAGTTCAAACAAGAGTTACAGCAAATGGTCTATTGTATATAACAGAGCACTTATAGTTAACTTTACAGTATGATGCACTTCAAAATTTATTACGAGAAAAGAGTTCACATTAAGTTTTCTTACCAGAAAAAAAAAAAATAGCGAAGTGACACAAGGAAACTTCTGGAAGGGATGGATATGTTTATTACCTTAATTGTTGTTATGATATCATGGGTGTATTCATATGTTCAAACTCATCAAATTGTATACATTAAATATGTGCAGTTTTTTTAATGTGTATATCAATCATACTTCAACAACACTATTAAAAAATTAAAAAAGAATGTCTATCTTCATTCTTGGCAGGAATAGAAAAAAATTATTATATAGATAAAAATAAAATTCATTTTTTAAAGATATTTTATTTGGGGCCCCTGGGTGGCTCAGTCGTTAAGCGTCTGCCTTTGGCTCAGGTCATGATCCTGGAGTCTCAGGATTGAGACCCGCATCGGGCTCCCTGCTCAGCGTGGAGTCTGCTTCTCTCGTTCCCCCTGCTTGTGTTCCCTCTCTGGCGGTGTCTCTCTCTGTCAAATAAATAAAATCTTTAAAAAAAAAAGATATTTTATTTATTTATTTGCGAGAGAGAGAGAGAGAGAGCATGAGCAGGGGTGAGGGGAGGAAAGGAGCAGAGGGAAAGGGAGAAGCAGATGTGGGGTTTGATCCCAGGACCCTGAGATCATGACCTGAGCTGAAGGCAGATATTTAACTGACTGAGCCACCCAAGCACCCCCTTAAAAATAAAATTCATTTTTAAAAATCTTAAAGATAATTGTAGTAAAACTAAAAGGCATTTTCAAACTATATAGAACAGTCCTATAAATTCCAAACTCAATGTTGTGTCATGGCCTTGTCTTAGTCTGTTTGGGCTACGATGACAAAATACAATGGGTTGAATGGTTCATAAACAGTAAACATCTATTTTTTCATAGTTCTGTAGCCTGCAAAGTCCAAGATCAAGGCACTGGCAGATTCAGTGTCTGGTGAGGGCTCCTTTCTGTCTGTCCCTTTTTTAGTGATAACCTCACATGGCAGAAAGGATGAAGGATCTTGCTGGGGCCTCTTTTAAAGGCACTAATCCCATTCACCCTCATGATGACTCTGCCCTCATGACCTAATCACCTTTCACAAAAGTGCCATCTCCGGGTACCATCACTTTAATGATCTCAACATAGAAATTTTGAGAGGACACAAATATCCAATTTATAGTGGGCCTATCTTATCCTGAAGTCTTCAATCAGCAGATTGCCCTTCTGTATTTTTGGTCATAGAGTAGAGAAACACAACCTCACATAGTCTTCTGCATATATATGTGTGTATTATAATAAAGTTATTATGTGCTTCAGGGTGAAATGCATTCCTTCTGTAAATAGGTTATGTGTTACTCTGCTTGAAGGCAAAGATAGCAAACTGAATACCCTTACAATTATTTTTTTTCTCCCAGGTGATTTTTAATACCAGCTTATGTTCTTATCTCACTAGATAATAAGTAAAGAAATACTCCTTTACCTTAAATACAGTTTTTTTGAATTCCTGACATGTTTTAAAGTCTTTGGGAAACACAAGCAAAAGGCAATTATGAATTTTCTAGTGGCCAGTCTTTTTTAGCTTTAACAGTAAGAGTAGTACCAGCTCAGAAGTCTAGTTGTTAGTGAGATTAACCAGTGGGGCCTATTGTAAAAACATATTTGGGTTTTTGTTTTTGCTTTTTTCCATTTTGGGGTGAGTAAACATAAAGGCTTTGACACTGACAAGTGTATTAATCATGCCTCTTTACTTTATTTTTTTGTATACTTCTGAAGCTTTGACATCTGGGGCCTTGCTGACCCCAGATAGACTACTCCCAGGGCTAGCCAATTCCTAGAGATAGTAAAGGACTCAACCTGTAGGGGTGTCTTTCATATGCAAATCAACTAATCCAAGCCCATATTCCAATACCTCTTTTATCACTCTCTAGGGCTCTTAAGCTCCAGGGCTCTTAAACCCCAGCTCCTAATCACTCAGGGCCAGGCCCCAGACATCTAGAGAGAGCTGTTATACCCCAGAGCCCACTGAAAGTATGCAAACTTGCCGATCCTAAATCTGCTTACCTCCCTTGTCTTTTCCTTCACATGGAAACCACAGTAAAGCTTTTTGTCCATGCTTTCCTCCTGTTCCCTTTGCCTCCTTACTGACTCTGGGGCTTCCTGGTGTGACACCTACATGTGTGGTGTGTCTCCTCCCCTTAGAACCTGGGAGTAAAAAACTATCTTTTCAGTGGCACTTGTCTCCTGATCTGTTGGCCTCACCATACCTGATTGATAATAACATCTAAATTTTAAAACAATGAGCATAAAATGTTTGTACTATTAAGAAAACATATACACCTTGCCATTTCTAGGCATGGTGTGAATTTCTAGTCATGCTTGAGTGAAGTAAAAAAACAAAACAAAACATTGCTTTAAGTAAATATTTTTAATAGTTTCATACTTTCCATCAATCCATCAAATGGCTAGGCCATCCATGAAAAGGCCTGCTACCAATAGAGTTAGTTTATATATATAGCAACAGTTCAAGTTACACCTGGCTAGAAGTAGCCTGATAAAAATACTACCTCATGTCCACCAATAACCAATCTTTTTCAGGCTCTTACCTTAAGAATTAAAGGTTCTTTCACTTTTACCCATAAGGAAAAATGGTTGAAGTACCAGGACCAGTGAGTACTTGTTTATATATAAAGATTCTTTAATTCAACATTGTAATAGTAACTTATAGACTTCCTATCTGTCACAATTTTTTTAAATTTTTTAAAATTTATTTATTTGAGACAGTGAGTGGAAGAGAGTGAGAGAGAGAGACAGAGATAGAAGGAGCAGGGGGAGGGGCAGAGGGCAAGGGAGAAGCAGACCCCCCACCCAGCAGGGAGCCAGATGTGTGGCTGGATCCCGGCACTCCAGGATCATGACCTGAACCGAAGGCAGACGCTTAACCAACTAAGCCACCGAGGCACCCCTCTGTCACAATTCTTTAGCATGAAAGTAAACATGCAGTGTTTCATTTTCACTTCACCATTATAAAGTTTCCCCCTTTCCTTCTCTCTCCCATGCAAGTCCACAACCTTTCTGTTTTTTAAAGCTATACTTGGTCCAACCATATTCAGGTGCAGGTTTCTAATAGAATGCATGAGCAAAAATGATTTTCTCACCTCTCAATGTGCCATCACACACCAGCATGACAAAATAGATAATTAAACTTAATATAGGAGACATCATGGAGTAGACTATTTTATTTATTATCTTTTCGATAGGTTTAAGTTCAAGACCTGACTGACAGTGGACAGTGGCTGACATTGATGGATATAAAAACTACCTATGGATTATTTTAAGTACTTTTATAGCCACCATTTCTCTTCATCATTAACTACTCTCTGCATGGCCATCCATTTCTATATAGTCAGTTAAATAAAGAAAACTGCATGTGGTTGAGTAGATCAATATTATTGACTTATCAAATAAGATTGATATGTCCATAATGAGTTTAAAAATGTTTTAAGACTAATATATCATGAAAATAATTGCCTATCATCATTACTTTGGCTAAATAGCACAATAATCATCAACCAACCACCTATTGATAGTGATGTGATAATTGCTCCTTCACTTTGACCATTTTTATCTTAATGATTAATCAATTTTTGAATTGTCTTAATTCAACTTCCTCAATTTCTCTTGTTCTAATCCTTCCCTATCTATTAGGAGGTCAGGCTGTCTTCGTGCTCCTCTGAACTGCCACAATAGCTTTCTAGCTAGTTACTTTACCTGTATTCTCATCCCTTAATAAATCATTCTTCAGAGAGCTGCCACAGAAATAGGGCTAACGTGTAGTGAGGAACAACTTTGTCCCATGCTCAGTACTCTTCAGTGATTGCTATTACCTAAAGGGTACTGTAGTAACTTTCTAAAATGGCATAAATGGCCCTTCAGAATCTACTGTTTTCACACATTTTATACAATACGGGCTAACCATACTAGACTTGCAATTTGCAAACATGGCATGCTCACTTACATCTCTTCATATCTAAACAACACAGGTTTGAACTGCTAGGATTTTTAAAAATAAATACAAGACAGTACTCTAAATGTGTTTTTTCTCTTCCTTATGATTTTCTTAACATTTCCTTTTCTCAAATTTACTTTATCGTAAGAAAACGGTATATAATACATATTAGATACAAAATATGGGTAAATCAACTCTTTATGTTATCTGTAAGACTTCCAGTCAACAGGAGGCTCTTAGTAGTAAGGTTTTGGGGTAGTCAAATATTATATAGGAATTTTCATTTGTGTTGGGGGTGTTAGTGCCCCTAATCCCTGCGTTATTCAAGGATCAACTGTATTATATTTTTCCTTTTCAAACGCCTTGTTACTAACTTATCATTGACTCAAGAAGCCCTTCCATGACATTTTTCATGACTTGTCTATGCAGACATAGGCATGCTCTATACTTCCCTTGCTACCTGTGCATACTGAATTATAAGTATTAGTGTCATTTTTTTCTTATAAATGTGTGCATGTTTGCCTCTCTAGTGGGCTACAATCTCTTTGAGTACAGAAAATATAAATTATCATATATATGACTTAGATAGAGTCCATACATACAATTATTATTAATTTACATAGTCACCTCTTTCAAGTAGTTGAATGAATGAGTGGATATGGAGCCCCTGAAAGTCATGGTAGAAGGACAGTATTGGATAAAATTTTCCACCACTTTATAAGTCTGATAGACTGTTATCTAGATAAATGTTAAGATACTACATGTTCTTAACTTCTAAGTTCCTTAAAGGCAGAAACAATGTGTGAACAGTTTACTCCCCTGAAACACCACCAACAAACCAATTGTTTCAGGAAAGCTATGTTTATGTTTATGATACTTAATGCAGTAAGGGAGAACACCACCTCGACTGAGTCTTATACTATCTTGGAACAGAAGGTCATGGAAAGATATTTATCGTATTTTAGGTCCTGGGCTGGCTGGTTGACTTTAGGTGTATCTTGCAAGATGTGGAACTCAATGGAATTGGGCAGAGATTATAGCATAATAGCTTTATATTGATGGGCACACAGAAATGAGGGTCCTGAAGTACTTTTTGATGAGCAAGCTGTTTGCTTATAAGTAATTTGTTTAGTTGTTTTATAGTGTTATCTTCCAGAAGCAATTGTTTATGGAGAAGAAACCAGGTTGTTTTTGCTTAGTCACAATGTTAACTTCATATACATATAGGGGGGAGTATATGTTCAGCCTCAACACTGTTTAAAGACTGAAATGACGTTGGTTTTTATTTTTAATTACTTCTTATAATTTGTATCCCCAGCATCTATTACAGTACCTGGCTCATGAAAAGATTTAAATATTTTACATGCTTAAACTTCAACTAACTTGAAGAGTATAAGGCATAGGAATTTTCCCTGAATCACAAAGTTCCTTTTATGAAAGCAGGATTAGCATAATGCAAAGGTTTAAAATAAAAGGACATCGTCCATAAAACCCATCAATTTCCCTGTTTAGTGTGCCCTTATGCCTCTTACATACCCCTCTAGCACCTTTCCCATTTATCTTTCTCTGTACTATGTGCCACGCCCCAACCTCACCTATCACTTGTGTTTGCTCTCTACTCACCTTATAATGAGGTCAGTCTCCACTCTAGTTGAACATTTTCATTGTAAAATGAAATGTTCATGCCAGAAACTTAGAAAAGTATAATATGAAGTTGCTAGAAACTTCTTTTCACTGTTCACCTATTAATGTGCACCCTCCTAGAATTTGTTTTATGCACATACAAAAACAGGTCTTTGACTGCCTGGACCTATCTGAAATATCCATATGTCAGCTTTCACAGGAAATCTTAGGGATTTTCCAATGTTCATTTTGATTACTTAACCATCATATTGTGCATTGCATTTTCAAACATGAAAACAGAATCCAACTAAAGTGAACAAGAGTAATTGTGCATTCTCCATGTGAAAGACATTTCTTATATTCCAGGGAGTAAACATAAATAAAATATTCATTTCTTTCAAAGGTTAATAAAACATGCAGGGCCTTACCATCTAGCAGAGAAGGCATCTATTTATATAATTAAAAGAAATGTTAAATAGAATAAAATAGATACTAAATTGTTGTATAAGGTACGTGTTGTAAGAGTTTAAAAGAAGAAGAGTATACTTCTGGGTGGACTCTACTTCAAAATATAACTTTGAACACCATTCCTAACTTCAATCACTTTCCTTCACCTTTTCATTTCTTCTTAGCAATTGATATGCATATATACACATGCATAGAAGAGCTTTTTCTTTCTGAATGTACCTTAAAACTTTTTTATTCTATCTCTTTCCTTTGACAGAGGACCAAACTAGAGAAATGTTCCAGAGTTTTAGTCTTAAAAAGACACTTGGAGACAGGGCGCCTGGGTGGCTCAGTTGGTTAAGCAACTGCCTTCGGCTCGGGTCATGATCTCAGGGTCCTGGGATCGAGCCCCGCATCGGGCTCCCCGCTCAGCGGGAAGCCTGCTTCTCCCTCTCCCACTCCCCCTGCTTGTGTTCCCTCTCTCGCTGTTTCTCTCTCTGTCAAATAAATAAACAAAATCTTAAAAAAAAAAAAAAAAGACACTTGGAGAGCTGATCTCAGAAAATAAAGAATTGTCATTCTTACCCAAAGCTGGCATGTAATTTTTCCTTATGGTCCCTCCTTAGCCAGCTGATAACTTATAAGTCTAACCAGTGAGGACTTGTAATTGGTCATTCCAACTGAGTCTGGCCGGTCATTCTTTTTGCTGCCATGGCACCCAGATCAAGCTCTCTTTCTACTAAATAAAAATCAACCAAATATCTAACTCACTACCTGCTCCCCCAAAGGCTTATGGGCAACTGCAACAATATGTCATATATATCAAATAAACAACTGCAGATAGGGCTGAGTTTGTGTTTATTTGGGGGTAGAGGTTTGAAGTTATGCACAGTTTGAAGGGCAACCACTTAGTTTTACAAGACTTGGAAAATGACACCAAGGATATTGATGACTTTCCCAGGTTAAAAAGAGTCAGGCAAAATCCATTTGCTTTGAGGTTAGTAGAACACAAAACTGATTGCTTTTTTCCTAGGTGTATCCGGAAGTGAAATTAAGTAACTTTGATGACTGCATAATATTAACTTAAAAAAATATATATGTCTATACACTAACAACAAAGTTTGAAGGAGAAATTAAAAAAAAATTTACAAATGCACCAAAAATAATAAAATACCTAGGAATAAACTTAACCAAAGAGGCAAAAGACCTATATCCCAAAAACTATAACAGTGATGAAAGAAATGGAATGAAGATGACACAAGCAAATGGAAACATATCTCATGCTCATGGATTGGAAGAATTAATGTTGTTAAAATATCCATATTCCCCAAAACAATCTACAGATCCAGTGCAATCCCTATTAAAACACCAATGGCATTTTTCATAAAACTAGAACAGATAATACTAAACTTTGTATGGAACCACAGAAGGCCCTGAATACCCAAAGCAAACCTGAGAACCAAGAACAAAGCTGGAGGTATCACAATACCAGATTTGAAGATATACCATAAAGCTGCAATAACCAAGACAGTATGGCACTGGCACAAAAACAGACACAGAGATCAGTGGAACAGATAGACACCCAGAAATAAACCCACGGTTATATGGTCAATTAACCTATGATATAGGAGGAAAGAATATATAATGGGGAAAAAACGAATGAAATCTTGCCATTGGCAACAATATAGATAGATCTAGAGAGTAAAATGCTCAGTGAAATAAGTCAGTCAGAGAAGAACAAATACCATATGATTTCACTCATATATGGAATTTAAGAAACAAAACGAAGAAAAAAAGAGACAAAAAACCAGACACTTAACTACAGAAAACAAACTGATGGTTACCAGAGGGGAGGTGGATAAGGGGATGGGTGAAGTAGGTAAAGGGGGATTAAAAGTACATTTATCATGATGAGCACTGAGAAATGCATAGAATTGTTGAATCACTATATTGTACAACTGGAACTAATATAACACTGTATGGTAAGTATACTGAATTAAAATAAATAAAAAGAGAATATATAATGGGGAAAAGACATCCTTTTCAATAAATGGTACTGGGAAAACTGAAGAGCTACATGTAAAAGAATGATACTGGACTACTTTCTAACACCATACACAAAAATAACCTCAAAATGAATTAAAGACTCAGACATGAAATCATAAAAAATCCTAGAAGAGAACACAGGCAATAATTTCTCTGGCATCGGCCATAACAACATTTTTCTAGATATGTCTCCTAAGGCAAGAGAAATAACAACAAAAATAATCTATTGGGACTACATCAAAATAAAAAGCCTTTGCATAGCAAAAGAAACCATCAACAAAATAAAAAGACAACCTACTGAATGGGAGAAGATATTTGCAAACGATATATCTGATAAGAGGTTAATATCAAAAATATATAAAGAACTTAGACAACTCGACACCAAAAAATAAATTTATTTAAAAAATGGGCAGAGGACCTGAATAGACTTTTTTTTTCCAAAGAAGACACACAGATGGCCAACAGACATACAGAAAGATGCTAAACATCACTAATCGTCAGGGAAATGCAAGTCAAAACCATGATGAGACATCACCTTACACCTGTTAGAATGGCTAAAATCAAAAAGACAAGAAAGGACAAGTGTTGGCGAGAATGTAGAGAAAAAGGAATCCTCATGCACCATTGGTAGGAATGTGGAAAACAGTATGGAGTTTCCTAAAAACGTTAAAAATAGAAATACCATATGATCTAATAATTCTACTATTGGGTATTTACCCAGAGAAAACAAAAACACTAACTCAAAAAGATATATACACTCTATGTTTATTGCAGCATTATTTACAATAGCCAAGACATGGAAGCAATTTAAGTGTCCATCAACAGAAGAACAGACAAAGAAAAAAAATACACACAGAACACACACACACACACAGACACACACACACACACAGGAATATTACACAGCCATAAAAAAGGATAAGATAGTGCCATCTGAGAAAACACGGATGGACCTAGATGGTATTATGCTAAGTGAAATAAGTCAGACTGAGAAAGACAAATACCATATGATTCCACTCATAAATAGAATCTTAAAAAAAAGAATAAACAAACAAAAAGTAGAATCAGATCTATAAATACAGCAAACAAACTGATGATTGCCAGAGGGGAGGTGGGTGGGGGTTAGGGGCCCTCCAGTTATGGAATGAGTAAGTTTTGAGAATAAAAGGCAGAGCATACAGTCAATGATATTGTAATAGCCATGTAATAGGATAGATAGTAGCTACACTTGTGAACATAGCATAATGTATAAACTTGTCAAATCACTAAGTTGTACACCTGAAACTAATGTAACATTGTGTGTCAATTATATTCAATATATATATTATATTCAAAAGAAAGAAAGGAAGAAAGAAAAAAGAAAGAAGCCAGAAGGGCAAAATTCACATGGTCTAAATAAATAAATAAATAAATAAACAAACAAACAAATAAATAAATAAATAATACATACATACATACATACATACATAGTATTTGGAGATTTCTGTAGATAGAACAAACAGACAGAACTGAATTATCTTCCCATGCTGTACATGGCATTCATATTGTGAGTGTCAAATTTTCTCTTGCTTAGTTACAGTAGATAGAGATAGCTAAATATTTATAACCCAAGATGGTTCAATTTGTCTCATATATTTATCATTTGAATAAATTTATAAAAAAATCATTGAACTTTTCATGTCTTGTTTTTATGGCCTAAGAAAAGGGAGTGTTACCTGCCTCATGATGTTATTATAAGAACTGAAGAAAGAGTATATTGCATATAGCAAAAGCTTACTGAGTATGATCCAGTATCACGGTGCATACTGAAGAGGTGGTGATATGGTAACTGGAAAACTGCCTTTGACTTTTAGAAAGGAGTTCAGTGGGATGATATTGACAAGAGGCAAGTTGCTAAGGGTTATGGAAGAGTCATAGCAAGAACATGGGGATAGCAACTGTAAGCTAATTTTTCAGGAAATTTGTTATTTAAAGGAAATATATCTTTGAATTAATGGAAATTCAGATAGACAAAAATTCATTTAAAATATGGTTAAAATGGTTATAATTTTTTAAATGATCAGTTAAAAAAATGATTATAATTTTTGATACATCTTCCCATTAGGAGAGGCAATCTATGTCCCCAGCCTTGAATCTGGGTGGTGACTGCCACAACCAATAGAAGATGATAAAAGTGACAGCATGTGACTCATAAGGCTAGAGACCTGCCTTACCAAAGGAACTCTTCCTTTTCAGGAGCAGCTAAGTCTCATGACTGTTTGATATGGAACTCAACCTCCTCTATGCAACATGGTAAAACTCTGAAGGACTATTCGGACTTCAGGGTTCCCTGCGGTTTAGCTAAGACCGATTTTGAAATTGCATTGTCACCAACTCCTTTCTCAGGGCACCTGGGTGGCTCAGTTGGTTAAGCGGCCCCAACTCTTGATTTTGGCTCAGGTCATGATCTCAGGGTTCTGGGATTGAGCCCTGTGTGGGGCTCCCCTCTCAGTGGGGAGCCTGCTTGAGGATTCTCTCTCTTCCTCTGCCCCTCCCCGTGCTCTCTCTCTCTTTCTCTCTCAAATCAATCAATTAATCATGTAGCCTCTGCTTGGGTCTCTTGGACTGTCATTTTCTAGACACTCATTCTCAGAACCCAGCTGCTATGTTATGAGAAGCCTAAGTCCATAAGAAGATGACAGGTATAGGTGTTCCAATTGAAAGTTTCAGCTAAGCCCAGGCTTTGAGCCAAGACAGGCACCAGTCATGGGAGGGGAAAAAAGCCTTCCAAATAATTCCAGCCCTCGAGTCTCCAGCTACCCTCAGGTATTAGGACTTCCTTGCTGAGGCCCCTGACACCCTTGAGCAGCAAGTCATGCCTGCTGTGCCTGCCTTATTCCTGACTCATGAAGTCCAAGAGCAGAATAAAATGGTTGATGTTTAGGTCACTAATTTTGGAGTGGTACTGTTTAACAAGTAGCGGTAGATAACTAGAAGAAAAAAAGCTTCTTAAATCATGAAGGAAATTTGAGCTTGTTTGTAAGTCAAGGAGACAAAAAGCAAACAAACAACAAAACAGTTATAAAGAAATAATTAATAATAGACCAGGAAAGGAAAATAGTAAGGTTCTAGGGTTTTTCAGAATAGTGGGGAAGAATGGGAAGAGAAAAAGTTGGCAGTCAGGTCTCTCAGACTCTATAGATGGCTGCCGGAAGGAATTCAGGACAAATCTGTGATCAGCAAGAGTAGAAAAATTATGCACAGCAAGTACTTATTGAATACCTAGTATGTTCCATATACAAATTACACCCGCCACACACATATGCACACACAATTTCAATTTTTGTCACCCACCTTAATATTCTTTATTGTAATGTTCTAACACTTTGACAATCCTTTGCACATTTGAAAAATCTTTTCAAAAGAGAGCTTTTATAATATCTTATAATTGCTCTTCAAGACATTGTTGCATTTGATTTTTTTTTTTAATTCTAGCTAATGATGTCTGATTTCATCATGCACTCATTGCTCCTTTCTCATAGACAGAATTAAATCTGGCTGCTGGTAGTTTACAAAGAATATTTCAGAAACGTGGCAAAATCTTGCTGTCAACCATCTGTTCAGGGAACTGTGTCTTTTCATAGAAAACACAGAGCTTATTTACACTGAGACTTGTGATTTCTTACCAGAGGAGACTTAGAAGTGCCCAGCAAGATACAACCACTTGCTCTTCTAATGCATTCTCAAAGTCAATGAATAAAAAGTGGTTGAGGGAACACTTTAAAAATATCTTCTAGGGTGTCTGGGTGGCTCAGTTGGTTAAGCTACTGCCTTCAGCTCAGGTCATGATCCCAGAGTTCCGGGATCAAGTCCCAAGATCGAGTCCCGCATCCAGCTCCCTGCTCAGCGGGGAGTCTGCTTCTCCCTCTGACCCTACCCCGCCTTGTGCTCTCTCTCACTCTTTCTCTCAAATAAATAAAATTTAAAAATAAATAAATAAATAATAAAAATATCTTCTAAACAGTAAATCAAATTCGTTTTCTACTTTTTCTTATATGTGCTTCAATAAAGCCATGACTGTAGACCTGTCTGTCTACCTAATAATATAAACGAACAGTTAAATCTTCTAAGTCTTTGTTTCCATGTTGTCTTCTTGTAATAGACAGTAACACCAGAAGTGCACTAAATATCTTCAGGTGTTGAGATGAAAAATTATATATATTGAGCAGTGTCTACAATTGCAAAGGCACTGATCGCTTGTAATTGAGTGGTTGCTGCTCCCTTTGGAAGGGCATATTTTTCCAGTGTGCTCTATTCCCCGCATCTTTATTGTTTTGAACATAGCCTGTCACGTCAGTAGTCCCTGTAAGCATCTGAGTTTGCAAGCCCTCTTCTAATCCACATCTTAAAAGCAAAAGATCTAAGCCTGCATTTCCAGCCGCACTTACAAAACTTCATTCCAAACAGTTTGCATTGATCCTTACACATAAAACTTTCCTAACTTGGTCTGGTAAACATCCTCTCACATACCAAGGCTGGAAGCTCCGTCCTTTTTTTTTCCTGTTTCTTTGTTCTCTCCCATTAGCATTGATTAATTGTGAGGACGAGTCTTACAGATTCAGCTTTTATAATATATTCTCTCTGCCAGTCCCTCATTACCTCTTACCTAGGAACATTACAGACCCTACATAACCTTCTTGCAAAAATTAATCCTATGTATTCCCCTCTAGGTTAATCCTCCAAATGTATAACTTCAATCATACTACTATGCTGCTCAGAAAACTTTCAGAAATTTTCAGTTGCTGACAAATTAAAAAAAAAAAAATTCTCAACTTAGCATTCTACGCCATTCAGAACAGGAACGGATGTGTTCTTAGATCAGAGCATTTTAGAACTGGCGTGACCTTAATGATTTCTAGTTCAATTCCCTGTATGTGTAGCTGAGAAAACTAGGTCTCGAAGGGCTAAGTGACTCATCCATAATTCAATAGATAGTTAGCTGAGCAAAGATCAAAACTTAACTCTCCAGAATAAGTTCTCAGGACTACTTCCACACTCATCAACCAATCTCCTTGTTTCAGCCAAAGACTGGTGCTTGGTCTCTACCCCATTCATCACTACCAACATCTGACCCAGTGCTGTTGAGGCTATCTCAAAGGTAATTCTGTCCTTGAAGGTTTTGCTCATCTCTTCCCCTTGCTCACAGAGTGAGACCTCTCCATATTTTTAAAGTTACAAACTGTAAGTTTGCTATGACATTTACCATGTTCTCTACATTTCAGCAGCCTGCCCATCGATGTTCTTGCAAGCACACTGAAAGAAGAGACTGCATTCTTGTAGTAGCTGCCACAGCGTCTTAAACAAAACAATTTGAATTGTCATGGAATCCCCAACCCAACCTTTCTCGCTTTCCACTTTATCTTTCTGAAACAATGTCTGTTACGACCTACTAATTAGGAATTTCTCCCCCTGACTCAGGATGCTACTCTTCCAAATGATTCCCATGGATTTGTTTCTTTCACATTTGCAAATGCTGGGTTTTTTTTTTTTTTGTTTGTTTGTTTATCTTTAACACAGAACTGATTTTTTTTTTTTAATTTTAGAGAGAGAGAGAATGAAACCATGAGAGCATGAAGGGAGGGGCAGAGGGAGAGGGAGAGAAGAAGGCTCCCCACTGAGTGCGGAACCCAATAAGTGAAGTGAGAAGCTCCATTTCAGGAACCTGAGATCTTGACCTGAGCTGAAATCAAGAGCCAGCCTTAATCTGACTGAGCCACCCAGGTGCTCCACATAACTGATTTCAGTACAACTTTCCTCCCTTTGGCCTATACAAATGGAGATCAGGAATGTTAACTGTTGGTGTTTTCAGTATCATCAGTGATTTGCAGAGCTTTATAAAGCATCATCACACGTCTGAAAAGCTATAGCCAAAATAAATTGAGACCAAGAATTGTTCATCCACACAGCCCCAAATCTCTGAAAGTCTACCAGGGTTGTGTGTGTGGAAAATCAATACCATGCCTCTGGCATCTGTTATTACACCCTAAGAAATAAGCAGTTTAATAGTTACTTAGCTGAATATCTACTACTAAGTAATTTTAATTTCGTCAAACTGTTCATTCCAGTTATAGCTCCACGCTGTGTTGTGAAATTTAATCAAATATTAATTTGAATTCAGGTCATAACACTTCTAGTTATCTCTTCATAATTAAAAAAATTAATTAATTGAAGAAAGAAAGAATGTACTTATGCCTAGAATTGCCTGTCTGCTACTTCTTTATTTTGCTGAGAAATAAAATAATTAATGCTAAATGCAATAATGATCTGTCATATTTTTAGATATACAAATATGGTTGAGGGTATTTTATTTGAGATGACTGAGGCTGATACAAATTAACTTTAACTTATGCTATCTCCTTGTTCTATGTATATGTGAAGCCTTATTTAATCATTATATTTAAAATTAAATTTGTCACAACTACCCATTCACTTAACATTTATAAACACTTAACTGTGGACTCATCTCATAAGCCAAGGTAAATATTGTAAAATATTTAAATGATTGCTTATTTTCTTCTTGGTTTCTGTATCATTCTTGTATTGCCTGCCAATGTCAGGCCTTTTTAAATATACTTTCTTCTATTTGAGAAGCCAAATTTCACTCCCTATCAGATTTCTTAAAGTACATTGAAGGCAAGGACTAAGTTCTATTAGCAATGAGCACATTGCTTTGGAGCTAATAGGTGCTTAAGGAATATTTTTTGAATTGTTCTTGAGCCCTAAGCCCTATCTTTCCTTTATTTCAATTTCATCTTCCTCTGCATTTCTCTATCACCTTAGAAATATACTCTTTCCCAAGCACATATGAAATTGAATTTTTAAATTAAGAATAATAATAAATGTGTAATTTTAGATTTTAGGAATATCACAATTGCTATGTATAGACTAAATTAATCAAAATGTATTGGATCACATCAGTATCTACATGATTCAACCGACACCTATAACATGCTTAACATGATAGCAGTAACTATAGGCCTAAGGGATCCAAAGGTGGATAAGACATGGTCCTAATCCTGAGGCGCTCATGATATATAAGACACATTTTAAAAGAATACTACACTAATCCATGTGGAAGGTGAGAACTTACATTGGGAAGATTTGTAGTGTTTATTTGCTTTAGATTAGGAACAACAACAAAAATAGACGTGTATGAAAACATTCAAAAACAACTCACATTATTTTTTTAATATCCAGAGGTTTCTCTGTTTATCTAGGTATAAAAACTTTCTCCATATAATCACTAATATTTTCAATAGGTAATATAATAACCATATGCTGGTAAGTGAATGGATTCTGAGTGATAAGTAAATGAGTTAAGTGTTACTATAGGGAATATATTTACACCTACCTCCATATGGAGACATTTGTTTTGATACTTCCCAATTATTATGCTAATAAGCACACTGAAATATAGTCCACTTAATCCTGCCGTCTGCCAAATAGTCAGGATGTAATACCCAGCATCCCCCTTTCTCTTTGTGATTATATTAAGAATTGATACTGTGGTTTCTCTTTTTTTTTAAGATTTTATTTATTTATTTGAGAGAGAGAGAGAGCGCAGGAGCATGAGTGGGGGGAGGAGCAAAGGGAGAGAGAGAAGCAGACTCCCCCGCTCAGCAGGGAGCCTGATGTGGGACTTGATCCCAGGACACTAGGATCATGACCTGAGCCGAAGGCAGCCACTTAACCGACTGAGCCACCCAGGTGCCCCAATAATGTAGTTTCTTAATTCTACAGTTCTTATTCCTTAAAATGACTAAGGTTCATGTTCTTCTGTTTAATTTGATTAAGCTAGAGAAATTGAAGTCCACTTTTAGTATGAAGCCATTGTAATATCCACTTAATGTAGACACCCAAAAAAGCTTATTTTCTCAGTATCTACATGGCACTTCCTGTTTAACACCATTATCCATCTCTAGCCAATAGTAACTCCAGATGGCAAATAAAACAATCACTGATTTGGCAGAGATTATGACATAAAATAATAAGTATAAGAATGTTTCACATTTTAACTATGTGCATGTGGACTTTAATAACTTTAAAAATCACTGTTAGTTTCTTAATGTTCATTGCATGTTTGAGAGGAAATATATCAAGTTTTTAATTTTCAATATTTAGGTAATCAATTAACTGTAATGCTTCTTGCAAAGACAGTGGTAAGAGATAGAAGGCATGTTTTCTTTCTTGAAGTTACTTACATGTATTCAGGAAGCAGTTTAAGATATATATCTGAACATTAATTACTAATTATATATTTTTAAATTTTATTATTAAATAATTTGATATTAATTAAAATAATACATATATATTAATGTACACACACACACAGATGCACTTAGTCTCAGCTCTCTGGAAATTGCCCTTGGCTAGAGAGAGTTGTCTTACTAAAGGAAATCTTCCTTTTCAGGGCAGTTAATCTAATGACTGGTATGGAACTCAAACCACTCTATGGTTTGAGCATGGTAAAACTCTGAAGGACTATTCAGACTTCAAGGCTCCCTGTGGCTTTAACTAAGACCTATTTTGAGATTGCATTGTCATCAACTCCTTTTTTTAATATTTCTTCCTTCCTTTCCCTCATACACGTGTTAATCCTAATAACTTATAATTGATAAATTATCTTGATGAAGATGCTGATTATTCACCTTCAATCCATGAAAAAGCATAAAGTAGGGCATGAACTGAGTCTACCATGATGAACAAACCATAGAAGAGTGGGACCCTTGGTTTTTCATCTATTATTTTAAAAAGAACTGAAATCAATTTTAGGGTTAACCACATATTTTTTAAATATGATGATATGAGGACATAGAGTAGATACTTTATTCATTCATTAAAAACATTTAATATCGATCACATTCAGCATGTCTGCTGGGTGCTAAGATTAAAAATAAAAAATGACCCCTCTTCTTCTTTTTAAGATTTTATTTTTAAGTAATCTCTGCACCCAACGTGGGGCTCAAATTTATAACCCCGAGATCAAGAGTCTCATGTTCTACCAACTAAGCCAGGCAGCTGCCCTCAAATGGCCCTTTCTTAAGAGAAACTGCCATCTACAAGAGTCAGCTTATTTTATAGGAACTTTTAAATAACGAGCTGAGTATCATAAAATTTAGAGCACTTTTTTTCCAAGTGTGGTCCCAGACCAGCCATATCAGCATCAGCTGGTAACTTGTTGCTGATGGAAATTCTCAGGCCCCACCCTAGACCAATTGAATCAGAAACTCTCCTGTGGAGCCCAGCAATCTGTATTTGACTAAGATGTTATGTGATTCTGAAGCTCACTAAGGTTTGGGAGCCAATCTTTTTTATCTTATCTTATCTTATTTTTATTAAGTAAGCTCTACGCCCAATATGGGGTTTGAACTCATGATCCCAAGATCAAGAGTCTCATGCTCTACCAACTGAGCCAGCCAGGTGCCCCAGGAAGCAATCTTTTAAAAAATAACAACAAAAGAAGTTTTGAGAGTGGTAATTTAGTTGCAATTTTTCTCTATGAAGGCAAAACTTCCATCTTATATCACGCAGTATGTAAGTTCTTAAAGGAAATTGGATAAAATATAAAATTGAATCACTCTAATAAAATATCCAACTTTTAAAGGTACTTTGCAAGATACTTAATAAATTATAAATATAGAAAGCAAACAAAGTGCAAATCAAAGCACAGTCCTCCTTCATTTGCTGATATCACCGTAACCCAGTTTTTATTATCATAAGGCTTTTCCCACTTCTGTAATATAAGTAGTTATAAAAATAATCCACATATTACTCTATGCCTGTTACTGTGAGATGGATCATTTTAAATACTATCACTTTTGAGCTAACCAGTATATTTAAACTGAATTCACAAGGCATGGGTTCCTTGACTTCAGTTACAGAGTCTGGAATTCATCTTGGTCCAACTCGATCACTATTAGGAAATAATTTTGTTGTATGGATGACCGAAGACATTTGCCTTCCAAATGTATTTTGTGACTTTTATTTCTTTGGTAAGTCTTAATTCAAATGATTGAGGAAAATCTAAAAAAACCCCTACTATATTAGTGATTTATTGGAGATGACCTATTTTATTAAATACTGTGGCATTTGTGGTTATAAAGAACCCAGGATGGCACAGATTATAGAGTGGCCCAAGTATTTTGTATGATTCCATATATATTGTACATTCCATTATAGTTAATTTGGTACTATGGATTAGTTCTAGATAATGGCCTGTGGGAGGAAGTGAAGTGTATCACTTCTGGTCTTAGGTACTTAAGAATGAATCTTCCACATTCTTTGTTCCTTTGCCCCAGCAAATCTTTAATGCCCCATAATGATGGCATCTGAATTCTTGAGTAATCACATGTATATTTAACCTAGATTGTTACCTAATTCACAAAAGATTATGAGTGAGAACCACATCTTTGCTATGTTGAGTCTCTTTGTTTCTGTAACACAGCCAAATATCTTGTCTATTTATCCTGAGTATCTTTTGGTAGCCATTTTCTCAATAATAACTAGTAGGAAATAGAGCTTGCTCTTGCTTCCAACCCTTTTATAGAGTTTTTTAAAAATTTTTTGAATAGGTAACATATTCATATGGTTCATAAACTAAAAACAGATTTTCCTTAAAAGTCTTGTCATTTGGGCTGTATTAAACACGAGTGTGTTCTCCTCTGTGCCTGTGCTGGGGTTTGTTATAAGATTACCCTATTGGGTCTCATATCAGGAAAACCCCTCATGTCAGAATCTTTAGGTTGCCCAAATATCACAGAAGAGACTACTGTAGTCTCCTGTACAAAGAGTGGGAGCTCAGTTAGAGAAGAAGTAGATAAACAGTTACTTTAACTCTTGTTTTGACCAGTGAATATGTTATGGACTGAATTGTGTCCTCCCAAAATTCCTATGTCATATGTTGAAGCCCTAAACCTCAATGTGACTGGATTTAGATATAGGGCCTATAAATAGATAAGAAAGGTTGAGTCATAAAGGTAAAGCCCTAATCTGATAAGATTGATAGCCTCATAAGAAGAGAAAGAGACACCAGAGATCTCTTTCTCTCTGTGCACAGAGGAATTTTGGATAGCCATTTTGTTACAGATATCTGCTTTAGGTCATATGTAGCATCTGTACATATTTTTTTCAATATGTTGGCTTGAGGGTAATAAAATAAGATGACAACTCACCTATACTTCTTTTTTCACAGATTACTTCAATCCCTTTGAGGCAATTTGAAAAACATTGTTTGAAACAGATACTAACTTAGAATCTTTGTATTCCCAGTACCTGAAGCAGCGCTCTGATTGTGCAGCAGATTTCTGATGTACTTTGAGAATACATGGAACACTCTGAGACATTTTGAGGTCCCAACACAATCAGTATATTTTTTTCCTGAAATGATCCATCTTGGAAATACAATTTGGAGTCTTATCTGAGGCACCTACACATTTTTCACAGACAAGAAAGTTCTTAGGTATGGTTTTGTTTTCATCAAAATAACTCTTGGATGTGATACTTGTAGTATGATCATGATATTATGATTACTATTCATTACCTCAAAAATATTTATTGACCACCAATAATGTGTCTGAGAAATACAGCAGTAAAAGAAATAGGCAACAATTCTTATTCCCGGGCCTCACGTTTTAGTTGAGAGAGATCAGCAGCAAAAAAACCACAAAATATGTATACACCAAGTGGTGGTCAGATCTATAAATAAGATGACATATCATCCCCTCCATAAAAATATAGTGCTACCTGCCATTATTTAAAGACAAAATACCAAAAAAAAATAGTAGATTCTTAATATTTAGCAGGATAAATAAAATGGCCAATTGTAATTTTATATCATGAACAGAATTTTAAAAGAGACTTTTTGAAGTGGGTTAGCTTGTAAGTACATTACCCAATGCACCCTCTCCTGCTGAGTTTATGAGATGTCATCTCCTGTATCTGAGGCTCATGATGTCTCCTCTTCCTTAGCTAAGGATCATGAGGGCCCTTCATCCTGGAAAATCACAAATCAATTCTTGGAAGCTTCCTTTAATTGCTTTCAATTGTGTTAGGAGAAAAAAAAAATAAGTTCACCACCTCCCTTGGAGTGTTCTCTCTTTCCTACCTTCAATGCAGTTTTTATAAACGGTAAAGACTTGCTTGTAAGTTTGAAATCTGTGTTGTTTTGTTTTGTTTTTTTCCCGAACACAAGTGAGATTGACATAGCAAAGTAATTCCTGCATATATTGATCCTTTCTGGCCAGATAACTCAACTGACAGCTTTTGGGAACACTGTGAAATTATCAGGTGGTATCTTCATTGGCCATTTCTCCCTTAACCATTTAAAGGTCCACATGAATAAACTATCACCCCATACACTTAAATGAATGACTTAAACAACATGAGGAGGTATGCCATGGAAGACTTTGACTATCAACTCTTGTAGCAGAGGGCCAGAATATAACGTGTAAAAGGATTAAACAAACATGATAGAGCATCACCATTTTCCCTCTTGCCTTCTAGCCCCCCCATCTCATGTGCACCTGCACATGTGCATGCATGCATACACATACACTCACATACACACTTACTTTTCCTTTCCACTATCTCTCTTCCCCACCTCAGGAACCTTGACTATCTCATAAACCACAAGCTTGCAAAAGTAATACCATGCCAATACTGTCCTGATGGTTATTGTAACCCCAAGCAAAAGGCATGACCCCCAAAAGTCAAAAATTGCTGCCTAAATCAAAACCATGAGTGCAGCTACTCAACTGTCCCTTAGCCTATCAAAATCCTGACTCTGTTTCAATTAGGAAGCTACTTCATCTTCAAATGCTGTTTCACACCAGCTGAATAAATCCTTTAACTTCTATTTGAATCACTTAAATTTCTTTTGAAAATTTAAGATCAGAGAGTTCAGGGCATAGGCACTAAAATTTTCATTTGGGTTTAAGGGAAAATGATAGATAAAGCATAAGACTTTAGCACTAAATTATGTTATGTAATAATTTAATCTAATATGCATTTGTATTCTTAGAAAAATTCCCTAAATTGGCTTAGGATCAAAACAAATTGTAAAGGCATGGCTCTAACATGCTTATAGAAATATTTGTGGAATTCTGATCCCTGGTTAGAGTAGGAATCCTCTATTGTTTTATGCATGGCTTTAAAGTAGGTAGTATGACAACTGATTCCTTAAAGATATGATATGCCTTGTGGATCAGCACAGACAGCTCCAACACTCCAGGAAAATGTCTCAATATTATGAAATAAAGGTTTATCTTTATTGTAGAAAAATGATGTAACCACTGAGATGATAAACCAGGAAGAGTTTTTCACCGCTTTTAAGTCCAATACTATTGGAAGAACCTTTTCTAGTAGGCAATGTAATTGGTCAATTGTGCAACAAATTTACGACAGATGCTGAATATTTCAGGAAGATTTAGAGATTGTAAATGTCTTTATTTCAGTTACAATTATCTTAGAAACAGTGTTGGAATATCCATTTTACCATTTCCATGCGTGTATGGTTGTATGTGCTCAAACATTTGTCCTATGTACTGAACTGACTCTAATTTCTTCTCTGGCTTAAAATATGCAGTCTTGAATGTGTGAACAGGTCATCAGAACATAACAAATAGTGACATCTCTATGTACTCAAAAGAGCCAGTAACATGCCATTTAGAGCTACAAATGAGTTTTTTGTAGTTTCTTTTCTACAGAGAAAGACATGGAAAAGAGGAAGGAAGGGAGGGAAAAGGAAAGAAAGGACTGAAAGGAAAAAAAGAAGAAAGGAACAGGAAAAACTTCTAAAGATAGAGAGCATCTAAACAAATAAAGGTCTCTGGATCCAATTATATATTTCAGGTGGGCTGAATCTTTCATGACTTTTTTTTTCTTTTAAAGATTTTATTTATTTATTTGACAGAGAGATACATAGCGAGAGGGGAAACACAAGCAGGGGGAGTGGGAGAGGGAGAAGCAGGCTTCCCGCAGAGCAGAGCAGGGAGCCCGATGCGGGGCTCGATCCCAGGATCCTGGGATCATGACCTGAGCCCAAGGCAGACGCTTAAAGACTGAGCCCCCCAGGCACCCCTCTTTCATGACTTTTAAATCCTAACGGTAATGGGACCACTGTAAGAACTACAAACTGTAGACTACCAGTGTTTTACAGCTCTGTGATATATTTTATTTGGCCATTTTGTGATGTCTACACAGAGTTTTAAAATCAATGAGATTAGGTATGTACTCAGCTTGCCATGACACAAGCATCTCAGGAAATGCATAGACATACAGCACATTTAAGATTCAGCACTTAAACAGAGTCCATAACCAGTGGCTATCAGACATACATTGATTTTAACATTAGGTCAGTTTGAAAATCCTAGAATCCTAAAAGCCAGTGTCTTCTTAAAGAATTACATAAAAAGTGAGAAAAATCTGTGCTGGGACTAAATTGGTCCAAATTGACGATATTAACGGAGCAGAAATAATCTGTGCTTAGACTCAAGTTATGTTAATTTAGGAGAATAGGGTTAAAAAAAAAAGACAGAATATTTGTAAATGTTTTTTTGAAAACTATTACAAATCTTTTATTACAAGAGTGTAATGATTGTAAAAATATTTCCAAATTGCCTTAAGATTAATTAAAAAAAATAAGAGCGACTCATGCAAAATGAATGAGATGAGACTGTTAGCTTGACTTAGACTTACACTCTCAGTGTGAAGTACTGCAAAAGACAGCTAAATATATTCAGGCTAGAGAAAAAAAAAAATCAGCCGCTAGTATTATTTCTTTGGGGGGAGTAGGTGATGGAGATAGAATGGCCATCTGGGAGCCAAATCTCTGTAAAGGGACATTTATCAGTGGAACAGAAGGACTTTAGCTCTGCAATCTGCTTGCTGTGTTTGTAGAAAAAGCACGATTTAAAAACTTAGACAGCTATTCTATTTCATGGGTCTTTTTTACATAAGAAAAATAACTCCGGTTAATATGTTACTCAAAAAAATTGTTGCTTCCTATGTGTCTTATGTTCATCTACACTATGAACTTGCTAGGTTAGATGTCAATAGATTAACCTTGGAAGAGAGAAGATGTTAAGGGAGTAAAATATTTTAGCACGGTACTATTTCTCTTCTTGTCCATATTGCACACACTAAATTACGCCCACTTCCTTTTCTCACAACGCCCCACAATGGCTACCTTCCTCCTCTTCCCTTCCCCCTACCATATGGTCCTAGCATTGCTTGCAAATGTTTTCAATATGTTCCTGCTCATCTTCTGAAGTAAAGGATGGTTCGTCTTGGTCCAGGTTTACTCAGTACATTTTGGGAACGCAGGTTAACCTTAACAACTAATTTTCACATAAGGAAATCAGGCATAGGGAAACTAAATCAGCAAACATTATTTAGAAAAGCTTCAGTAAGTTAAACTTTTGGGGTTTTAATCCAAGGGAAAGTTAGGTTTAGAAGTGTACTTTTTTTTTTTTACTCTACATCTACACTAAACAAGGCTGTGTTGTATTGATGAAAATATAGACACATAGATCAACAGAATAGAGACCAGAAACCGACCCACAAAGTATCAATTGATGTTCTTTTTTTTTTTTTTACAAAGGTCAAAGGCAATTCAGTAGTGAAAGGAATAGTTTTCTCAAGGAATGGTGCTGTAACAATATAATGCGCATGTGCAAAATAAAAATCAAACAAATCTGGGTCTGTTAGGTCACCTTCATTATTCCCTTCCCATATGAGCTTTTGCATATGAGATTCCTAATAACATATGAACCAACTGATACAGACCTGGGAATATTTGATTATTCTAGATCTATTCTACATTGATCTGTAAATTTCTTTCTATCTTATCTAACTTTAAATATATTTTTTAAAAGATTTATTTATCTGAGAGAGAGAGAGAGAAAGCGTGTGCAAGGGGGGGGGGGGAGGGCAGAGGGAGAAGGAGAGCAGACTCCCCACTGAGCCTGGAGCCCCACACATGGCTCAATCTCATGACCCTGAGATCATGATCTGAGCCAAATCAAGAGTTGGACACTTAACCAACTGAGTCACCCAAGTCCCCTAGCTTTAGAGTTTTAACAATGGCTCTCAGCTCAGCCTGAGACCAGGGCTTAAAGTCAATCATAATGGGTTTGTCTGTTCTGAATTGGCATTAACTGTAAAGATTTTTTTTTTAAATATTTTTATTTTTATTTTTATTTATTTGAGAGCGAGAGAGAGAGAGAGCGAGAGAGAGAGCGCATGAGCAGGGGGGAGGAGCAGAGGGAGAGGGAGAAGCAGACTCCCTGCTAAGCAGGGAGCCCGACATGGGGCTTGATCCCAGGAGCCTCAGATCATGACCTGAGCTGAAGGCAGATGCTTAACCAACTGAACCACCCAGGTGCCCTTTTTCTTAAGATTTTTTTTTTTTTTTTGGCATTAACTTTAAGAGACAATTTATCTTTGTGAGTTTTGGGCAAGCCAAACTAAAGGACGTGGGTCAGAAAAAGGAGTATAGACAGAATGCATAGAGGGGCATATAATGGGGAGAAGCAAGAGTGGTGTAAAGGGTGTTAGTTTCAAGTAATGATATGGAAGAATCTAAAAGAGCAAGTTTTAAAATTTTCACCTATTTAACTCATTTTGTGGAAGGGAAATTTTAAGGATGCAATGTTTGATATCTGAAATTATTTTAGAAGCTTCCTCATACAAATTTATAAAAATGGGCATCACTAGATGTTTGGAATTTTACTCCCTTTTTGTTTTAAAACACCTCCCAAATAAACAATTTGTGTTGAAAGTTTCCCAAAGTGGCTACAGATAATTTTAAATTATCTTTGGTAAAATTTTGTCACTTAGAGAAATAGATTTTAAAGTTAAAATATGAATAAATTTTTTAAAAAGCTGGAATCTGACCTGGAGGAGACACAGACTTTAAGAGGAAATGTCATGAAAGGGTGGCAATGGTTGATTAAATATGTTGTTGCTGTACCTCATGGCTCAGGCTCTCCCTCTAATGGTGGGCTGTCTGCAACTGCAGACCCAACAAATCCAGTGGGTAGAAGTTTTGGAAGTAGGATCCATCTCTGAATCACCGCTCTCATAGACCAGCAACCGGCCCCCCCACCAAAAAAAATCCAGAGGAAAATTATCATACATTTTAAATGGAAGACCTAAGTCAAAGTTTGTCCCACAAGGACTGCCTACTGCAGCAAGGCAGAATATTACACTGAAAAAGCATTAGTAGTTTCTCAGAAGAGGGCAGTCAGTGGGTAGTATTTACAAGGTTTGGGGGTCTGTCCTAGAATAGTTTAAGATGGATCTTTCTAGGCATGGAGTTAACCCAGTTGGGGAAAATCTGTGATATAACTTTAGTATTGGAGTACACAGCATCCAGAGTCTTGAAGTGAGACTAATAAATAAATTGGTGTGTGAAAAGTGAGTTGTTTGACAAGGTGAGTAATATACTGTTCTGATAGGAGAGATTTTTGCCCAGAAGCAAACAATTTGCCCAGATAATTTGGTTTACAGTAATTTCCTGAAGTAAACAGTTAAGCCGTGTCAATAAAGATACCTCAATTCTCAGTCTTAATAGCTAAACTTTGTGAACAAGGGGGTCTCAATTCTCATATTTAAGGGGAATAAAGCCAAAACAAAGAAAACCCACATACTTTGAAGCCTCGGTTCACATTCTAGTTTTTCTTCTTCCTCAGTGTTTAACCATCAACAGATTCATTAATATTCTGAGGCTATACATATAATGCATATTATATCTTGCATGTTCTTTTTTATCCATATCAATTTAATAATGCATGTAAAGCATCTAAACCAGTACTAATTACATAAAGAAGATGCACACTAAAAGTAAGTTTCTCCCACCTTGAGAGGATTAAAACAATGAAGTCAATAGTGAAAATAATATTTTAAGTAACTTGAATGTAGGGGATAACATGATACATTTTCTTTTATATTTGCAAGGCAAACTTCTTTTCACATACATTTGTGATATGCATTAAATTGTGTTGATTGATTTCGGCCATGTAAGAAAATTTATTAGTAATAAAAACTTAGAATGTTTGAGGAACACATTAATGGACAGTTTTATTGAGCTAAATCTTATTTTTAGTTACATATCATAAAATTTACATGCTATAAATTTATAGTTAGATGAGCTTCAGAAAACGTATACAATTGTTCAGTCAATACCATAAGTGAGTTTTAGAATACTTTAATGATACCAAAATATCTTTCTTGTCATTTTGCAATCCATTTTGGAAACAGGCAATGATTCATATGTTTTCCTAATTTATGAATTTTGCCTTTTCTAGAAATTTCCTATAAATGAAATCATACATTTTATAGTAGTTAATGTCTGCCTTGTTCTACTTAACATGATATTTTTGTAAATCATCCATGCTGTTGCATGTTGAGTCAGAATTTGCTTCTTTTTATTGTTTGGTAGTATTCCCTTGTATGTATATACCATATTACATTTATCTATCACATGATGATTGACATTTTGGTTGTTTCTTACTTTTGACTATTAGAAATAATGCTGTTGTAAATATTCACATAAAAGTCTCTCCATGGATGTATAGTTCCTATTTCCTGAGTATATACCCAGAGATTAAATTGCAGCATCATATGATAAGGATTAAGTTCATCATTTAAAGAAGCTACCAACTTTTTTTGAAAGTGATTGTATAATTTTATATTCCCACCAACAATGTATGAAGACTCCAGTTTCTCCACACTCTTAACAATACCTGGTATTGTCATTATTTCTGCTTTTAGATAATGAGTTTGTAGAGGTAATTTAGTGCAGTTTTATTTTGTATTTTCTGAATGACCAGTAGTACTGAACATCTTTTCATAAACTTATTGCTACTTTTATAACCTATTTTGTGAAGTGTCTGTTTAACTCCTTTGCCCATCTTTTAATTGGATTGTCTTCTTATTCATTTGAGTGCTTAATATATTGTGAATCCAAATCTGTTCAACTTTGTTACACAGTTAATTTTACGCAATCTCTGATTTGTCTATTTGTATTCTAAAATGTTTATTTCAGAGAACAAAAGTTGTAAATTTGACATTGTTCAATTTGTTTTTTTACATAGTTTAGGTGCTTTGTGTTCTAAGAAATCTTTGTATAACACAAAGTTACATCTATTTTCTCCAGTTTCCTCTAGAAGTCTTAAAGTCAAACTTTTCCTCTTAGGTCTGTGATACATTCTGAGGTAAGTTTTGTGCATAGTAAGAGGAAATGGTGAAGATTCATTATTTTCCATGCCAATAGCCAGTTATTGTACCAGCATTTACAGGCACACTTTATTTTATTGCACTTCATTTTATTGTGCTTCACAGATACTGCATTTTTACAAATTGAGAGTTTGTGGAAGCCCTGCACTGAGTAAGTCTACTGGTGCCACTTTTCCAAGAGCATTTGCTCTGTTCGTGTCTCTGTGTCACATGTTGGAATTCTTGCAATATTTTAAATTTTTAATCATTAGTAAATATGTTATGGTGGTCTATCTTCAGCGATCTTTGATGTTACTATTGTAATTGTTTTGGGATGCCAAGAACTGCATCCTTATAAGGTGGCAAACTTAATGGGCAAATATTATGTGTGTTCTGACTGTTCCACCAACTGGCTATTACCTTGTTTCCCTCCTTCTCCTTAGGACTCCCTATTCCCTAAAATATTGAAATTAGGCCAGTTAATACTCTTATAATGGCCTCTAAGTGTTCAAGTGAAAATAACAGTTGCACATCTCTCACTTTAAGTCAAAAGTTAAAAATGATGAAGCTTAGTGAGGAAGGCATGTTGAAAGCTGAGAGAGGCCAAAAGTTAGGCCTCTTGTACTGAACAGTTAGTCAAGTTGTGGATGCAAGGGAAAATTCTTTAAGGAAATTAAAAGTACTACTCCAGTGAACACCCAAATGATAAGAAAGCAAGACAGCTTAATTGCTGATATGGGAAAAGTCTGGGTGGTCTGGATAGAAGATCAAACTAGCCACAATATTCTCTCAAGCCAAAATCTAATCCAGAGCAAGGCCTTAGCCTGCTCATTAGCTGCTACATTAGCAGCAAGTGCTGATGTAGAAGCTGCAGCAAGTTATCCAAAGATCCAGCTAAGATAATGAATGAAGGTGGCAACCATAAACAATAAGTTTTCAATGTAGATGAACTACCCTTCTATTAGAAGAAGATGCCGTCTAGGACTTTCATAGCTAAAGAGGAAAAGTCAATGCCTGGCTTCAAAGCTTCAAAGAACAGGGTGACTCTCTTGTTAAGGCTAAGGCAGTTGGTGATTTAATGACTAAGTGGAAGCCAATGCTCATTTACCATTCCAAAAATCCCAGGGCCCTGACAAATTATGTTAAATCTACTCCATAGAGAGACTGTGCTCTATAAATGGAACTACAAAGCGTGGATGACAGCACATCTGTTTACAACATGGTTTATAGAATATATTAAGCTCACAGGTGTGACCTAATGTTCAGAAAAATAGACTCCTTTCAAAATATTACTGCTCACTGATAATGCACCTGATCACACAAGGGCTCTGATGTGGATATACAACAAAATTAATGTCATTTTCATGACTGCTAACACAGCATTCATTTCTGCAGCCCATGGATCAAGGAGTAATTTTAACTTTTAAGTCTTTTTATTAAAGAGATACATTTCATCAGGTTATAGCTACCACAGATAGTGATTCCTCTGATTTAAACCTGGGCAAAATAAACTGAAAACTTCTGGAAAGAATTCACCATTCTAGATGTCATTAAGAACATTTGTGATTCAAAATATCAACATTAACTAGAGTTTGGAAGAAGTTGATTCCAACCCTCCTAGATGACTTTGAGGGGTTTAAGACTTCACTGGAGGAAGTAACTGCAGATGTGGTGGAAACAGCAAGAGAACTAGAAGTAGAGCCTGACTGACTAGAGCCGACTGAATTGTTGCAATTTCATGATAAAACTTGAACAGATAGAGTTGATTCTTATAGATGAGCAAAGAAAGTGGTTTCTTGAGATGAAATCTACTCCTGAGAAAGATGCCATAAAGATTGCTGAAATAACAAGGGGTTTAGAACATTACAAAAACTTAGTTGATAAAGCAGTGGCAGCAAAGAGCATTGACTGCAATTTTGACAAAAAAAATTCTGTGGGTAAAATGCTATCAAACAGCATCACATACTACAGAGAAATGGTTCATGAAAGGAAGCTTTAATCAATGTGGCAAACTTCATTGTTATCTTATTCTAAGAAATTGCCACAACCTCCCCAAATTTCAGTCTGATCAGTCAGCAGCCATCAACACTGAAGCACAACTCTAACATCAGCAAAAAGACTACAACTCACTGAAAGCTCAGATGATGATTAGGGTTTTTTTAGCAATATTTTTAAATTAAGGTATTTACAGTACATTTTGTTACACATAATGCTATTGTACACTTAATGGGCTACAGTATAAACAAAACTTTTATATGCACTGGGAAACCAAAATATTCATTTGACTCGGTTTATTGTGTTATTCACTTTAGTGCACATCTTCATTTCAAAAGTAGTTTTTACCATTTGTAATAAATAATACATGAATTGATATTCTGAAATCTTGTGAACAACTATCTGTAGCCAATGATTTAGCATTCATTATTAATCTTTGCCTGAATGAGATATCTTAATGTCTTAATGATTTTCTAGGTATGTTAGTCTTTCTTCCTTCCTTCCTTTCTACCTTCCTTTCCTCTTTCTTTTTTCCAAATTTCCTTCCTTCCTTTTTCCCTCTCTTCCATTCTTCCTTCATTCATTCCTTTCTCCCTGCCTTCTTCTTCCCCCTTTCATTCTCTCTCTCTCCTCACTTTCTTTCTTTTGAAATACCATTTTGCATTCATAGATTTTCATTTTTCTTTATAAATTTATCTAGTGGGAAGCCCTTCAGTCTAGATCTAAATGTGCCTAATTTTTCTTGGTGTTTTTTTGCTTCCAGTCCCTTTCAGTGAACAAAACTAGAAAATTATATATGTGTGTGTGTGTGTGTGTGTGTAGATACATGATATTACATACAATATAACTATATTTTTATATGTAAGCACATTATATATGTATATGAATACATAGCTTTGTTGAGTATAGCCTAATGACTTCTATAAAAGGTGTTCCGTTATGAATTCCATCAGCAAAGAATAAAATATAAGATTTCCTCAAAGACTTTTCAAGAGTGTTCTGATTTTTTATCACATCTGATAGACAAGAAATAATATTTAGCACAGTTTTAATTTTATTTATCTTATTATACATGAAGTTGAGTATTTTTGAGTATAAAAAGTACCATTTTTATGCACATTTAAAAAAATATATCTGTTCAAGGTTTTTCTTTCCCCATTTTTCTATCAGATGTTTGGTCATCTGCAATTTTAGAGTTCTTTAGAACTTTAAGGAGATTAGCCTTTTATCTTTTATATATATTACAAATATTTTCTTCCAACTTGTGATTTGTCTTTTGTTTTTGCCCATGTTGTCATTGTATATATAATGAAATAGGTTTTTTTTTTATTATTTATCATTTTGCTGTTGTTTGAGTAAATAGGTTTTTTCTTTTAGTATAACTGGATTTTAAGTCACAATTAGAGGTTTTCCTCTGCTTTCTTAAGGTTCTTATATGGCTTTCTTTTTGTATATTTAGATCTCTGATCCTTTTGGAGCTTTTGTGGGTGAGTGATTTGAAGTATGGGTCCCAGTTTGTATTTTTCCAAACTGCTGTCCAGTGGTCCCAACATTTGTCCTTAGTGCTTCTACCCCCTCCCCCAGTGATGTGAGATGTGACCTTCTTCATATTACTAAAATTTTATTATATACTGGAATCTATTTTTGAATTTTCTTGTAATTTTCACTTGTCTGACTATTCATATGGCAGTTTCATACTATGATTTTTGAAGCTCTAACTATGTTGTATTTTCAGCAGCCCTAGTTACCCCTCACTGATAACCTTTTTAGGGCTTTCCTAACTTTTCCTGAATGTTCATCCCATATATATTTTTAATATCATTCATGTATCTCCAAAAATCACTATTTTTATTGAAATTTTATATTAACTTGGAGATAACTGCCATTTAATATTGTTCTGTTGTCATATGTAAAAACAAAAGATATTATTTAAATTTGCTTTTGTGTCTTTTTCTGGTGTTTTCAAATATTTCCTCTTGTAAATTGCTATGCTATCTTATTAGGTTTATTCACAAATGTTTAATCTTTATTTTGTCCTATGATGGAGTTTTCTTCTCCATTAAACTGTATGTTCTATTAAATTTTATTGCAGGGGTAGATTTAAGTAACCATCATCACATTCAACGTACAAAATCGGTCCATGATTACACAGATGCTTCATTGTGTTACCCCTTGATAGGTTATACCCTTCCCTTTAATCCTAACCTGGCAACAATTTATCTGCTCTCATTACTCTAATCTTGTTCTAGAAATGGGATCATATAACATGTAACCCTTTGTTTTGTATGCTTCCCTCAACGGAGTTTGTTCAGTTCTTCCTCACAATTGGATTCCTGCATTTTTAGCAGAGATATTACAGATGTGATATTTTCCCCTGTCAATTATTCTTGTAAGGAGGCACATGATGTTGGGTTTGGCTGATTATTGGTAATGTCAACTTATTCATTTGTTTAATGTAGCATTTTCCAGGCTTCCTACTCTACAGATAGTATTTTTCCCTGCTATTAATTTAAAAAAAATTCTTGAGGAGACATATCTTATACCTCATCAAATTTTCACTCATTAATTTTGCATTCACAAAATTTTAATATGTGAGTTAAGCACATTTATGTTTATTATTTAATTGGAAATTTTATCCTTAATTCTGTCTTATCATCTTTCATATTTTTCTGTTTATTATGTTATTATTTCTCTGTGTTGCTTTTTTTAATTTAAAAAATTATTTTAATATTTTCAAAGATTTGTACCTATGTTTGGGTAGTTATCAATATAATACTGTCTTTTATAATGCAATTAGTACCTTTAGGTATCTATCATTTGACTAAATAGCTTTAAATAACAGCCTTTGATGTCAACCTATTGTGTTGGATATACTTTTAAAATTAGCTTATTATATCTAATTTTCCCTGGTATTTGAAGCCAAATTTTTGGTTGTATTATTTCTTCTTGTCCAAAACATATAAGATTTACATCCTATTCTGCCATTTCTACCCTACCTCTGATATCATCTCATGTATGTTCCCTTAACTCGTCGCAGTGAATTTTCTTATCATCCTTTGTTGGATGATGTGCTTCTTCTAGAAGGCAGAAGTACAGTGTGTGAGTACAGGGCTCTCTGAATTCTTCCATATTTAAACTGCTTTACTATAAGCTGTATCCTCAAATTGGAGTTACAATGGGTACATTTTGGCTTTTCTTAAGACAAATTTTTGTTGCATTTGAAAATGGGAGTCAAAATTTGAGTGTTAAAAATTTGAGTTTTTATTAGATTGGGTTATTAACTTCAAAGACCTGTATCTCTACATATGTACCTCTGATAATTGGAGCTTCCTAGATTATAGAATTAGGGAGGAATTTTATTTCAAAAGGGGAAAAGATACACATTTTAAAAAGAGACTTTGATATAGGATATAGAGGTACTCAGGGACCTGATGCTATTATCATATATTAATGAAAGAGAGAGTGGTTTTTAAATCAATTTTCAGTGCTTTTATTTTCATATAAAGGATAACAGTAGAAAAGGTGCAGATAAACATTTCATCTCTGGGATGGGATTTAAGCTCAGCTGATCCCGAGAATATAGAAGATGGTAAGTGTAAGGAGGTCTGGCTTAAACAACAGGACCCATCACAGCCTCGAATCATTCAGTAACCTACCTTAGACTTTGCTTTAGCAGGGGGCTGAATTCCAAGAGGTAGAAGTGGAAGCTGCCAATCCTCTTAAAGCTCGGTCTCCATAGCCCCAGAATATCATACCTGTTGCTTCTCTTTATCAAAAACAGGCAAGGATCAAAGGGAAGAGAAATAAAAGTCCACCTTTCAAGACGAGGAATGGCATGGGCTTACAGGAGTGAAGTGGCAGCTGTTTTTGGAAATAATTACACAGTTTCATTGTCCCTGGAAAAATGACTCTAAGTTTCTTGAAGGACAAGATTTGGCCTTATAGTTCTTCATAGTCTCCACAGTGCCTCACATAATATTAACAAATAATATTTGATTGTTGCTTGGTTTCTAAAGGTGTTTAATTAAACTTTTTGTCTTAATATCATGATGAATCCTGGCAGTAACTACAGTACTCCAATAGATGGCACATAATTTACTGAGATATCTAACCACTGTGACTTAATATGGATTCTGCAGTTTCCACCTGGAGAGATATATGTCATTAGAAAGACAATGTCAACAGTACTGGATTTATTAACTTCCATTACAATAAGAGTTTTTAGTTAAGGTGAAGGTACTGAAATTTCTTCTTCACCCTATGCCCAGATTACATTTTATATGAAAAGTTTAAAAGAAAAGAAGAGGTCAAGAAAGAGAACTGAGAAGGTCAGACAATATGTTCTTTGCTCTAATAACCATTTAAATTCAATCATCAGAAAAAGCTACAGAGAAAGCTATGCCCACAGTTAAAGATAAGGTCACCTACTCCCTTTTAAAAAATAAGTTTAATATGTACTGCTCTCTAATAGTAATCGTTTTTGCATACCAAAGTGGCCTCCTAAGAAATTTACTTCTACTAATGAAATTCATACAATGCCATTAAAATACAACTAACAATAGTCAAGATTTGTTGAATTATGCAAAATAGTCAATGTAGCGCAACTGAATGCTTCTTTCAGTTAGGGTTTTTATTGTATTTCTTTATCCCTTTGCACCCTGCCCAACAAATGTCACAGTTATTAGACATAATAGATACTCAATAAAATTCAATATTTATTGACTATTAATATTATTTATTAAATTTGATTCCTTAATAAAATCTTGATAAACTCAAGCCAAATTTAATTAGATATTTTAAATCCTTAGTTCATTCTGGATGAACTAATTCTTTTTTTTAATTTAAAAGATTTTATTTATTTGATAGAGAGAGAGAGAGAGCAGGAGCAGGGGAAGCAACAGAGGGAGAGGGAGAAGGAGAAGGGAGCCCGATGCGGGACTCGATCCCAGGACCCCCGGGTCATGACCTGAGCCGAAGACAGTTGCTTAACCAACTGAGCCACCCAGGTGCCCCTAATTCTTCTTAATCTTTTATAAAATTAATTCTTAATCTTGGTTCCTCCTTTTTATGGGAGGAGGGGCTAAAATGGTATTTCGTTTGTTGCATTTTCTTAAAAAGAAGTTTATATATAAACCAATATATTTTATAAATATCTGTAATGTCAACAATAAGGGAAGTGAATTATATAGTAGAAAGTATATTTACTCATAAAAAAGACATTCAAATTATGATTCTTGATTCTGGATTTAACAGTTAAAAGATAGTAGAGAATTTAATTATCTTCCCTGAATCTTAGTTTTCTCATTTTTTTCAGTGAGGACAATGTGTTTTTGGTAGGATAAAATCAAACAGCATATGTAGAAATAATGTAAATTGAGATTTTAGTTTTAGCTTCTTGGCAGACTGATGATATTTTGTTCATCTTTATAACAACAGGACACTACAATGTACCTCTACACTACAATATGACCTTATAAAGAGCTAGCGACTCTTAAAGGTTTCACAATGGAGTCTGATGCAAACTGAAGAACACGTTTTTTAGCTTTAGAAATATGGAGCACAAGTGCAAACAGATTTCAGCATGACAACATCTGTAGAATTTTTAGACTTTTTCATGAGTATTTGTAATATACTCATATTCCTCCTCTTCCAACATGAAACAAGTCAGTGATAGCTCTAACAAGTTGTGTTTTGACATGTCCCATATACTCTTAGATTCAATTTCTTCATTTTTAAAGTAGGTGCATTAATACATCACCTACGTAAGTATTGTGAAGGTCAAAATAAATACAACAAAGAGAAACACATTGTGTAACATGAATTTAAAATATCAAACACATTGTGTAACATGAATTCAAAATATCAAGAAATTGATTTGAAGAGAGTAAAAGGTTTAGTCTGACTTCCTTTAATAGAGGAAAAATTTTTCATGCAACAATTGAGACAACAGTGGTTACCTAAGATTCAATTTCTTCCCTTTTTTGTAACAATTAACCTTTTAGAAAACTATCATCTATTCAGATACAAAATAGATTTCAAGTATACCATGCCCTCTTCATGAGATAAAAAGATTCATAACCACAGTAATATGACAGAATATGCTTGGAATCTGCTTAGAAAGGCTTACTTCTTGCTTTGCTGTGGTAGCACATATATCTTAAATACTACAGAGATTGTGTTTGCCTTTGTCATATTTAGTTTGTCAACTTCATCTTATCTTCTGTTAGCTAAATGTAATATTATACACTTCCTGTAAAAGCTAGGAGACAAAGCATCTAGGTCATCCTTTCTTATGGTAAGTTTTTAAAAATATCTTATTTACCCATTTAAAAGTTCCTCTGATAATATGGCCATGCAATGAAATGTTATTTTGCCAAGTTGCCTCAATGGATAGAAGGAATGTGTGGCCATGTGTCTCCCTAAGCATAAGTGAGAGATGACTTCATTTAGTTTTAATAGCATACTTAGGTAATTATTTGATTGATGCACTTTATATACACACACACACACACACACACACACACACACACACACACACACATATATATTTATTACCTTCAGAGAGAGTCACTGACAATAGAGGACATATGGCTGGAATGTGCAAGCAGGTGTGAGTGGCACTTTTATCAATTTGGTCAAAAATATGGTGCACCCCCACACAATGTATAAGGCAAAAAAACTACATAAAGTATTGTTTTTCAAACACAGGCACTTTGTTACTGTATGCAGATATACTTCAGGCAAATTACATTTCCAAAAACATTATTATATAGCAGATGGCCATAAAATTAATTGTCTTTCCATGGAGCACCTGGGTGGCTCGGTTGGTTAAACGTCCAAATCTTGGTTTCGCCTTAGGTCATGACCTCAGCGTCGTTAGATAGAGCCCCAGATGGAGCCCCACATCAAGGCTGGCATCTGGCTCTGTATTCAGCATGGAGCCTGCTTGAGATTCTTTCACCCTCTGTCTCCCTCACCCTCTGCTCCTCTCCCAATGGGCGCCCTTTCTCTCTAAAATAAACAAATAAATAAAATCTAAAAAAAAATTTTATTTCCTCAGAAAGTGTTGTATGTAGATGTTATGCTCTTTATCAAAAATCTGTTCTCATAGTAGCTATAAACTAACAAGATACCATAAAATCAAAACACTACAATCTTGGAAATATATAATTATTTGAATAGAAGGCACATGCTCTCATAATCATAGTGTTTCAAAGCTACAGATATCCTAAAGCTCAGAGCCCAGTCTCCTAATTTTAACATGAGGGAATTTGAATAGTTTAATTATTTCACCAATATTAACTATTTAGTTGGTGATAAATATATGACTAGATTCTAAATCTTTATACTCCAAGACTAATTATATTCCAATTATTTTAGAACAAACTCCATTACAAAAATCAAAAATTTGAAGTTATTTATAAGTGATTTAGTTCATCTGAAGAGAGATCATGTCTGACAGCTGTTCTATTGGGTCTTGCACATCCACAGCCCTGACACTTTAGAGGAATTTTATCTACAACTAGATTATGAGACTCATTTCGTAGGAAATATGCACCAATTGCCAGATATAAGTAAGATTCCACTCCACTTTTGTACCAGATTCTGCTAGAAAAGGATGGGAGGACTAAGAGTTACATGTTCAATTTCTCACTAGAGTGCATGTGATTAGGAATTTGTAAAACTGTGTTTCTATTGTCTTCTAACTCATTTATTCGACCAACATTTATAAAACACACATATATGGCAGGACTTATATTTATCCTAGGGATACTATAACATTCAAAGAGAGATTCACAAAGAAAGGATGGGCATTTCACGATAGTGGGAAATAGTTCTTCAAATACCCTGGTCTTCATAAATTGGATCATTCTACCAAAGACCCTGAAGAGATGTGGAATTGTATATATTATTTGGTTATTAGTCTCTATGGAGGTACTTCAGTTACTTCTTTCCATCCAGTCCCTGGAGTGGAAACTTCCAAGGGTTGGTTGGTTGGTTAAAATGGGATTTAGTTATCACCCCATAAGGTTAAAATGTTAAGGTTAATACTCTGAATACTGTGATGGTTGGCTTCTCATGGCTAGGGATGTCATGGACCCAAAGTTTGGCCATTAACAGTACTAGAGGAGACAGGGTAGTATACTCTACAATTTTAAAGTCTCAAGACTCTACACCTACCATTTAGAGAGTATTAAAAAAAAATTGATCCAGGTCATTAAATAGCCTATTAGAACACTATGCAAATGTACAGAGTATTATTATTTTTATTTTTGATAAAAGACATTGTAAGTAACCAACTAGTTATTCCCAGATTTATGCTACTGAATTAAATTCAGAGGCTCTCCTAATTTGGTAACATTTGAATTTGTAGTGGTAGTAGGTTTTGGCTGTAAGGTCAGATTATACAGTGGAAGATATACTGGTAAGAACCTCCTAAAGCAAAAGAGAGTGTGTGAGTTGACTTCTAGATACAGATGTTTTAAGAGTGATATATTTTAAGAATGAAAGTATAGCAAGTGTAACTTATGGTACAATATTTTCAGACATAACTGCAAACTCAATTTCTTCATGTGAAAAATGGGGATAATGAGTATTTTCATGGAGTTTTGAAGACACAAATATAAGACATGTTTCTAAATGCACTTTTCATCACTCCCATAACAGATGAGCAGTTAATACATGGCAGTTATTTTCTTTTCTTTCCCTCTAAAAAGCCTGCATGTATTATCTGGTTATATGTACACACTGAGATCCATTGTTTGCCATCTTTTTCTCACAAGTGATCTGTGGAGTACATGATTTTTTTTTTTTAATCAAGTAGGCTTACATAAAAGACCTTATTCTTAAGTGTTAAAGTGGTTATATATTTACATAAGGTAATATTAATAATCAAAATGGTCAAATACAGAAAATTATACATGGATCAATCTATGAAGGATTTCCAGGTGGCCAGAAGCTATCTGATTGTTTTGCAACTTGACAGAGCTGGAGGTGAAGGAAAATTTACATTTCTAATCTGAACTCTAGTAAAGTCTTTCCAAAATAGAAGTCATAAAACTAATCCTGGTAGTGCAAAATAAATTTCTGACAATGATTAGCTTGGCTCTTTAAAAAGGCTCTCCTGAGTATTGGTCAAAGGAAAACAAGTGGGTCATTTTAATATTCATAAAATACAAAAAGATAATTTGGGAAAGCTCTACCCTCAACTTTTTAATTAGTTAACAGTGTATACAGCAAACTGGTGTCTAAAGGCATGGTGGGTAGAGCCAGAATTCTGGAAACCATTTCCCACCACTAACACTTTCTTATAGTATTACATTCCTGTTCCTGTGTGCCCTATCTAAGAGACGGAGGTAATAAGAGTATCTATTTTTTGGAGCAGTTGTAAGGATTGAATGTGCTAATACACATAAAATTCCTAGAACAACACCTCAATATATATGAGTCATTTTAATTTTTGTTATTATTTTATTTTATTATTGTAATGCAACCCTTTTTGGCATCTGATATTTTGTAAATAACTGAAGTCTAGACATGGAGGTGATTGCGTCGCTCTTGAAAGTAGTGCAGTTGGGAATGCTTGAGTATATAGTAACGTAAACTACAATTTTAGCAAATTAAGCTTAGGAGGATATCTTTTTTTCCTTAATAAGTAATACAATTTTTTAAAAATAAAAATCTATAGTAATAGAGAATTACCAAAATAATTTTATTAACAAAAAGCAGAAACGTCTGTCCATCACCACTGTAATGCTGTACTACAGATAATAGCCAAAATTTAAAAAAATATCTATGAGAGAAATAAGCATTTAGAAAGAAAACAAATGAGATTAGCAAATGTTTTTAAAAATATGACAGTGGAATTATTATTTAAAGATTATAGAATTTTCTTAAAGAAAATTCAAAAGAATCAGGTAAAATATGACTAACACAATTACAGTCAATTAAAAAGCTAGGTACAAAACTAAATAAAATATCCAAACATTTATGTATATATTTCATCCAGAACTAGTAAAAGAATATAATAGGGAAAAAGATGCCACTTCAAAGGGTAAGAAAACTTGTTACAGATTTAACAAAATACTAAACAGAAAATGTGCAAGTCTTTAGAGGAAAAAAATACTGTAAAGTTTATCAAAGACATGAGAGAAGACTTATATAAACCAAGTGCCAGAGTAAATGTAAAAGTGCCAACTGTATTTTAAATAACTAATAAATTTAATACAAACTGTATTTAAAAAATTTAATATTATTATAGGACTTGAAAATTTATCTTCACATCTACTTAAGAGTGCAATTTCATAACAATATCCAAGAAAATTATGAAAAATTGATGACAAAATTTAGATAATTGTTTTTTTTAAAGATTTATTTGTTTATTTTTTAGACAAGAGAGATCACGTGCACAAGCATGGGGAGGGGCATAGAGAGAGGAAGAGAGAGAATGTTAAGCAGATTCCCCTTTCCACGGAGAACCTGACCTGGGGCTGGATCTCAGGACCCAGAGCTGGATCTCAGGACCCTGCAATCATGACCTGAGCCAAAGTCAAGAGTTGGGCACTTAGCCAACTGAGCCACTGAGGCACCCCTAGATAATTCTTTCATATAACATGACTACATTCTATAAAGATGTAGCAATCAAACTTTTAACATGGCATAGAAGTAGACAAATAGAACAGTGAAAAATAATAAATGGTCAAACAGATTCATAAAAAAAGTAGCTTTTCAAATATGTGTAGAAATTATAAATTATATTGATGTACATTAATTGATTATCCTTTAGGGGAAACCATTAGTTGTCCATTTTACATTATACATAAAAAACAAAAATTAACTCATAAGAATTAGAGAGCTAAAGGTTAAAATTATTTGTAAATTGCCAAATATGAAAGAATGGTTTTATAAAATTTTTTGGAGGGGAAGAAATTTCCTAAGCAACACAACAAATCAACTAGAAAGTGACATACTGACAGACCTGACTACATGAAAATTAATATTTCTGTTGCATACATGAATCTAATATAATACTATGTGTCAATTATGCCTCAATAAAAAAATTAAAACTTCTGAAAAAAGTTTCATAAAGGGATAAGAATAAACAGAAAAAAATCACAAAATAAGATATTGAGGATAAATATATATAACGTAAAGATAATATATGTGACATAGAAAAACAAATCCTGTAAAATCTGGTCAAAAGATATAAGCAGACAATACATTAAGTAAAAAGATCAGAAGTAGCCAAATGAAAAAATGATGAACCTCTATATAAGAAATATGAAAAAAAAATCAACCTGGATTATAATGTAAATAAAAGCTAACAATGTACATAATGTTTTACTCATCCATTTAGGAATAATATTTAACCTAATCTTGACAAGATTTAAAAGTGGAGGGAATATAAATGGAGGGAATATGAACTGGTTTAGCCTTTTTAAATGACAATTCGGCAATATTTGAAATTTGCCTACTCTTTGTTTCAGCAAATCCACTGTTGAAGAAATACTCACATATATATATAAAAATGTAATTGCTACAATTATATAATAGTTAAAATTGAACATATTTTTGAATAAATTGTACATAAATATTATAGAAGACACTGTATATGACACACACTAGCTTATATGTGAGCATTTATTTTACTTATAATAATAATTACCAGGACTGATATCTGTGTTGAATATTTTCCAATTCTCTTCTAGATTTCCTCTCCACCCATCTCCAGGCTGCTCTGGACCTGGGAAGATAAATGCTCTTGGCTACAACCACAGATCTTCTGGACTTCTGCTTTTGTTTGGGTCTCATCAGTAAATAATCAGAAGATGAACTAAAATAAGGTTTGGGATATTTGACTTCCTCCATGGCAAGTTGCTGTGGGTTAGATGCTTCTGTCTAATAAAAGCCACAGTTTCAGTTAGATACCACCCTGGTTTCTAGTAACCATTCCTACTGCTCACTTCCTCAGGCCTAGAGATAGCACAGCTCCATGCTACTGGGAGCCATGAGATTCTGCAGTATGCCTTGTTTGTTTTCTTAAGTGCCATCACACCTTTGTAAGTAGTGCCTGTAGTTAACTCCCTTCAAATCATCCAGTCTGAGTGAACCATACATTATTGCCAGTACCCTTTCTCACAGTATTCTTAACAGTATTTCATTTTTTTTTCATTGCTGGCAGAGCTCTATTTTTTTTTTTTTCCAACCCTCCAGTTCCTTCCCTACAGCCTTTTGGACAGAGAAGGTAATCCCTTTTCTCAACATAATGATCAATCCTGATTACTCTGAGTAAAACATGGTAATTCTATTCACTGTACTAGCAATTGGTTTACGAGTGGTTGGGAAATGAAGAGAGGTCCAATGAGGGGTTTCTAGGAAAGCTCTCATGAACTGAAAAAAGAAGACACACAAGAAGGGGTGGTTTTCTGGGAGGCATTGTGCAGTTTGGTGTGATGCCTGGGACTGACTTGGGTGCTACACCATTGCACCACCGTGCTAACATGGCACAGCAGGCAGATGAAAAGTGTGAGTGAGCTGACAAATATATCAGTCTTAAGGTTGACTTCCCTGATGGATCCTCTTCTGTGACATAATACATTTTCTTCTTATTGTTTAACCCATTTTGAGTTGGTTTTCTCTTACTTTCAGTTGAAGGCATGCCCTCTGACCTGAATACTACTGAATGCTGGAAAGCACTAAAGAATGAGGTAAACTGGCTTTTATTGAGTTGCAACTATTTCCAAAAATAATTATAATCATCCACAAAAGAAAATAAAGTGTGTGTGTGTATATATATATATAAAACTCTACATATGTATTTAATCTTATACATATTAGATTTAATAATATACATTAGATAAATATTAGATTGATATATATCATTATATAATATAATTAGATATTACTATATAAAATATTATTAGATTATACTATATATTATTTAATGTATCTTTAATGTATCTTATATATATATAATGATATCTATGACATTATATATATATATATAATGATATAATATCTAATGATCTTCTGCCCCAAATACCCAAACTAAATGGAGAGTCATCTTATTTATGTAAGTGGTTTAGTGAATGTTCTGGAATCAACAGAATATAAATAAATTTAATTATACTTGACCCTACCTCTCTAAACCCACTCATCATCTTATAATCCCTTTCCTTGGATATGATACTTGGCAACCCGATAGTCCTTCTGAACAACTCTAGGGAGTCATAAATAACCCATATCTCTTTATTAAAATACCTAGTTCTACCTAACGGCAAAACTCCTATCTTTCATTAAATTTACATATTTTTTCAACCCAATTTGAGCGTGCCTCAATTTTATAAGCCTACAATAGGAAAGTTAAACTTTTAGGTCTTCAACTTTTCACCACCTTGTTCTTCTACTGCCCTCACTCATGCTGCCCCTGGCTCCTGTAGAAACTGAAAAGGGAGAAGAGGTAAGGGAGAGATATCGTCTGAATTTACTATAAGAGTACAGTCTGGTGTGGGTGCCATATATGCATTATATTGACAGATGCTCATTTATTTTCTTAAGGGGTTTATTTATATAAACTGTTGGGGCAGCAACATGTCCTCTACCTAATCATTTATCTATTTCCTCAGCCACTGAATTCCTGAGTTCCATCCTTCTGTAGGGGATATATGCAGAAGGAATCTGTTTAAGATTATCCATATCTTCCTTCCTGCAGCAAGACACACATCTGGCAAATACATATCTTTGCCATGTCTTTGTGTATAGTAAACCTATATCTCTTTGGAGTCTCTCTCTCAAGCAATTCTAACCAGGATTTATATTTTGAAATTTCAAACTTCTAATCAGTCCATATTCTCAAACTCTAAGACAAAGTCCAAGTTTTGCAAGTGCTTATCTCAGTTCTGCCTGAATTAGCCTATCCTTTACCCTTCAAACATAAAAGAATGCTAAGAATCCATTAGGTTGCTAAAAATTAGAAAATAAGAATTTCTTTACAGGAGGATTTGGTGTGCTGTGAAATGTTTCCTGTTTTCTTCTCTTGGGGAAAGGAGAAGGAACATAACCTACCACCTAACTGAAAACAAGTAACCATTTAGCTTGATATAGCTTTGACGATCCCACACTGGTACACCGCAAGAGCTGGGTCCTAAGGATGGCATTAGAATTTTATAATGTCCTGTATAATTGATTTGACTGCTTTTTGAAAATAATAAACCAAAGAACTTGGTTCATTTCTACATGCCTTTTGATACATGCTTGTACATATCTAAAGTTGATCCCCTTGGGATGGCCTAATAGTTTACTATTAAAACTTGCAATGTTTTGTTAATTGGTGTTGTCTCAGCTTTGAAACAATTGACACTGAGTCCTCAGTTAAAATTTTAAGACCTAGAAAAGTCTGTTCTAACATCCAATCCCTAATACTAGATATGTAAACATGTAGGACAAAACTGGGGGAATATACCAAAATGTTAACAGAGGTTGACTTTGGAGAAAGGAAGGATACGAGATTGGGAGTAGCTCAAATTAGGAGGGAATATTTAGTGTTTACAATATACACTTCTCTCTGGTTTCAATTTTAAAAATCAGTATTCATTTATCATTTATGTATCTGTAAATAACAACAAACTTTTAAAAAGTGAGAGGAACTAGACCCTAGAGACCAAAACTATTAGAAAATTCATTAGATCATAAAATGCTCAACAATGAGAATCATGCATTTTTTTTAATCACTGACTCCTTGGATTGGAGACACTGATCTTGCTGCATGGGAAATTTAATAAATATGTGCTGAATGCAGGAACAGAAGTGAAAATGACATAGTTGGCGCTCCTAATCAGGGAGTTAGGGTATATCATGTTTTTGAGACTGAGAGTTATTATAACACCCCACACCTCTGAGGTACTAGTATAGGAGAGGGGAAATTTTTCTCCCTAACTTTATGAGATTTATGTGGAATTAAGGTTTGCTCTCTTGAAAAATGAAGATGGACATCTGGTTTTGTGTCTTTTGGTCACATTGAATATAGTATTGTGAAAGCCTACATATGTAATGAAACCGTTTCTCTGACTAGGCACTCCTATAGTAAAAGGAAAAATCTGCTAAATCTCAGGGGCTGTGCAGGTGGATTGGACTATAGTGGTATTAACACAGACTTCTCCAGCTCTGTTTGAAATAAACACAAAATATACTAAAAAAAAAAACTTTAATTATACCAGCAGCCTCCATTTACAAAACCGTTAATATATGTAAAAAAGTAATGCTGCAATTAATTCAAATCATATAAAACTAACCTAATAATCACCAAAAAACCGTTAAGCACAATATTGACTATATTTTTGTTTGTTCTCTTAGCATTTAGAAGGACTTTCAGGAATATTCCAAAATCTGTTATTAAAAAAAGGATGAGGGGCGCCTGGGTGCCTGAGTCGGTTAAGCATCTGACTCTTGATTTCAGCTCAGGTCATGATCTCAGGGTGTGAGATGGAGCCACAAGTCGGGCTCCGTGCTGTGCATGGAGTCTACTTAAGATTCTCTCCCATTCTTTGCACAGCCTCTCCCCCCACCCAATCTCAAACTTTCTCTTTCTCTCTCTCAAAAAAAAAAAAAAAAGACTGCATTATTCTACAGCAAGCTGAGATATTCAAAATCGTTCTTTTGAAAACTTATTTAAATAATAATCATTGTAGCAATCTAAATGTTTAAAGGCAATGCTAAAGATTATAATTGCTATGGATTTGAGACAGCAGTTATCTCTTATCTTGTGTATCTTTTGATCATAGCCTTTCCCTTCCCTTTCTCAAATATCCCCTTTCCAAGTTCAAGGGTAGAATGGAAAGGGAATAGTGGTTTGTGTTTCCTAAAAGACCACAAGCATGACCAGGACTGTCAAATAAAGGCTGGACGGGGGTCTTCATCCTGTGCTGTGGTGGAGGGTGGGGGAAAGACAGACAGTAAGCTAATTGGCATCAGGATTTTCACACGAGCTGTTGGAACCCTTCTCTTGATCATTGCTGCTGGGTTGCTGACTGTGCGAGGCTGTGCTATAGAAACCAACATACAGTAAGAAAAGGCCTGAAAAGTGAAGAATGGCTGTTAATTAGAAGGTGGTGAATGAGCTGAGCAGAGATAACATGGGACTGCCGTATCTCGAGGAGAAATTTAGCCCATGTAATAGGCAGCACATTAGTGACAGCAAAAGATACCAACAAAGGATGGCTTTCTAAAGGTTGAGACTTTATTCTAGCCTCAAAATTTCTTACATAGCAGAGGTTTATCATTCACATATCACTGTCAAAAGATAACAAGAGCTTCCAGATTTTCTACTGAACTTTACAGATGATGGCAAAGCCTTTATGTGCTCTTAAAGGTAAATGTGGTCCACCAGGCTTACATAAATGCTATTAGGATGAACACACTTCCTAAGCCATTTTTCTCTTTTCACTGTCTTTGAGTTTGCAAATATTACCTTTGAAATGTAAATGGAACTTCCTTGTTCCCTTACTATGTCATATACTCTCAACTCTAATATTGAAACAAAAAAAGAATTATCATGCAATGATGGTGAGATCCCTTATTTAAGATCATATAATAAAGAATCCTTTATGTGTTAAAAATTTGACATAAAAGTCTGAGAGGTATAAGGAACAGTGCAAACTCATTTAATGTACACAATCCTCAGGCATATTTAATAGGATTTTTAAGCATAACATCTTCTATAACTGCACAGAAACAGTAGTGTTTCAATTCTAGTCTTGTATCATCAGCAGGAAACTAGAAAGTAGTGCTTCCTATGCTAAAGAAAAATTTGCTGGTGATTACACTTTTTATAGTTGAGCTCCTTATAAATGATTTTCTCTATTTGTTAAGAAAGTGGATGTAACCATCTCATATTTTAACAGAAGAATTAGAAAGAAATAGATCCATTTGCATCACATTGCACTGTATTGGGCTTCAGAGAGAGACTCCTCAATCTCCAGAGATTTTGTTTACAAAGATAGTTTCTATATACTTGGCAATAACTTCAGTAGCTCTGTAGTTTACAAGCCTTCAAAAAATATGAAATTGATAATGTTCCAGGTATTCAATAATGCAACTGCTCTAAAGAAAACCTTTCTTTTCTCTCTGCTCTTAATTTAAATGGATGGCCAGTGGATATTTTTAAATGAATGAAGCTCTGATTATATATTAAAGTTTAATGCTAAGAGGAATAAGATTTTGCTAATGAAGTTTGGGTTGCCACAAAGCAATGCATTGCTTTCTTGGAAAATTCAGACATCCAAGAATTTCTAAACATCCTGCAAGAAATAGAGACCGAATCTATAAAAGCTAATTTAGTTCTGTGATTTCCAAATGTAGAAAAATTCTATTTGAAAATCCTGTCTTCAGAACTAGACTGGGATCTAACCTAAACTGGGGAGATAAGATTATTAGAAATATTAAATCCCTTTGATTAATAAAGGGGAGTTTTAACAGAAATGCACATGTAAATTATTTTTTTAAAAGATTTTATTTATTTATTTGACAGAGAGAGACACAGCGAGAGAGGGAACACAAGCAGGGGGAGTGAGAGAGGGAGAAGCAGACTTCCCGTCCAGCAGGGAGCCCGATGTGGGACTCGATCCCCCCTGGGATCATGACCTGAGCCGAAGTCAGACGCTTAACGACTGAGCCACCCAGGCGCCCACATGTAAATTATTTTAATGAGGATGAATTCCAGGTTTTATAGTAATGGTAGTAACAGCAATATTGACCACTATTGTAAAATATTGAGAGTTTATTATTCTCCAGATACTGTAAGGGTTATTTTACATACATCTCATTTATACCCAGACCAATTTTATGAAGTACTTTTATTCTCAATTTACAGATAATTAAGTGATAATTCTAAGGTCACATATGGCTAGTAAGTGAGAAAATTGAAATTCAAATACTAGTCCTTCTGATTCCATAATGTCTGCTCTCGGCAATTGTTGTAATTGTATAATGCTGCATAGTACTCCCCACAAACATAACGGTGTAAAACAACAAGCATTTATTGATATTATTGTTCATGGTTCTGGGGGTTAACTGGGCAAAAGAGAGATGGGTCTCTCATCCCACTGCACTCACACAGTGGCTAAGCTGGTGTTATCACAGAAGATTGCTCACAGGCCTCACTGCTGTACAGGGCATTTTACATATGATCACTACTTGCAGCTTGGGCTTTCTCAGAGCATGGTAGCAGAGTTCCGAGGGTGAGTGTCTCCAGATGTAGAGCTTGAGGAAAGCTTTATTCTTTTTTCTAAACCAGGCTTTAAACTCTTGCAGCATCACTTCTGCAGCATGCTGTATATTAGAAGACACTCAATAAGAACAGCATATTTTCGGGGCGCCTAGGTGGCTCAGTTGGTTAAGCGTCTGCCTTCTGCTCAGTTCATGATCCCAGGGTCCTGGGATCGAGCCCCATGTTGGGCTTTCTGCTCAGCAGGGAGACGCTTCTCCCTCTCCTCCCTGCTCCCACTCTCTCTCCCTCTATCTCTGTCTCTCTCTCTAAAATAAAGAAATAAAATCTTTTAAAAAAAAAAGAACAGTGTATTTTCAAATGGAAAAGAAACATGCTCCATTTCTTAATAGGATTAATGTCAAAGAATTTGTGAACATCTTTTCATTAATACTGATTTTTAAAAATTATGGTAAAACACATGTAACATAAAATTTGCCATCTTAGCCATTTTTAAGTGTAAAATTCAGTGGCATTAATGACTTCCCACATTCCTGTGCAACCATTGCCACTCTTTATCCACAGAACTCTTTTCTTCTTGCAAAATGGAAATTCTTTTTTTTTAAGATTTTATTTATGTATGTATGTATGTATGTATGTATGTATGTATTTGAGAGTTCAGAAGAGCACAAGCAGGGGGAGTGACAGAGGGAGAGGAAGAAGCAGGCTCTCCACCCTGGGATCATGACCTGAGCCGAAGACAGACGCTTAACCAACTGAGCCACCCAGATGCCCCTGGAAATTCTTACCCCTTAAAAATAATTATTCGTCCCTTGTTCCTCCAGCTCCTGGCAACTACCATTCTACTTTCTGTCTCTATGATTTTGATGTAAGTGGAATCATACAGCATTTGTCCTTTTGTGACTAGCTCTTTTCACTTAGCATAATATCCTCAAGTTTCATCCAAGTTGTATGTAGCATGTGTCAGAATTTCCTTCCTTTTTAAGACTAAATAATATTCCACTCTATGTATACACATTTTGTTTATGCATTCATCTGTCAATGGACACTTATGTTCTTCCACCTTTTGGCTATTGTGAATAATGGTACTATAAACATGTGTGCATAGATATCCCTTTGAGGAATGGAATTGCTAGGTCATATGGTCATTCTATTTTTTTTTTAACTACATACTATTTTCTAAAGCATATGCACCCCTTTACGTTTGCATCAACAGGGCACAAGTCTTCCAGTTTCTCCTCATCCTCACCAACACTTGTTATTTTGTTTTTGTTTTGTTTTGTTTACCTTCCTAATGGGTGTGAGGGTGTACCTCATTGTAGTTTTGATTTGCATTTCCTTAAGAACTAGTGATGTTGAGAATCTTTTCATGCTTTTTGGCCACTTGTATATCTTCTTTGGGTAAGTATCTATTCAAGTCCCTTGTCCATTTTTAAATCAGGCTTTCTTTTATTGTTGCATTTTAGTTCTTTATATATTCTGGATGTTTTCCATATCAGATATATGATTTACAAATATTTTCACCCATTTTATGGGCTGCCCTTTCATTCTTTTGATTGTGGCTTTTGATTCAGAGCCATGTTAGATTTTGAAGTTATTTATCTATTTTTTCTTTTGTTGCCTGTGCTTTTAGTGTCATATCCAAGAAATCATTGCAAATCCGATGTTATTAAATTTTTCCCCTCTTTTCTTGCAGGAGTTTCAGAGTTTTAGGTCTTATGTAAAGTTTTGATCCAATTTGAGTTAATTTTTGCATATGATGTAAGATCAGGGTCCAGGGACCTTTTTTTTGCTTGTGAGTAGCCAGTTGTCCCAGCACCATTTGTTGAAGAGACTATCCTTCTCCATTGAGTGGTCTTGGCACTGTATCAAAGATCATTTGTCCATTTATGCAAGGGTTTATTTCTGGGCTCTGTGTTCTGGCCTATTGGTCTATATGTCTGTCTCTATACTACTACAACAATATTTTTTGATTTCTTTAGCTTTGTAATAAGTTTTGAGAGCAGGAAATGTGAGCCCTCCGGCGTTGTTCTTCTTCATAACTGTTTGGCTCTTTGGGGTCCCTTGAAATTCTATAAGAATTTTAGGGTGTGTTTTTTATTTCTGCAAGATGTATCACTGGGGTTTTGACAGGGTTTGCACTGAATCTGTAAATTCAGTTAGAACTTCCTTTTTCTATTTTTACAATGTAAATGAGATTTTTTTACCTTCCTTTTCAGATTGCTCATTTATTAGTGTATAGAAACACAACTGATTTTTGTGGGTCGATTTTGTGTCCTGCAACTTTGCTGAGTTCTAACATGTGTTTTTTTGTTTGTTTGTTTTCTGTGGCATCTTTAGGATTTTCTACATATAAGAAAGACCATACCTCTGTGAACAGAGATAATTTTGCATCTTCCTTTCAAATGTGGATGCCTTTTATTTTATTACGTCTAATTATTCTGGCTAAGACATCTAATACTACATTGAATAGAAGTGATGAAAGTTAGCATTCTGTTTTATTCTTGATCTTACAGGAAAGCTTTCAGTCTTTCACCATGAATTCTTTTTTTTTTAAGATTTTATTTATTTATTTGACAGAGAGAGAGAGAGAGAGAGAGAGAGAACACAAGCAGGGGGAGTGGGAGAGGGAGAAGCAGGCTTCCTGGCGATCAGGGAGCCCGATGCGGGGCTCGATCCCAGGACCCTGAGATCATGACCTGAGCCGAAGGCAGTTGCTTAACCAACTGAGCCACCCAGGCGCCCCTTCACCATGAATTCTGAGGTCAGCTGTTGTGAACATCTTTTAAATTACCATAATAATTTTTAATATTTTTTAAATTAATGTCATATTCATATTCAAAACTTTATTGTATTTATATTTAAGTGATAAGGCATCACTAACTATATCCCTTGTCCAGTTATGCAAGAATGAAAAGATAAAGAAAGAAACAGCCAAAGCAATCTAGGGCTAATGACAAAAGTGCTTGCCAGTTTATCCAAAATGGAAATAAGAAGCTAAAGTTAATATTATTAGATTTAAGACTTGTGGGCTTATTTGGAATTATTTCTGATACTGTAAAGATTAAAGCTACTACCTTTATAAATGAAGGCAATTAGTAGTTTAAGGTTACTATTTAAAATATAATTTAAGTATGTCAGTGGTAGCATTTCAAATAAGTGAGGAAAGAACAGTGTTTAATAAACAGTACTGAGAAAATTAGATATTTTTTGAAAAAAAATGATTTCAATCTTTAGCTGCCACTGTTCCCAAATCCATCCCAGAAGGACTAAGGAATTAAGCAGGAACAATGAAGCCATCAAAGTACAAAAAGAACATATCAAGACAGTTTTTATAATATTGGGGTGCAGAAGACCTTTCAAAGAATGACATAATAGCAAAGATTGACATACGTGACAAAATAAAAGTTAAAACTTCTGAATGGAAATAACACAAAGGTGAAAGGCAAAATGGGGAAAATCATCACATATGTTTGACAAAGAGTTATTAAAAAGTGATAGAGGGGATAAAGTTGAAAGGCAAAATGGGGAAAATCATCACATATATGTGACAAAGAGTTATTAAAAAGTGGATAGAGGGGTAAAGAAATTCTACCAAAAATTTTTTAAAGATTCCACAAACAACATCCCCCCCCAAAATTCACAAATAGTATAAGTAGATAATTCAGAAAAAAATAAAAACACTACATGATCAATAAACATTTAAAATTGATCTAACCATTAATTAAAGGAAACCAGTATTTATTTTCCTGTTGGAATGACAATATTAAAAGGTTTGGTGATACCTAGTATCTGAAGTGTACTGGCCATTTGCCTATTTTCTTTTAAGTCCATTCTTTGCTCTTTCTCTACTTTGTTCTTCCTTATAGAAGGACTGACTCCTCTAGGCCGCATTCCCCAGATATTCATGTCAGCTGTCTTCCAGCTGAAGTTGCCAAAGGAAGGAACTGGTAGGAGAACCAAATTAGACAGAAGATATAAGTCTTTTTTTTTTCCATCTCTTTTTTAGGGCAGTGCCTTTGGCTGAATGACACTTCCTCCATGACTGAACTTCCAGCTGATAACTCCAGCTTCCTGATGCTGGTAACACCTCCTACTCTCATTATCCTTCTGCCTATGACACACCCGGCAGGCAAAGCAGTGGGAACAGTTCCCTGGGTGCAGGCAGTTAGGGGGTACATTGTGTGAAGAGAATTTCTAAACCATACTGAAACCACTAAAAGTCAGTCTCTATAGATAGATAGATGATCGATCGATAGATTGATATAGATTGATTGATAGATAGATATGAACAATAAACCATGTGCTAACAATTCTAAGCAATGTCAGTAACATTAAAGAAACCCTCCTCCCATCAAGATCACCACTCCCAATATACTCCTCCTCCTGCCTCCCACTTGGTATTCTACCAATCCAGTCTGAGGAGTGATAGCAACAGCTTCCCGCTGTTCCTAATCCCAGGGTTGCCTCACCATTCCATCTGGTTTCTCAGCTCTTCCATTATCTGTGTCAGAAATTTTCTGTTTTAACCCTAGAGGTTCCAGTTTTTCTCTTTGAGCCCTGACTAATACAGGATTTATGGACTCTGGCACTCATTTTTGGTGGGTGTTAAGATTAACTTTTAGATGGAAATTTAGTATTATTTCTCCAGTTTTTAATATGCATTTACTTATTGTGGAAGTGAGAATGAGAGGTTAGAAGGGTTTGTATTTTCTAGCTTAAATTTGTTTGTATTAGTTCCTTGAATTACTTTTATAAGTAAAAAATAATGCATTTCCAATTTGAAAAGAAAAAAATGTCCCATACTAGAAGCATATACTGCGTATTGTCCATGAAAAAGTAAGTGTGCATCTCTGATTGTCAGGGTGTGTCTAAAGAAAAGAACTTTTAAAAACAAATACAAAAATCTTGGTTAAAGAGAGGCATGACTGGAATAAATCACAATGTAGAGGGAGGAAAGTAATCAATGGTGAGGGATGGGCCTGCTGCTCGGATGCAATTAATTTCTAAGCAAAAGACATAATGAACTGGGGCATTACAATATATGTTATGAAACTTGCTGTGATGAAACAGAAAATAGGAAGCATGCTAGCTCAGAGGGACATATTCCGATTTTCTCAAAAGTTTAAGAAGTAAACAGGCTCTCAAGGTATCACTTTTACCAGGTTACAAGAAGCCAGTGAAGTGAGAGCCATGTATATTATTGTAAAGCTGGGATACATAATTTATAGTCAGATAAAGCATGCAGTGCTCAGTGGTGAAAAACACCACTTCTCAAACTAGGTGACACAGGCACCTAGGGAATGCAGTTATTATAAGGTACTATACAGCCAACGTGTTTTAGTCATAGATTTACTAAGTAACATGTCACATTTCTATGAGACACAACATATTGATGCATTTGGAATCAGGCAGATCTGAGTTTGAATCCTTTTTCTCACTAGCAGTGAAGCCCTGGACACATTACTCATGCTCTGCTACTTTCTATTTTTTTATCCACAAAATGTAGACAAAAACCTTTGTATCATATACTTACTGTATAAGGTGAAGAAACACCTTACTTCTTAAAATTGCTCAATACTCTTCTGTTATCCAAAAAACCCATATTTTGAGGAATAAAATGAAACTTTATTTATGTTTCTGGATTCAATATTGTTTTGTTGCCATTATGAAATCTTCTCAATCAATTGCTGTGCAAAGTATGACTACACGATGTTGGGATCCACAAAATGTTACAGCTCAGACAGACTGTAACCAACTAAATGTAAATATTATGAGTATATGAAGTGGTGATGCTAAAGTTTTATTTAGGATATCCCCATAGAATAATAAATAAAAACCATCATTTTAAATGAAATCAGTATGAGCAGAGAAAAATCCCCACAAAATAACAACAGTTTGGAGACATTAAAATGTCAGCAATCTAAGAGATAATATGCGGGATTCTTATCCAAGTTCTGTGATATAAAAGTAATTAAAAGTTTCATATAATAATTATTCATATATTTTTTAAAGATTTTATTTATTTTGAGAGAGAGCAAGCCACCACACATGGGGGGAGAGGCCTAGGGAGAGGGAGAGAGAGAATCTTGAGTAGACTCTGAGCTCAGTGCAGAGCCCAACTTGGGGCTCCATCTCATGACCCTGAGCTTGCTACCTGAGCCAAAATCAAGAGTCAGATGTTTAACCAACTGAGCCACCCAGCTGCCCTTAATTATTATATTTTCAATAATAAATAACACACAAAGTACTTTGCTATATGCCAGGTACTTTCTAAGAATCTCACATAAATTAACTCACTTTATCCTACAAAAATTCCATGAAATGACAATGATAATGATGATGATTCTCATTTTACAACTGAGGAAAAGGAAGTAGAGTGTAGGTATCTGAAGTCAAGAAAACTAGAGGTGTAAGTATTTGTTAGTTGAATTGTTAACTTAAGAGTAGATTAACATAGTACACAAAGCAAAGCTATGAGACACAGTGAATGTATTTCAAGTGTTCTAGCTCTATCATTAGTATTTGAATTCAAAATGATGTTACTATAGCAACTACCATGATGGCATTTCTGTTCCTGTGTTTTTTTAGATTCCTTTTATCAGAATGAGGAAGTTCTTATTAATTACTACTTTTCTGAGAGTTATTTTAGTGCATTTTTTGAAAGGTTTTATTGCATCTATTAAATTGACTTATCTTTTATTCTATTCTAAGACTTTTATCTTTTATTCTATTATTATGATAAATTAGATTGATTGATTTTCAAATTGGCCTAATATTTGCATTTCCTGGATGGATTTCACGTGGTCATTATGTATTAGTCTTTTTTAATAAGTATATGCATCTCTGTATTTGATTTGTGACTACATTATTGTGAATAGTTGTGTCTATGTTTAAAAGGGATATTATTGGCTTGTAGATTTATTTATTTGCAAGGTCTTTGATTTTAGTAATGTTCTTATAAACTTAATTGAAAGATATTTCTTGGCCTTTCTATTTTCTGTAAGAGTTTGTGTAGAATTAATATTATTTCTTCCTTAAATATTCAGTAGAATTTGCCAGTAAAATCATCTGAGTTTAGAGGGTTTGTTTGGGGTGGGGAGGATGGTGGAAGGTTTTTAGTTTTGAATTAAATTTCTTCAGTAGACATAGAGCTATTCAGCATAGCTGTGAAGGAATTTGTGTCATATAAGTTGTTAATTTGTTGACATAAAGTTGATAACATTCTTTTATGATCCTTTAGGATCTTTAGTGATTTATAGGATCTCTTAGTGACAACCTCTATTTCATTTCTGATATTGGTGATTTGTGTTCTCTGATTTTTATTGATTGGTCCAGCTAGTTATTTACCAATTGTATTGATTGCTTTCAAAGAACCAGCTTTTAATCAGTTAATTTTATTTATTGTCTGCTTTTATTTTAGTTGGTTTGCTTCTACTCTTATTTTTATTATTTCCTTTCTTCTACTTGCCTCCACTTTGCTCTTCTTTTTCTAGCTGGTTGAGGTCCAACATTAGGTTGTTGTTTTTAGACTTTTCTTAAAGAAAAAAAAAAACTAAAATATTCCTTCTAAGTACTATTTTATCTGTATCCCACAAACTTTGAAGGACTATGTTTTTATTATCAATCTTATTTTGAAATATTTTCTACTTTCATGGGTGATATCTCCTTTGACCAATATATTACTTAGAATTGTATGGTTCAATTTCCAAAAATTCGGGGGTTTCTCAAAGAGCATATTGTTATTCATTCCTAAGGTAATAACATTGTGATCTGAAAATATACTTTGTATGATTTCAATCATTTTAAATTAATTGAAACTTGTTATATGGGACAGCAATATGGTCTTAGTAAACTTTCAAGGAAATGTGTATTCTACAGTTTTTGTATATGATATTTTATAAGTATCAATAAGGTCAAGTGTTTAAGAGTGTTATTCAAATGCTCTATGCCTTTATTTTGGGGCTTAATAGTACTATCAACTGCGGAGAGGGGCACTAAAATATTCTGTGATTTAGGAGTTATTTATTTCCCCTTTATAATTTTGTCAAATTTGATCCATGTACTTTGAGGCTACTTTGGGAATATAAACATTTATTATTGTTATGTCTTCCTGCTGAATAGACCTGACCCACCTTTGTGATTCTCTTTATCTCTGATAATACTCTTTATCCTGAATTCTATTTTTATCTCCAGTTATAACAGTCATTCCAACCTTCTTCTGCTTACTATATGCATAGTATATATTTTTTCTATCCATTTACTTTGAATCTGTTTATCTATATTTAAAGTGTGTTTTCCATAGATGACAGGATAGGTAAGGTCTTGTACTTACTCTTTTCTGATAATCTCTGATTTTGATCGGAGTGTTTAGAAATATAATTACTGTTATGATTCAATTTAAGTCTAAAAGTTTGTTTTATGTGTGGGCTCTTTGATCTTTCTCTGTTCCTTTCTTCCTGTCTTCTTTGGAATTATCCCTTTTAAAATTTACTTGGGGGGGTGTGTGTTTTGGTTATTTCTCTTGATTTTTCCTGTTAAAATGATTATTACATACATTTTAAATTTTTTTCACTTAAAATTAATATTTTCACTTTATTTAAATGTAGAATCATTCATTTCAATCTAAGCCCATTCAACATTCCCTTGCCATTCTTTATCTTACTATCTTACTGTTTTCATATGTATTATATATTCATATATTATCAAGTCCAAATGATAGTGTTAAAAGTTTATTTAAGAAATTTTGGGAAGATGGTGGATTAAGACAACCCTAAACTCACCCCAACCCACATTTACAACAAGACATCCCTAACATCCATGTAAATAAACCAGAGAGGGATCCAAAGACTGGCAGACAAACTCCACAACTAAATGTAGAGAAGCTGCATCTGAGAGGTTAGGAAGGGCAGAAGTTGCTTTCAGGAGGGTGGGAGGTGCTGGAGAGGAGAGCAGAAAGAAATAGTTCCTCATACCAGGGAAGCCACACACAAGTCCCCATAATGTCTAGCTTTGAAAACCAGAGGTCTGAATTCTGTGAGTTTGTATAACTAGCAGAACGAGGAGCCTGGAGCTTTAAAAGTCAGCTGACTCAGCACTAGGAAAGCCTGGAGGGCAGGGATAGTTGGATCCCAACCTTAGAGACAGCAGCCCAAGGAGAAACAACATAGAAACAGCAGTATGCACAACACCTGGAGCAAATGGGAGGAAGACCTGTTTATACTGATTTCAGAGCGTGTTAAAGGACTTCTCTGGTAACAAACAACCATTTTCCTCCCCTGACCCCCATTATAAACACAGGGCAACCTGTGGGAGGTGGTGGTGCACAGACACTTGCTACCTAACCTGCTAGCAGTGGTCCACACTCAGGTTTTTGTGAGGACTCCCCCACTCCAAGCCTGCTGGCCCGGGCTAAGTGCAAATTTGGCTAATGCCCTGCCCAGCCACCACACACAGACACTGCACTCCAAGCCCCCATGTTCATGAATTGGAAGAATAAATATTGTTAAAATGTCCATACTACCCAAAGCAATCTGCAGGTTTGATGTAATTCCTAACAAAATATCAACAACATTTTTCACAGAACTAAAACAACCAATCCTAAAATTTGTATGGAATCACAGAAGATTCTAAATAGCCAAAACAGTCCTGAGAAAGAAAAACAAAGCTGGAGTTTTTATAATTCCAGATTTTAAGTTATACTATAAAGCTGTATTAGTAAAAACAGTATGGCACTGGCACAAAAACAGACACATAGTTCAATAGAATAGAATAGAAAGCCCGGAAATAAACCCATGTTTATATGGTCAATTAATCTTTGACAAAAGAAGAAAGAATATGCAATGGGAAAAGAGCTTCTTCAACAAATGGTGTTGGGAAAACTGGATAGCCACATGCAAAAGAATGAAACTGACCACTGGCTTACACCATACACAAAGATAATTCAAAATGGATTAAGGACCTAAATGTGAGACCCGAAACTATAAAAACCCTAGAAGAGAGCACAAGTGGTAATTTCTCTGACATCGGAGGTAGCAACATTTTTCTAGATATGCTTCCTGAGGCAAGGGAAACAAAAGCAAAAATAATCTATTAGGACTACATCTACATCAAAATAAAAAGCTTCTGCAAAGTAAAGGAAACAATCAACAAAACTAAAAGACAACCTAATGAATGGGAGACTATATCTGCAAATGACATCTCTGATAAAGAGTATACAAAATATATAAAGAACTTATAAAACTCAACACTGAAAAAACAAATAATCCAATTTAAAAAAAATAGGCAGAAGACATGAACAAACATTTCTCCAAAGAAGACATACAAATGGCTAACAGGCACATGAAAAGATGCTCAACATCACTCATCATCAGGGAAATACAAATCAAAACCACAAGGAGATATCACTTCACACCTGTCAGAATGGCTAAAATAAAAAACACAAGAAATAACAAGTATTGAAGAGGATGTGGAGAAAAAGGAACCCGTGTGCACTGTTGGTGGGAGTGAAAACTGGTACAGCCACTTTGGAATACAGTATGGAGTTTCCTCAAAAAGTTAAAAATGGAACTACCCTACGATCCAGTAATTGCAGTACTTGGTATCTACCCCCAAAATACAGGATATATGCACCCCTATGTTTACTGCAGCATTATTTACAATGGCCAAGTTATGGAAGCAGCCCAATTGTCCATCGATAGATGAATGGATAAAGAATAAGTGGTATGTATATAAAATGGAATATTACTCACCCATAAAAAGGAATGAAATCTTGCCATTTGCAACAACATGGATGGTGCTATAAAGTATAATGCTAAGTGAAATAAGCGAGTCAGAGAAAGACAAATACCATATGATTGCCCTCATATGTGGAATTTAAGAAACAAACGAAAAAAGAGAGAGAGAGAGAGACAAACCAAGAAACGGACTCTTAACTGTAGAGAAGAACCTGATGTTTATCAGAGGAGAGGTGGGAAGGGGGACAGGTGAAATAAGTGATGCGGATTGAGGAGTGCACTTCTCACGATGAGCACTGAGTAATGTATAGAACTTTTGAATCACTACATTGTACACCTGAAACTAATGTAACATTGTATGTTAACTATACTGGAATTAAAATTAACAACTTAATAAAAAAATTAATTTTATACAAACATTAATTTAAAGAAACTAGGAGCAAATATGATTTTTATTTACCCACATATTCACTATTTCTAATACTCTTCATTCATTCTTGAATATCCAAGTGTCCTCTGCTATCATTTTCCTTCAATCTAAAGAACTTCTTTTAGCCTTTATTCCAGGATGGTCTGGTGGTGGCAAATTCCCTTAATTTTTCTTTACATTAAAAATATCATTATTTTTTGGGCCCCTGGGTGGCTCAGTTGGTTAAGCGACTGCCTTCAGCTCAGGTCATGATCCCAGAGTCCCGGGATCGAGTCACGCATCGGGCTCCCTGCTCAGTGGGGAGTCTGCTTCTCCCTCTGACCCTCCCCCATCATGTGCTCTCTCTCTCATTCTCTCTCTCTCTCAAATAATAAATCTAAAAAAAAAATCATTATTTTTGCCTTCATTCTTAGAGGATATTTTCACCAGATATAAAATTTTTTGTTGACCTTTGTTGTTTTGTTTTGTTTACCTCTCAGTCCTTTAAAGAGGTTTTCCAATGTCTTCTAGTCTTCATGCTTTTTGTTAGCACTCTCTGATGTTTTGGATTTTCTCCCCATATTTAAGATGGAGTTTTTCTCTAGGTACTTTAAAGACTTTGCAAAAATTTTGTCTTTACCTTAGTTTTTAGCATTTGGCTTTTTTGTGTATAGGTGTGAATTTCTTCAAATTTATCCCTTTTGGGTTTCACTAAGCTTCTTAAGTCTGTAAATTTATATGTTGCAGCAAATTTGTATAGTTTTCTGTCAGTGTTTCTTCAAATAGATCCTCTTCCTTATTGTCTCTCTCTTCTCCCTTTTAAAAGAGGAGTTTTTTTGTTTTTTCGTTTTTTTATATTATCGTACAGGTCCTTGAAGTTTTGTATTCCTTCAGTGTTTTATCTTCTGATTGGATGATTTCTATATGTCTGCCTTCAGTTTCAGTTTTTCTTCTATTATATTCCTTCCACCATAAAGTGCAGCTAGGAAGTTTCTTATTTTAGATGTGTTTTTCAGTTCAAAAATTTACTTTAGATTTTGTACTTTGTCCTTTTAAAATATTTTTTATTTCTTTTCTAATTCCTTTTTTAAAAATTATTTTACCTGAGCACTAAGCATAATTTGTCAGCTTCTCTGATAATTCCACACCAAGGTCATCTCAATTTGGCACCTGTTTACTCCCTATTCTTGAGACTGAGTCATATGCTCTTGCTTCCCATATGTTAAAGATGAAAATTTTATCCTGGATATTTTATGTATTGTTTATATAGACTATGACTTCTACAATATAATCTCCCCCAAATATGTATGTTTTGTTGTCTTGGGCAATTAACTCACTTAGATTCAAACTTTAAAATGTCATATAGTGATATAAAGCAGTTAAGATCTCGGTGCAGTGCTTTCAGCCTTTGTTCAGAGCTGCTCTCAGTTTTTGCCATCAGATTCAGGGGCTAACTATAAATTTAGGTTAGATACCAACTTTTTCCTCTTCCTTGATTCTCTTCTTTCATCTCCACTGGGCTTTTATTGCCATGTCTTCCCTTCTTTGATTTCTCAAGCAAGATAGAGAAGAGGCTCTTTTTGTAGAGTTTTGCCATTCTTTTTTTTTTAAGATTTTATTTATTTATTTGACAGAGAGAGACACAGCGAGAGAGGGAACACAAGCAGGGGGGAGTGGGAGAGGGAGAAGCAGGCTTTCTGCGGAGCGGGGAGCCCGATGCGGGGCTCGATCCCAAGACCCTGGGATCATGACCTGAGGAGAAGGCAGACGCTTAACGACTGAGCCACCCAGGCGCCCCAGCAAATTTTCAAATACTTTTAGGCATCTGATCTGCACCCTAATGATCTCATCTCTCATTCCTCTTTGTTTTTGCCATTTTCAAACTGCAATCACTGCCAAAACTATGGCCACCTTAGGGGGGAAAAAATGAAACTGTGGAGGGGCGCCTGGGTGGCTCAGTCGTTAAGCGTATGCCTTCGGCTCAGGTCATGATCCCAGGGTCCTGGGATCCAGCCCTGCTCAGCAGACAGCCTCTCCCCCTACCTGTTGCTCTGCCTACTTGTGCTCTCTCTCTCTCTCTCTCTTTCTTTCTGTCAAATGAATAAAATGTTTTAAAAAAATAAAAAATAAAACTGGAATTCACTTCATGCCATTTTGCTTACTCCAAGTTTTGACTTATTTTCAATATTTGACGACCTTTAAGAAAAAACTCCAGAGCCTTTAGATAGTTGTTTCATGCATTTTGCTCAAAGTTTATAATTCTTATTAACATGAGGATTGGTCCAGAATTTGTTACTGATATTTGTGGGAAGATCTGGTATTCACTCCATCATACTGGAAGCAGAACTCTCTCTTCTACCTATTTTAACTAAGACTTGTAGTGAGAGAAAATAAATAGTAAAAGACCATGTGGCATTTACCTATTCAGGCTAGATCCTGTAATTCCACAGTAGGGGCTGAGACATGATGATCTACAATGCATGGATAGGTAATCCATTCTATTGGTCTATCAAGGAAAGGATCAGTTGATACACATGTTAAAGTATCATTTCATTGCTCACACATTCTTAATTTTCATCATTTTATTTTTTCTAAGTTTTATTCATCTTTATGATATAATAATGTAGTAATTAACTAAACCTTTAACTGGTTTTCTGATTTTTTTCCTGATTTTAAAATGATTGCTTATTTCATATGCTTATGTTAGCAGTTCCAGAATTGTATTACAATATAAAAATAAGTAAATTTTATTTTCTTTCTTACCTGTACAATTCATTTGTGCATAGTAAGGTATACATTGTAAGATACATAGTAAGGTCCATTTTAAAATTTCCAAACATGACCCAGAACATTGTAAAGTTGGCAATATTTCTTATATCAACATGGTTTAAGAAAAAAAATCTATCATATTTCAATGCATCTAAGACACCATCAATTATAAGATGCACCAGCATTTTAAGTAACACTAAGAAAAAAAACCTATAGCTAATTTACCTATAACACAATGTTGTTTTTAAAATCACTTGAGGGGCATCTGGGTGGCTCAGATGGTTGAGCGTCTGCCTTCGGCTCAGGTCATGATCCCAGGGCCCTGGGATCGAGCCCCCCGTCGGGCTCCCTGCTCAGTGGGGAGCCTGCTTCTCCCTCTCCCTCTGCCTGCCTCTCTGCCTATTTGTGCTCTCTCTCTCTATCTCTCTGTCAAATAAATAAATAAAATCTTAAAAAAAAAATCACTTGAAACTTGTTTACCACACCTATTGCAAAGGAACTCTTGTTCTACATTGCCACGGATTTCTTTTTTAATCATACATTAATCTGCTGTGTTGCTATACTTTTCTGTTCACACACAGTTTTGTTTCCAAGCTGAATCACAGTGTCATCTTTTTAAAGACATTTAAACAGCAATTAATACATGCCGTACAAATAACGCACATAACTCAACTGATGTGAGGACAGTATGAACAATTATGATTAACTTCAGGCTTGCTGAGTAATGACAATTTCATCATAATTGTTGCCTGGTAGGCCATCATTGATTTGAGGAATCCTCCCTATTTTAGAGGTCCCAAAATGTGAAAAGATGTGCTTCTTAGGCTAAATAAAATACTACTAATATTTATTTATTTATTTTTATTTTTAACCAGGAAGGAAGCACAATAATTGTGTGAAGGAAGAGCCACTCCTCTAGATAAGTATCTTTGTGTGAGGTATTTTTGTTTATTCATTATTTAACACAACATTTTGGTCTGTTAAAATAATTCAATCACTGGAAATTATTGTCACAGACTATTTTTAAGAAATAAAATTCAAGAGTAGGGTTTTGGCTAAATTTCTAGCTTAAGACTAAATTAAATTGAGCTTTATTTTATACTGCTGCGTGCTCCTCCTTGCGCTCCTTCCTCCATGTCATATGTTTTAATCTGTAAAGAGTTTTTGATGTCTGCTGAAACAACTATATTGAAAGTATGAACCTTACTTTTTGTGTGGGAAGGCCTGTCTGTCTCATAAAATGAATAGAAAGGAATGGGGCAAAGGTCAACTTGGATACCCCTCTTATAGTAGAAACAATATGATAGTATTTCCTAATGAGCCCTTTTAGTTCCAAATAAGCAATAATGATTAGAGCACACACAGAGAGCAAACGCCCACAGACCTAAAAATTTCAAAGGAGGATTTTCATTAGATATGTATGTTGCAAATTTTCAAATACTTTTTATTTCTTTCTTCCTTTATTTAAAGATTTTATTTATTTGACACAGAGAGAGAGGGAACACAAGCAGAGGGAGTGTGAGAGGGAGAAGCAGGCTTCCCACGGAGCTGGGAGCCCGATGTGGGGCTCGATCCCAGGACCCTGGGATCATGACCTGAGCCAAAGGCAGACGCTTAACGACTGAGCCACCCAGGCGCCCCAGCAAATTTTCAAATACTTTTTAGGCATCTGATCTGCACCCTAATGATCTCATCTCTCATTCCTCTTTGTTTCAAAACCTTTCCTTTACTAACTCCTTGCATTTCTGCACCATTATGCTGTTTTTCACCTCTTTGTCTTCTTCATGTGACCTTGATTCATGAAATGACTTTCCTTTTCTTCTTGCTTTACTAAACTCTTTTTCAGTCTTTGAAGCTCAGTGAGGGCATCACCTACCCTAAGAAAGACCCCCTGATCTGAGTATATTTGGTTTCTGTCCAAATTCTAGTGAAGAGTTTGGGATTTCTTTCTTCCTTCCTTCCTTCCTTCCTTCCTTCCTTCCTTCCTTCCTTCCTTCCTTCCTTCCTTCCTTCCTTTCTTTCTTTCTTTCTTTCTTTCTTTCTTTCTTTCTTTCTTTCTTTCTTTCTTTCCTTTCTTTCTTAACTTTTCCTTTCTAGTAAGCTAGTCAAGAATATAGGACAACATTGAAATGGAGTTTTCTGGGTCTGTATTAGTCAGCCCAGGCTGCCAAAATAAAACATCACAGACAGGGTAGCTTAAACTACAGAAACTTATTTTCTCACAGTTCTGGAGGCTGTTAAGTCCAAGAACAAGGTACTGGCCAATTGTTCCCTGGTGAGAGCTCTCTTCCTCCTCCCTTCTTACTGGGTGCTTACATGGTGGAGAGAGAAAGGGAGGGGGAAAAGAGAGAGAGAGAGAGACAGAGAAGGACAGCACACAGGCTTCTCTTCTAAAAAGGACACTAATGCTATTGAATGAGGGCCCTACCCTTATGATCTCACTTAACCTCCCTACTTCCATGAAGGCCTAGCTCCAAGTACAGTCACATTGGGAGTTAGGGCTTCAACATATGATTTGAGTAGGACACAGACATTCAGTCCATAACAGGTTATTTAAGTAATCCCTTTAGAATCAAAGAGCCAAAGAGGTAAACTACAAATTCTTTAACTAAAATCACTCCCTGTGCTCTCACTTAGCATTGTCCAAAGAAGTATTCCCCCCCCCCCCCTGGGTGGCAAAAGAAGAGGTTTACACAGAGAAGCAAACAATAGGGGCTCTCTAAGATGGAAGCTATGTGAGAAGCTGTCCTGGCTATACTTCTGGGTATGTTTATTACAAAAGAAAAAGTAAATAACTACCCTATATATTCTAAAAAATACAAATACCTTACTGTTCTGTCATCTTTACATAAAACAACTCATGATCAGGAACAGTACTACCACCTCACTCCTGAACTAGAAGTGGAATCACTACAAAGTGTTATGGAAAAGTAGAAGAGTCTATCACATAAAAAAGGAAAGGAATTGTTCCCATCCATTTCCATCCACTCTTCAGTCCCCACCCACCAATCCTCTGTGATTCCAAGATTCCCTGGGTATGCCCTTATTTTACTTACTATATAATGTTCTGATGTCCTGCGTATTTTCATTTTGCCCCTCCAGATCCAGCCTCTAGACTTCCTCGTCATGGGTGTTAGATGCTTCCTGCTATTGGTGGCACCTGCTCTTCTCTCTCTTGCTCATTCCCTTTTAAATAGTCCTTTCATTAAACTTTCATCATTTACCCTTTGATTGCGGCATTTATTTCCAGCAGGACTCTAACAAATATATGTTTCGGTGTCTTTCATCTAGAGAACTGAGTTCCTTAAGGATGACCTAATTAAATTTGTATTTCATAGCTTCGCACAGTGCCTGACACAGTAAATGGTTAGATGCATAATTATACTTCCCCATATATTAAATTTTCAGTCTTCATTATTTCTTTGTGTTATTGTTACAGAATTAGTCCATAATGACTAGAAACATTTCAGTGTCTGTCATTTGGAGTGCCCAGAAATTTTGTTTGAAATGTAAGAGTAGAGAACAGGGTTTTCCTTTGTGCCGTATACAGTGAGAACAATAAACCAAACCTCCAGACAATTACAATGCCCTTGTTTGTGGTGGTTTTCTCACATAAAGTCTCCTGAAGACCACTTGGGGTTAAAAAAAAGTTGATAAAGTTTGTTTAGGAGTGAGGATCTGTATTTTATCTTATACAACTAGAGCATTGGATTTGCCATCATATTAAGGTTTAATAGAGGCAGCCAAGAGGGAGCAACTGAATATTACAGTGTGAAGGAGGGAAGAAAAACCAAATAACCATAGCACAAACAGAGAGATAATCTGGGGATAAAAATTGACATGGGACATATTGTCCCATGAATCTTTTAAATTTGAAACCTACTCTTTTGTCCACTCTTTCTGTTTCTCATTGACATGAGGCCTGGATTGCTGAAGTTAGAGCACATAGTGTGCTCATATAAATGCTTTAGCTTGATGACTTTTGCTGAATATGCCTGTTTTTCAGAGACGTATCAACTGGAGGAAAAATACATATAATGACAAACATCTTTATAGAGGATTACAGGGGCCCTTTGAACTGAAGACACAGATGGGAAAATATACTTCTCAGTATACCTGAAAATATTCTTTTTTTTCCATTAGTGATAACCAGAGGTAACTTATTAAATGGACAACACCATTAGATTTAAATGGCAGAACCAACTACAGCTCACCTGGAGATGTTTTCTAGAAAATAGTAAAAGTAACTGGTACAGTGGAGCTGAATTTGAAGGTAGAGACACACTTAGCGTTATAGAAAGATCATTCTTTGTGTTTGGTCTGAGAAAGACCAAGGAGAATAATAAAATAATTCGGTAAGCATGGTCTTTTTACTACCTTGTCTTAGTGGAAGCACTGGTGGAAGGATGAGAGGTAGATTGGGCTCAGGACCTTAAGTGCCACTACCCTGAAAACACAGAGCCTTTAGCATGGGAAGTCCTTCTCTCAATAATGGTACAAATCATTCATAACAGAGTCTAGAACATTCTGCATACAATGAAGAAACCACCAGTTAATTCGCAGTCCCAGAGACTTGTTTTCATGGTATATGGGAATATTCCCATATACCATGAAATTAGTTGAACAGAAAACAGCTTGGAGTTGAACCATGTAGCCTTTTTTTTTCCTCTCTTTTTCCTTTCTCGTTTTAACCCCCTAGCTTTTTATTGTTGTTTTAAAAATGCTGTAATACTTCATAGGTGCTCAGCTTTCAGAAACTAGAAAATATTTCTTCTAGCTAATTTAACACCTGTCTATTCTCCCAGATTATGCCAGGTCTGGTAACATCATGGATTGTGTTTGCCTTTCCTGGAAGAGGCAGAACACGCAGTTCTGATTGAGGGATCTGTTCATCAAAATATCTCACCTCAACACTGTAGCTTGTTTTTAAATAGAAAACTGTTAATCTCAAATATTCAGTATTCCTTTTGTTCCCTATGAAATAAGAGAATTTCTGATTCCAATATTCTGAAAAACTAAATTAGCGATGTAATAGCTCAGCTGCATGAAGTGTAATATGTAACAAAATTGCCGTGTTAAAATAGAGATCTAATGATACCTTCATTAATTTGATCACTGAAATGGCAAACCCTTTTCCAACATAACAGTTTCTATAGATACCACATGCTTATGATCAAAATTGCTTTTCTGAATGTTTTTCGCCCCTACTTGATTGTATTTTACATTTTCTTTCTGGCTGTAAGTTACAATTAAACATAAGGAAAAACAGTGCAAGGCAAAATATACTCTACATCTGTTACACTGCTCAAATAAATACACAATCTGCACAAAACAGATTTCCTAGTGGGAAAATTGCAAATAACTGCCGAGATAGATTCAAGACTTTTTTTTTTTAACAGCATTAGGGATCTACCAAGTGTTGCTGGAGGAATTTTCCATGTCCTTTAGCTACCTACCAACAGCATGAATGCTCTGTCAAAAACATTTAAATTAAGCTGTTGTAATAAACTGGTATCACACAAGATGGATTCTGGTTAATAAGCAGCTTTTTATCTCTCAAGTACAGATATATTTCCCTATTACAATATTGGTTTGAAAACACGCAAATAACTTTGGGATCGGAGTCTTTGAAACTGAAGGAAATTTTCTTTAAGTGTAGTTGACACACAATGTTACCTTAGTTTCAGGTGTACAACACAGGGATTCAACAAGTTTATACATTATGTTATGTTCACCACAAAGGTAGCTACCATCTGTCACAATGCAATCTTATTACAGTTCCACTGGCTATATTTCCAATGCTGTACCTTTTATTCCCATGACTTATTCATTCCATAACTGGAAGCCTGTATCTCCCACTCCCCTTCCCCCATTTTGCCTGTCTCCCACCTCTTCCCCTCTGGCCACCGTCAATTTGTTCTTTGTTTATTCATTTGTAAGAAAACTTAAAAAAAAAAATCAGTGGAAATGGCTGATATGTCATATTCTTCTCTATAACATTCAGCTAACCTTACTGTGGCTTTGCATTTTCTCCTATATATTAAACAATAAAAATAAATCAGACCTCTAATGAAGAATTAAAAAAAATATGCTATTTTCCATGAGACCAGTTTTATGTTTAAAAATTCATGGTAATTTATTTTATTTTATTTTAGGTCATTTCTACCTAAACTATGAAGAAAACCATGGCAAAGAACCAGCACCTTGATCAGTCATATTGGAGCCTAAAGCAAAAGGAATGTTTAGTAATAGTAATTCTATCTTTATTTATAATTTTGATATTTTGTTCATCACAGATTTTTTAATTAACTTTTACTTTTTTAAAATATTGCATTAAAATATGATTCCCCTTAATAACTGAGTTTTTGACATCTCTTTACATTTTGCACCTGAGCCAATTGCCACACTCACCTCACTTTCACTATAGCCACAGCCTGCCAAGAATGATATACTGTAATTATTAAAATTATTAAATTATAAACTCTATATGATATTAAACTCTATTTGTAAAAAGTATGGAATTTCATGACTCTGGTTTGGTTTGTCTTGGGTATTATGATACTGTTAGCCATCCTAGCCCAAATCTCCAGATAATCAGGCTGTGCCTTCAGCGGCAATTCTGTTCTGATAGTGGCATTTTACATAGTTTAATAAACTACTTTGTATTATATGAAATGCAAGACTATCACTTTCATTAATATACTTAAGTTCAGAATGTCTTCCACATTGATCTGTGCTTCAGTTTAGTTTTTTTTTTTTTTTTTTTTTTTTTTCAAAACTGTGACCTAAGGTAGACTGCAATCCCCTATGGAATCAAAAGTTCTTACAAAAGCATTTTCCATGCTCAAATGATATTTCCAAAAGCTACATATTCCCATGGACAGTCACAATCCACATTTGTATGTCAAATACTCTAAGTAAAGTATTGTGATAAATGCACTAGTTTAAGTTCGTTTAATTCCGTTTTTTCTCAAATAATTTACTGAAATCTTTTAGTTCATTTTTGGGACATAAAATCTGTTAACCTCTATCAGTACATATGCTGAGTTCTCAGAACACAATTTAGGAAATACAGTTTTGAAGGTTATAAATACAAATTTATTATATTGCTATTTAATAGCATAGTGTTTTCCCAGCCTTGATATTATCAGAATGCAAATGCTTATGTATGTAGTAATATCTGACATGAATATGACCTTATGCTACAGCTTTGAAAACTAAAGAAGATAAGGCAAAAAGACATCAAAGATAAAATTAAATGTTTTTCTATCCCTAAATTATATATTTTTTCAACAGGAAATGATGTTTTGAAAAGCATAAGACCTAAATTCTATTTTTAAATATGAATGTTTGATTAAAACATTTATAATGTCCAAAATACTTTTTAATTCTACTTTCTTTGTGTATTTTCCAATATTTTCAAATATCTAGACTTTCTAGTAGCTATCCTATATTTTGTCAGGTGCTTTGATAAATTTTCCTTGCTTTCCAAGCCAGTTTCCAATTTTTCTAGCCTGGCCAGCACAGAGCCTGGCCCAGGGCTCAGCCCCACAACTTGAGCTGGAACAAAGAGTTGGACACTTAACTGACTGAGCCACCCAGGCGCCCCATGTTTTATTTATTTTTTATTTTTATTTTTTTTAAGATTTTATTTATTTGTTTGACAGAGAGAGAGAGAGAGAGAGAGAGAGCACAAGTAGGCAGAGTAGCAGGCAGAGGGAGAGGGAGAAGCAGGCTCTCCGACGAGCAGGGAGCCCGATGCGGGGCTCGATCCCAGGACCCCAGGATCATGACCCGAGCCAAAGGCAACCGCTTAACTGACAGAGCCACCCAGGTGCCCCTCCCATGTTTTATTTTTTAAATAAACTATAGTAGGTTGCACATTGCCAAGTAAGGAGACATGCATATAAAATTTTCTGAATTAAAATAGCCAAAGTACTAATAATTGTTAAAGTTTTGTTTCAAGGATATCCTCAATTCAGAAGAAACTTTATGTGAATTTTCTCTTTAAAATTGCTTAATGAGAAATTACCAAGTGGTAGAGGCAGGTCTAGTTGAACAGTCTGGACTTCAGTAGCAGACATACTATGGTTCAAATTCCAGGCTCTTCCAGATGTAGGAAATTGAGAAGTTATTTTGATTGTATTCAACTAAAGATGGAGATTTTGTAGGGCTTCTAAGAGGATTAAATGGCATAATGTATTTTAAAGGACCTGGTAGCTCCTGCTAGTGTGATTCTCAAGAATTCCCCAAGTATTTACTAAGAGCAATGCATCATGCTCGGAATTGACTTTCATCAAGGTAGATAGTTAATATAATCCTAACATTGCATACACAGGACTCCACAGAGGATGAAGAGAAAACATCCTATTTTTCCACCCATTTCTTTGTTCCTGGATAAGATCTCACTCTGGTTCTATCACTTTTCAAGTCACTTCTATGTAACAATAGACTTTTAGTCATCTTAAATTTTACAAGTGGTTCAGTGGTAAAATATCCAATCTAAATAACCTATTCTTCAAACTTTAAAGTTAAGGTTCTTTCCCACTAGGTACTGCTTTTAGGTCAAACAGATTGGTAGGAGAAGTGAGCCCTTTCTCCCCTCTTCACTAACGTGCTAACCATGGCTCTGACTTCTTCAGTGTTTGAAGATGTGTCAGAAAAACAAGGCAAAGTGAAGGGTAAGAACTATTCTACTTGATGTATTACTGCCATCTTTCATTGGCTTCTTTAAATTTGGTGGATTTTTTAAGCCCTTTCTCTAAGGGAAATAGCTTCTGCTTCTCTGGGATTCCCCTGCTGAGAATATTCCTTTGTCAGAGTAGGATTAATTTCATCTTCAGCCCCCTGGGCACCTCTCAGTCTGTACCACTTGTAGGGTTACAGTGACCCTTCAGGTATGCTTCTTCTTCTTTTTTTTTTTTTTTAATATTTTCTTTATTTGAGAGAAAGAGCACGTACAAGACAGCACAAGCAGGGGGAGAGGGAGAGGGAGAAGCAAGCAGGCTGGGGGCTTAGTCCCAGGACCCTGGGATCATGACCTGAGCCAGAGGCAGACGCTGAACAGATTGAGCCACCCAGGTGCCCTCCTTCAGGTATGTTTCATTGATCATGTTAGATCAAGTCTACTCTCTTCTGTGAGGCCCATATTTGTCTTTGAAAAATAACCCATATATCATTCTCTCATACCTGAAGTAGGAATTTAGCCAATTCCTAGTTGCATTTGTTTGCTAAGACTACCATAACAATGTACCACAAACTGAGTGGCTTAAAACGCAGAAACATACTACTTCACAGTTTTAGAGGTTGGAAGTCCAAGATCAAGTCCAACAAAGTGCCAGTGTTGGTTTCCTTTTAGACCTCTCTCCTTGGCTTATAAATGGCCATCTTCTTTCAGTGTCCTCTTAACTCTGTAAATGTGTCCTAATCTCCTTTTCCTCCTCTAATCTTCTCTGCTGCTAAGGACATTGGTCATTTTGAATTAGGGCCCATTCTAATAATCTGTTAGCTTTAATTACCTCTTTAAAGAGCCTATCTCTGGTTTAGAACTTCAACATATGAATTTTGAGGAAGGAAACAATTCAGCCCGTAATACCAGTATAGGTCAATCTTTTCTCCCTCTCCCACCCAGCCCCCTTCTCTCTCTCTCCCATTCTTCAGTGTTATCTCAATGGTTAGACACAATCTATACATTTATACATGCAAGCTCTTCAGGGCACCGTAGAAACCAGGAGTCTGTGTGCTGAAACCAGGAGACATGAGCCAATCTTTCTGCATCATCCCATTGTAGTTTCTCCCAATTCACTTGGGGAGAAGGGGAAAATTCCACAAGACTTCACCAAATTTATCCAAAGAAATGTTCTTTTTGGTCTTCCTTTTTAATTTCCACCTTTTTCACACCCTTGAGGTGAATATTCAGCCAAGATTGAAAACTTTTTTTTTCCCCAAGTCCTCTATAAATTGCCTAACACCTATTAAAATATTCCACTAATTATTTTGTTTTCAGACTTTTAGAGACTCAGCTTCCTTGATGAAAAACCAAAGTTAGATTTTAATAAATAAATTTTCTCACCTTTTGGTACTGACTTTCCAAATCCTTTTGTTTCCAAAACTATTTGAACAGAAAGAGAGAAAGATAGAGGGACTGAGAAAGGCTGTAATGTTTACAAAGGTCTCAAGATGCCTTGATAAATTTTTTTCTCCACTGCCTGAGTTTTATTAGTGGTTCCTAAAGTTTACTAAAATTTCAGGATGTTCTTCATCTCTTTTTCTAAATGTTATAGGAGACAGATAATCAGTTCTTTAAGGTTATTTTGTATTGCTGCTACATACCCTCTGCAGAAGCCAGAGAGACTGCAGCAGACCTGAATGACAGCAAGCCTACCACCTACAACACATACACACCAAACAAAACTTTGGCAATCTGCAAATGATGCTTAACATATTTTAGAGACTTGGAAGAGAAAAACAAGATCAATGATGCCAAAAACTGATCAGTACTATTTTGGCATTATCTCTATATATACTGTGTATAAAAACTGCCCTAATGGTATTAACATAATTCTTTGATTTGGGACACAATTGGCTAGAGGATCAATATATAACAATATATTTTTTATATTATGTCTATCTTCAGGGTAACTTCTATCTTCATAAATATAAATTTATTTTTATAATAACGTATTAGCTATTTTTTTTGTCTTTTGGATTTTCTAAATCTAGGAAATCAATATTTCCTAACATCCAAATATAGAATATATTACATTTGAAAACACACCTCCAAGAAACAGTAAACTAAATTATTCTCCCAAACTGCTCCTATACATAATACTACAAAAGAGAATTTAGACTTCATTTTCCTTATATAAAATAATTTAATTGTTCCTCATTCAGATGAAAGATACAATGATTTGGCTATCAATATATATTTCGCATTCAAAACTTGAACTTTTTGTATTTTGAGATCCATATTCACTAATTGACACACCATCAATAAAGTTCCTTCACCTTTCTCATTGTTTTTCCATTGTTTTAAAAATCACTTTTTTTAAAATTATTAATTTTGTGGAAATATTCCATTATATATTAATGCTTTTAAAATAGTATTTAAAATAAATTACCTTTTCCAGGAACCAACCATGTCACAAAGGCCAGTTGAGTCACTTCTACTCCTGTTATTCTGTCATACCCAATTTGAAATAAAGCAGTTTACAGCATATATTGTGTTAGAGTGAACACAAGAACTTGGTGAACTCGATTGAACCTATGGAGAAGGAATAAAAGAATAAACAGTCATATTATGGTGAAACTATAGGGATTAATATATTTACTTCAATATTCAAAATTTGAATTTGTATTCAAAATGTATTCTGAGCATTAATATATTTAATAACTATATGACACTAAAAACTCAAATGTTTCCTTTTCAAAGGCAGAGACCAAGATAGGACAGAGCTGATGGATTTATACAGTACTGCCAAGCATGTTCCCATTAATTATATTGCAGAAACAGTAACACCCATCATCTGGGCTGTTCAGGGGATGCCTACTAGTAATGTGTTGAATAGATCTGCCTCCTACAGTTTAAACACCCCAACATAGATTCTGATATGCTTGTCTGAGATAAAAGAAATATATCCACCAATGAATTAAGTGAATTTCAGAAAGTCAGCAACCATTGCCTTATCATTCATTTTCTTCTTTTCCTCCCTGGCTTCTCAATACAATGAAAAACACGACCAAGAAGTTTTGAATGAGGATAAGCATCGAAGTTATGATAAATTTAAAATAGCTGATTTCTTTTCAAGGCGCAGCATCCCGATTTCCATTTCTATCATGTTCCTCTATAGTGTAGAGAAAGTATGAAAAATGACATAGAGCCCTATTCTCCCTCCCTTCTCCCCACCCCCCCAAAATATTAAGGGTAATAGTTGTATTGTGAATCACCACATCCCAAATAAGGTAATAACACGTTAGTTTACAAAGTTATTTATAGAAATGAGTGGTTAGGGATAGCTTTGCCTGCTAGGTCTTTTTATAGAAATTTCATGTTATCCAAACTTTAACCTTAGGATGGATGATAACAGAAATCATACCCGTATATCCCAAGACTAAGCAATCTTTTTTTTTTTTCAGTTTTACTGAGGAATGATTGACAATTATAATGGTATAAATTTAAGGTATACAACACGATGACTTGACACACATACTGTAGAATGATTACCGAGATCAACTCACATAGTTAACATAGGTAACATTTTTTTTTGTGGTGAGTGCATAAGATCTACTTTCAACAACTTTAAAATATGCAATATTGTATTATTAACTATAGTCACCATGCTATACATTTGATCCTCAGAATTTATTATTCTGAAATAAATAACTGAAAGATTGTGCCCTTTAGCCTCTATTACTTGATTGCCTCCTCCCTCTAGCCCGTGGCAACCATCTTTCTATTCTCTTATTCTATGAAATTGTTTTTTGTTTGTTTTTTGTTTTTAGAGTCTACATACAAGTGACACCAAACAGTATCTGTCTTTCTCTTTCTGTCATATTTCACTTAGCATAATGTCCTCCAGGTTCATCCATGTTAAGACTCACCAATCTAGACCATAAAATGAGGTCAATTTGATTGTAAATGAGCGAATTATGGGAACATGCAGTGATATCAGCCTGATTTTAAGAAATCAGAACCCATCAAAATATCCCCATGCTGTTACTGGGAGTATTAAAAGACTGCTATATATGAGCCCTCAAAGGTTTAGCATCAAGTCAGAGGCAGATGGGAAAAACAACCAAAGCTATGCTGAAAGGGAAATTTAGAGGTGATAAACATTTTAAACAATGATTTTTAACAGATTGTTCAAAGTTCAAAACCCCTTTCTTCTACTGCAAATATCTCTTCTCATAACTCCTCTCTGGTTGAAGTGGTACCCCCGCCCTGGACCTGCCCTTTGGCTGCAGCTATAGACAGATCAGAAAAACCAAAGATCAAGGGCAGTAATCACATGAGGCTGAGGAGACATAACCCTTTATTTTCTCCTATCTCCTCTCAACCACCCATCCCACCATACTTCTAATGCAGTTGATTTGTAGTCACAGTTTTGCTGTTGCCCCTATAAAGAAGTCAGTCGCCAAGTATTGTTTGCCCTTTTCTTTATACCAGGCTCTGTGTTCCCCTTGTTTAAGCTGCTGGTGAAGCCTCACTGCTGACTCTGTTTGCCATGAAAAGCTCACCATCCATATTGACCATGCAAGTCTCTAATGTACTATCTGGGCTCCAAGAAGGGATGTTGATGATCTCCAACTTTTAACTACATTTTGTCACATGGGCCTTAAAGTTACTCTGCTTGTGTCTAGAATCTTACCAAGTTTCTATGAAAAAGTTCCCATTAGTTTCTGGCTCTTTCACTAATAACCAAAAAGATCTAACCTACCTTCAGGATTCTTGAAATAGATGAAATATCAGCTACTTTTTACCCTCTCCCATAAGGCTTCCATTATTCCTTCTTCATAGTTAAAATACTCAGTTTTTATTCATATCTATAGTTGCACCCTATACTGAGCAAAGAGAGTATTGAATTTAAAAGATGTCATCACTAAATATATCTGTATGCTGAATAACCTGCATTTTTCAGATCTGCTCTGCATCCCTCTTCCATCTTGTTCTGTGACCTTGAGACTAACCTTTGTGGGTTTTATCAATAGATTCTCTCTTGAACTTGGATTTATCAATGAGAGGCAAGGAGAACAGCAAGCTCAGATTATGCATCCTGCTGGCTACTTCCTGGACATATCACAGCAGTTGACAGTGTCCCGCCTACCTAGGGCACAGCTTTTATCTCCTATCAGGTGGCCCTTTTCCTATACTTGTCTTCTACAATTCCTGAGGAATTACTCCTCCTTGGCTTCAAGTTTAGAAGTCATAATAGTTCCCCACTGTTACTAATGTTAGGGTTCTTTACCAACACTTACCGGTTTCCTTGTAAACTCTTCTCATTTTCCTTGTTTGGATCTGGAATCTATTACCAGCAAGAGTGCTAATGCAATCTGTTATCCATCATAGTGATTCAAATGTGGCAGCACTTTGAAAAAAAATATAGAATAATCTAAATCAATTGGTGGTGTCCCTCTACCACCACAGATAAAGAGCTCAGTCAGGGTCCTCTATAAATACTGGCTTCTTGTTTTTTCCTATTCACATACATCCTTCTTTTCATACCCTGAACCTTTTCTGATTTAGCTGTTTAAGGTGAATATTAACTAGCTCAATTTAGTGAACCTTTTGTTTGTGAGTCATTTAATAATGTGAAATGATTCATTTCAAATATCAGATCAGAGACTTTTTTTCTATAAGGTGTTAGATTCATGTTCAAAAGGCTAAAAGATAGTTTTTGAGAAAATATTGCAAATAAAACTAGTCAACCTGGTTCTTTCCTATGTTGAAGAGAGCATTTAGTCCCTGAATATCCCCACCAAGAATATTCTTCAGAGATAATTACTGGTAAGTGAGGGCCAAGGCATAGTCACAAATTTTGATACATTTGTGATTTCTGAAAAAGACTTGATATCACTGCTCCCTTTAATGAGAGAATCCCCATGTTAAGTACAATTCCCAAAGCATCCTATAGGATTTAAAGCAGTATTTCAGAAGTCTACCTACTTAATATATTTTAGAATGACTCATCTTCACTCTCACTGCTTCACTGCTCCTAAGTGTAACTCTCCAAGGATTTCTTTACATGAAAGCCCATTTCTCCAGACAATTGTAAAGTATTTTACAAATTAAGTTATTGGAAGGTTTTAATAATAAAGTTGAATATAATGGCTTTCAAAAGTCATTCGTAATTTCATTGTCACAAATATGAACTATTAAAATATTGTATTTGAAGTCATACTGTTCATGCAATTTTATTTTCAGTAGTTTTGTAAATATTATGTTACAAGCATTTGGTCATATTATTAGAAGTTTCAAAAAGATATTTTCATACTATATAATATTTAATTATGTATAATTATGTCATATAATTATATTATATACTACATATGTATATAGTATATATGTACTATAAAGTGCTGAATGATTCCCTGTTGTCAGATATTTAGAAAGTTTTCACTTCCTAATTACACTTTGGATTATTATTTTTTTTAAAGATTTTATTTATTTATTTATTTGAGAGAGAGAATGAGAGAGAGAGAGAGCACATGAGAGGAGGGAAGGTCAGAGGGAGAAGCAGACTCCCCGCCGAGCAGGGAGCCCGATGCGGGACTCGATGCGGGACTTGATCCCGGGACTCCAGGATCATGACCTGAGCCGAAGGCAGCCGCCCAACCAATTGAGCCACCCAGGCACCCACACTTTGGATTATTTTATTATTAGTTTATTGAAAGCATGATTCCTGGGTGTCAGATTATGGGCATGTTTTTAACTTTCAAAATTTATTGTTAAATTCCATTCCAGCATCATTATTTACACTCTCGCCAAGAATTGGAAGAGAGGTGTTTCCTCACACTGTCCCATTTCTTAATTTTACATCTTGGAGAGTTTACATAGTAAGCATCCAATGTAGAGATAGCATACATATTTGGTATTGGATCGATTTCATAGCATTTGTATCGAGAGACTCTGAAAAAATACTGTCTTGTATATTCTGTTTTTAAGGTTATTTCTATGTCATTTGTGTTTTGAAAATATTAAATATTTCATTTATTTTGTACCTTGATCTTGAATATGTATCATCTACCCTGAATCTTGTAATTTTCTGTGACCAACATAAATAAATAATACTTTAATTGTCTTGACAAAATAATTAACTTCTTGGGAAATCTAAGTTTTGTATCTTCATGTATATCACTAATATTTTTTTATTTTTTTATTTTTTTTTTAAAGATTTTATTTATTTATTCATGAGAGACAGAGGAGGAGAGAGAGAGAGGGAGAGAGAGAGAGAGAGAGAAGCAGAGGGAGAAGCAGGCTCCCAAGGAGCAGGGAGCCCGATGCGGGACTCGATCCCAGGACCCTGGGATCATGACCTGAGCCGAAGGCAGACGCTTAACCATCTGAGCCACCCAGGCGCCCACTAATATTTTTTTAAAGATTTTATTTATTTATTTGAGAGAGAGAGAGAGAGCACACATGAGAGGGGGAGGGTCAGAGGGAGAAGCAGACTCCCCATGGAGCAGGGAGCCAGATGCGGGACTCAATCCCAGGACTCCAGGATCATGACCTGAGCTGAAAGCAGTCGCTTAACCAACTGAGCCACCCAGGCACCCTGTATATCACTAATTTTAAGAAAAAAGAAAACTTTGAATATCTTTTATTTCATCTGAAATGTTATAAAATATGTTTGTCAGTTTCCAAATTTCAGAGGAGTTCTTAAAATATGCCAGTGCAAAGAGTAAGTCATATTTTACTGCTGTCTCTACTTTCATTTTCATTATAGTTTCACTTGTAAAGCTTAAAGTATACATATATATTATACAAATAAAGTATATAGATAGATAGATAGCATTTTACCTTTATAACCTTAAGACATTCATTCAAACTATTCTGCAAAACAATTTTCAGTTTCTGACCTTCTGGTTTGGTCTTCCAATATCCAGGACATCCCAGCATGTTGCCATATGTTATGGCAACCTGCTTCCTGGAAATATGATACATGATGCCCACCTTTATTCACCCTGATGGCAAATGAAGGTCCAGGACATCACTTTCTTTAGAAAGGAAAGAGTAATAAGATAATTGACAAGCTGTATCCCTCACTGCAGAATCATTTCTAAAGCCATATTATTAATTTATTTGTGTTTCCTAATCAAACTGATTATCTGAAATATTAAATCTAAGTCAGGACTCTCTTGGTAAGAAAAAAATTGTTTCTCTGCTCACATATGAGAAGAATAAATTGCTGGAGAATGTGAGTTGTCTTTGCCTGGGACAGAAATACGGTGTCAGGAAGTTCCTATTTAACTTCTGCATTCAATATTTAGTGGCACACTGGGAAGTCAAGGCCAGAGGTTCAAGGAACCAGCTGGGAGTGTAGAGAACAATTTACCCTTGGAACTTCACCCCCTGTGAGGACGAAATGAGACAAACATGAAAGCTCCTTAAAAAAGATTAAAATGTTATACACAAATGAAAGGTATTAATAGTTGGGTAAAATTAATTTGGGGGACAAAAGAGCCTCTTTCCTTGCATTCTCAAGGCAGTGCTAGGAGTACAGTTGAGTTGTTAAATGGACCTTTCACAGGCTTTCACATAATCACTGGAGAAAAATAAGCCCAGTGGCTTTTTTATGCCTTTTGAAGGCATACAAGGGACATAAAGTAAATGGTAGGATACAAAACAGCAACTATATAGGACCAAACAAAAGGTAAAACTCAGAGGTCACATACAACACACTTTGTGTGTTTTAGACAATGTTGGTTCTTTAGAAGTATAGTTGTAGTGATTGCTTTATGAGGGAACCTACCATATGTGTGTCATTCCTTAATGTGTCTCCTGGACCCCAAGAAGGGCCTGGCACAAAAAAACTACAAAAAAACCCCACAAAAAACACAAAAATATTCTTTTGAGTTAGCAAATGTAAATTTGGCATAGATTTTGTCCAAAAGTCCTCTAATTACCAGACCTCTTCAACAAATTACCCTTGAGATCATTAACCCTACCACTACTGTCCTAAAGCAGAACAAGAGAATGTAGAAATAGTGAGCTGAAAGTCTGGTTAAGTGGAATATACCCCTGCCACTGACCTCAAAATGATGTTCCTATTCATCTACAGATATCTCTTCTCTTTGCCATTCCTGAGCTCATATAGCCAAGTTCCAGTCCATCTGTCTGGTTATGATATCTCAGAGGATCAATACTTTTCAAGTTTATACAATACTTCCCCTGCTAAGTTTGTTAGTAGGTATTCAGATCTCGTATTCCTTCTTATGCATATTCTTTTAATTTTTAGTCCTTAGGCTGTTCTAGGTTTTGTTCTAATAAGTACTAAAGTAGCTCAGTGAAGCTGGTTTATTATATGATTATTACAAACAGGACATTTTGGGCTTATACTTCTACTGAAATATCCCTACACTGGTGATAGAGAGCAAAAGTGCAAAGCTAGAAATACGGAATAAGCTCATGTCTCCTTGGGATTCCCCATGGAGGCCACTGAATTCAATCAAGTCAGAGTTCCCACATACTTGAGCCATGTGTAGTTAACTGACCAATGAGAACTCTGACCCAACTTGCCTTCTGAGTGCAGAAATAATGCAGTTTTTCTCTTAACTCATGGTTCCTGGTCCTGATCTTTATTACCAAATTACTTATCAGGCTTACCAGCTGTATAAATTTCCTCGGGCTGCTGAAATGAATTGCCACATGCTTAATGGCTTAAAACAACAGAAATTTATTGTTTCATAGTTTTGGAAGCCAAAAATCCAAAATTAGTGTCAGTAGGACCACAATCCCTCGGAAATTTCTAGGGGAGAACTATCCCCTACCTCTTTCAGCTGCTGGTGGTTCCATGTGTCCCTGGCTTGCGTCTCCATTACTACAATTTCCGTCTACATTTTTACATGACCTTTTCCTCTGTATCGCCTTCTCTTATAAGATTATTGCCATCAGATTTAAGGATCACTGTAAAACAGGATGACACCACGTCAATATCCTTAACTTACTTTCATCATCAGAGACCCCTTTTCCAGAAACAGTCAAATTCACAGAATCTGTGGCATAGACATATCTTTTGAGGCATTACAACTTAACCCACTACACTGACAGATTAGGGAAGACAAAGATGCAGGATCCTTAGTGCACCCCTCTTCCATAGCTGCTCTGTGTTCCAACTCCCCCCCCACCTTTTTAAAAGTTGTATTGGTGGCCTCATAATAACTCTTATGGAAAACTCTCAATAGAGCATTTCTTTGGAGTCCAAATGATAAGCAACTGAAAACTAAATCCTAGAGAAACAGAGACCTAGAGTCATAGAATAAATTCCCCTAAATCTCCTGTGAGAAACACAGTGAAGTTTATATCCAGTCAAGGGATGAATAACTGTTCTCCCATAAAGCGAAGAGTCAAGTAAGTCAAGCTGATGATATTTAACATACATATACATGCACATTTATATATATATATAAGATATAAATATATTTAATGTCAAAAGACTACAGCCTGCTAAGTGTACAGGCATAAAACTAAGTATGAACTTCCTGTATTTAGGTATTTCATTTAACTATGTAACCAGAATATGTATATGATTTAACTAATAACAAAATAGCTCAAGAGAAATAATTCAAATGTTGGCACTAATTTGGCACGAATTTGGTGCAAATTGGCAAAATTTGGCACTAAGTAATTATGATTATTTTCTGCAACCAAATCACCACTGGTGAGAGAAATGTGATTGTTGACTAGTGAATGTAAATTCTTAATGATGTATGATACTGAGGACTGTGTGTTAGAGATTCTTCCACTAGTCTCTCCATCCAAATGAGTGCCTAATCTTTTTCATATGCTGGGCAGAAATGGCATTTGGTCTTTCCTTCATGCAAATTCTGTTCCTTCCTCCTTATTAGAACAATTAAAGGGATACTACTGGATGCTAATATAATTTTTAAAAATCAACTTCAATTTAAGACATGTAAAAGAATACGAGGCTGTAAACTATTAAGCAAATCATACAATTAATGTTCAAGACCGATCCACTTAGTAGCTTCAAGTTTGGAATGGGGGGGCAGTATGTCACTTCTTTTGGGTTCAAATGAGAATGGCAGAGTCTGAAAAGATAGAGAGTGAATAGTAGGATTTCATCTTACATCGTTTAACTCAATACTAGGGCTTCCAGGGAGGTAATTTTTTACATTAAAAAAAGGTCTTGTTTTTGTCTGAGGATTATGGACTGAGATTATTTTCTCTCTGGCTAAATTTCAAGCGAAGCCGGTACCATGTGTTGCTTATCGGAGTGAGAAAAGCGACTAGTTTTTCCAACTAGTTCTTCGACTGATCCTTAGAGGGATAAAGGACATTTTTACTGTCTCTCAACAACTGTTTACAGATTGGAGATAGTCTGTTTTTAACATATTGCTCCTAACTACACCACTGCCATTCAAATAAAATAAACATTACTGCATATAGAAATTAATACAAGAGAGAATTTTATTTTATTTTATTTTATTTTATTTTATTATGTTATGTTAATCACCATACATTACATCATTAGTTTTTTATGTAGTGTTCCATGATTCATTGTTTGGTCATAACAGCCAGTGCTCCATGCAGTCCGTGCCCTCCTTAATACCCATCACCAGGCTAACCCATCCCCGCACCCCCCTCCCCTCTAAAACCCTCAGTTTGTTTCTCAGAGTTCATAGTCTCTCATGGTCCATCTCCCGCTCCGATTCCCCCCCCCTTCATTTTTCCCTTCCTACTATCTTTGTTTTTGTTTTTGTTGTTGTTGTTGTTCTTTTTTTTTTAATTTTATTATGATATGTTAGTCACCATACAATACATCATTAGTTTTTGACGTGGTGATCCACGATCCATTGTTTTTGTATAACATCAGAAAGGATGAATACCCAACTTTTACATCAACATGGATGGGACTGGAGGAGATTATGCTAAGTGAAATAAGTCAAGCAGAGAAAGTCAATTATCATATGGTTTCACTTCTTTGTGGAACATAAGGTATAGCATGGAGGACATTAGGAGAAGGAAGGGAAAAATGGGCGGGAGAATTGGAGGGAGAGATGAACTATGAGCGACTATGGACTCTGAGAGAATTTTGTTTTATGCTCAATCTACACACTTTTAAAGTATATAGTTTTAGTTCTGCAAGTATCTAGAACAGTCAAGTAGAGAAAACTTAGGTCTCAATTATCTGACATGTCATTGTGTTATGGATTGAATTTTTTCTCCCCAAAATTCATATTTTGAAGCTCCAACCCCCAATATGACTGTATTTCAAAATAGGGACTTTATGGGGGTATTTAAGGTTCAATGAAATCATAACTGCGGGGCCCTAGCTAGATTAAACCAAAGTTCTTATAAGAAGAAAAAGAGACCCCAGAGCTCTGTCTCTACATGATCATAGAGAAAAGGCCAGGTGAGGTTACAGCAAGAAGGCAACGGTCTAGAACTCAGGAAGACAGCTCTCAACAGAAATTGAATTTACTGGCACCTTGATCATGGATTTCTAGCCTCTAGAACTGTGATAAAATAAATGTCTGTTGTTTAAACCACCTGGTATTTTGGTATGCTATTTTGTTATGGTAGCCCAAGCAGACTGATACACAGAGCAAAGTTTGATCGGTATATATTATCCTATATAATTACTCTACTTTGTACTTCACTGTCCACCTCTAGTTATAACTATAATGTCAACGTCTGATGGAAATGATTTCATCTGTGACTTTGCTGAGACATAGTTAAAGCATTTCATTTTGCAGAGTGTGGGAAATGATTTTGAGTTTAATCCAGTTCTTAAAAGACAAAAGTTGGCATCACAGAAACTCCCATCATCACTGGCACTAATTAGTCTCCTTCCTGACAGCTGAAGTAGATATGACTAGGACTGAATATTAATCCAAGATGGAAAAAAAAAGTGTTCTTTCCCTCAGAGTTGATCTTTCTTTCTCATGGTTGAGATATATTTCCTCAGAAGCCAAGGGAAACTTATTCTTTGCTCTCCTGGTTTTCTGACCAATTAAGAGTATTTTATTCTTTTGTCATAATGACATATCTACCACAAGATAATATTACAGCAGAGCTATAAAAAAACAAAACAAAAAATAAGTTTAAAAAAATACTAAAATGGCTTTACTTTATGGCAAAGAATAAAAGAAAGTATTGATGAAATCCATTAATCACTGAAAATTCAAATCAGTTGACCCTCAGGTGGGTGTATTCTTTCTATTTAGCTTACTTAGCACTTCTACTTCGTACTTTGAATTTGCAAAGTGCTTATCAGCCTTATCAGTTACCCCTTGTAATGTGTCCCTGAAGTAGACGATGGCAAGCATTAGTGTGACACACATTAGTGTACTCCTTTGAGAGATGCTAGCAATGAAGCCCACGGAGGTTAAATGATTGCTACACGGTGCCCATCAAGTCTGAAGAAAAAAGTCTTGGTCTCAATTTCCTACTTTCTAACCCTTAGCGATAACAAAGGTAAAACTAAACATAAGATCATCTACAAGAATCTAATGTGTAGTCTCCTTTAAAAATGAAAGTTCTCAAAAGCATTTTCTTAGGGTACTGAAAATCTATCCATTGAGCAAGTATATTCGATATATATTTCTTTGTCACTTCCCCATTTAAGATGGGATCATCTTAAAAGGCTATGACATAAATTGTTGTGGAAAAGATCGATTAGTTTAAAAGCTTTTTCCTTTTAACAGATCAGATAGTCATTATATTTCACCCTTTTGCATGTGATTTTCATTGAGCCATTTTAATCATTTACTCATTTGAAAAAATTTCACCAAAACCAAGAGGTTCTACAAATCTATTTATCACCTCTGGCTTTCCTTGCTAATCACTGGGTTTGAACTTCTGGGAATTGGGGACAACTGCCTGACTATGGAATCCATTTCTTTAGAAGTAGATTTTTTTTTTTTTAAGAGCTCTTCATTTCTCTTCATGAGTCAGACTCTCTACCTCATTTATAATCCTTTCTCTCATTTGAGAACATCATTAGGGAATGTTTATGAGAAATGAAAGAAGGATATGTTTTGAACCTGAGGGTAAAAACAAAGATATTGTAGACAGTACAATGGGAAGACTAAATGGTTCATTTTTTTTGACAAATAAGTCATTTAATTTCACATTTTTCCCCACAGTTTTACCCCTTTTGTTATTTTACACCTGCCTGTCACCTTTATTTGGAAATGGATCCAGAGAAAAAAAGTATTCAGGGAAAAATTCACGGTATTTCATTGCCTCTTTTATAACATAAATGACAAAATGGTGGGAAATAAAAGGGGTTTGAGACAATGAAATTCAAGATATGAATTACCTTTCTTAATCCCAAACATTGGAATTCTACCGTATTGAAATAGTTGGAGAATATGAGAAAATGACTGAGATTTTATAAGATTTTGCAGTATTTAATTTGATCCTTATATTAAACTTGAGGAGTTGTTATATATCATAATTTCTACTTGAAGAAAATATAGCCCAAAGAATCTGAGACTTGTCCAAGTTACATGGATGATAACTTAGAAGTCCTATAGTCAGGACATGGACCTTTCGACACCAAGTCCAGAGGAACTCTCCTTAATATTTCATATCATTATTTTATATTGTGGATCTATGGAAAATATTCACAAATAAATCTTGGTGTATGTGCAATAATTCCTGTAGCACCTAAAACAATAAATATGAAAGTCATGACTGAGACAATGCCAATAAAAATCTTGAATAATGTTTCTCATATTAACCCACAAAGATATAAACCAAAATATCTTACATTTTCAATAAGTTGTTGAGGATTTTCACTCTCCTATCTGCAATTAACCAAGTGGGTGATTTCCAAATGAAAATTGATCCAGAAATGTTTCATGTGATTATTGTATAAGAGCTAAAATTACTTTAAAAAGCTCCAAAGAATTACATTCTCAATGTGCTTGAGCGTAAATTCAGTACCTGTCCACGTATCTATGAGTCCTGTTATACAGCCTAAAATTTTTTTGGTACTTCACATATCTTCCTAATGGGCCATTAACGAGAGTTAATGTGCTTCCAAAAGGACTCATCCTATGACCAATAAATCTGTCTACCTCATGAAACCAATACCTTTGTGGAACCAAATCTCCAGTGGCCTACAGAATTGTTTAATTCTCTTACCCTGATACTGAAGGTACATCAAGACTAGTCCCAGTTCCCTTCTCCAGCCTTCTCATACCTACTCATATTCATAAATCTACTGTTAATGTTAAACCCATCTCCTCCTCCTTCAGATTTATTTTTGTGCTCTTTTAAATGGGAATCTAAAATATTTCACCCTTTTTCTCGTGTATTCAAATCCTATTCATTTGTTACTATCCAACTTAAGATAGGGTCCCTACAAAACTTTTTGTCTCTATTTTGAACTTCAGCTTTAAATATATTTAATGTTAATTTGACATTTAAAACACACTGCCTGGAACATCTGGGTGGCTCAGTTAAATGTCTGCCTTCAGCTCAGGTCATGACCCCAGGGACCTGGAATCGAGTCCTACAACAGGCTTCCTGCTCAGCCGGGAGCCTGCTTCTCCCTCTGCCTGCAGCTCCCCCTGCTTGAGCTCTCTCTCTCTCTATGACAAATGAATAAATAAAATCTTTAAAAAATAAAAAAATAAAACACTCCTATTCTTGCATCATATTAGATTTTTTTAAAAGATTTTACTTATTTATTTTTGAGAGAGAGAGAGCACAAGCAGGGAGGAGAGGCAGAAGGAGAAGCAGACTCCCTGCTGAGCAGGGAGCCTGATGCAGGACTTGATCCCAGAACCTTGGGATCATGACCTGAGCTGAAGGAGGATACTTAACCGATTGAGAGACCCAGGCGCCCTCATATTAGATTTTTTTTAAATCTCTGGGTCCATTTCACTTTCACATGTCTATTTTTTAAGTGAATCAATATAATGAAATATAATATTTGCTAACAGTCATTAATTGTTAGGTCCAGACACCAGTTAAGCAATTTAAATATATTTCTTTACTTAACAACCCAGAAGTCAGTACTATTATTATTCCTATTTCATTAATGAGCACACTGAGACCTACAAAAGTTAAGGTTCATAGACAAAGTTAACAGTTGTAAGATAATTAGCAAAAGAAGATTTGAAACCAGGCATTTTTTATTCTAGAACCCAATTTTATCTTACCACACAACCTCTATCAAAGATAATTGAAGATGGACATTACAAATTAAAATTATTTATATCCTAAATACATTTTTATATTTTGGATTGAATCCTAGAACAGAAAAAGGACATTGGTGGAAATTAATGAAATCCAAATAAAGTCTCTGATTTAGTTAAAAGCAATGCACCAAGGTTAATTTCTTGGGTTTTTTTTGTTATGTTAATCACCATATGTTACATCATTAGTTTTTGATGTAGTGTTCCATGATTCATTGTTTGCATATAACACCCAGTGCTCCATGCAGAACGTGCCCTCTTTAATACCCATCATCACCAGGCTAACCCGTCCTCCCAACCCCCTCCCCTCTAGAACCCTCAGATTGTTTTTCAGAGTCCATAATCTCTCATGGTTCATCTGCCCTCTGATTTCCCCCCTTCATTCTTCCCCTCTTGCTATCTTCTTCTTCTTTTTTTTTTTTTAACATATAATGTATTATTTCCTTCAGAGGTACAGATCAGGGATTCAACAGTCTTGCACACTTCACACTGCTCACCATAGCACATACACTCCCCAATGTCTATCACCCAGCCACCCCATCCCTCCCACCTCCTGCCACTCTAGGAACTCTCAGGTTGTTTCCTGAAATTAAGAATTCCTCATATCAGTGAGGTCATATGATATATGTCTTTCTCTGACTGACTTATTTCACTCAGCATAACACCCTCCAGTTCCATCCACATCGTTGCAAATGGAAAGATTTCATTCCTATTGATGGCTGCATAATATTCTTAGATATATATATATATATATATATATATATATATATATATATATATATCACTTCTTCTTTATCCATTCATCTGTCGATGGGCATCTTGGCTCTTTCCACAATTTGGCTATTGTGGACATTGCTGCTATAAACATCGGGGTGCATGTACCCCTTCGGATCCCTACATTTGTATCTTTGGGGTAAATACCCAGTAGTGCAATTGCTGAGTCGTATGGTGGCTCTATTTTCAACTTTTTGAAGAACCTCCATATTGTTTTCCAGAGTGGCTGCACCAGCTTGCATTCCCACCAACAGTGTAGGAGGGTTCCCCTTCCTCCACATCCCCACCAACATTTGTCATTTCCTGACTTCTTAATCTTAGCCATTCTGACTGGTGTGAGGTGGTAATCTCATTGAGGTTTTGATTTGGATTTCCCTGGTGTCGAGCAATGTTGAGCATTTCTTCATGTGTCTTGTTGGCTGTTTGGATGTCTTTTTCAGAAAAAATGTCTGTTCATGTCTTCTGCCCATTTCTTGATTGGATCATTTGTTCTTTGGGTGTTCAGTTTAAGAAGTTCTTTATAGATTTTGGATACTACCCTTTTATCTGATATGTCATTTGCAAATATCTTCTCCCATTCTGTCGGTTGTCTTTTGGTTTTGTTGACTGTTTCTTTTACTGTGCAAAAGCTTTTCTTTTTTACCTTAAATTTTTTATTGTTATGTTAATCACCATACATTACATCACTAGTTTTTGATGTAGTGTTCCATGATTCATTGTTTGTTCATAACACCCAAAGCTCCATGCAGAATGTGCCCTCTTTAATACCCATCACCAGGCTAACCCGTCCCCCCACCCCCCTCCCCTCTAGAACCCTCAGTTTGTTTTTCAGAGTCCATTGTCTCTCATTGTTCATTTCCCCCTCCAATTTACTCCCCTTCATTCTTCCCCTCCTGCTATCTTCTTCTTCTTCTTCTTTTTTTCTTAACATATATTGCATTATTTGTTCCAGAGGTACAGATCTGTGATTCAACAGTCTTGTGCAAAAGCTTTTTATCTTGAAGTCCCAATAGTTCATTTTTGCCCTTCCTTCCCTTGCCTTTGGAGATGTCTCTAGGAAGAAGTTGCTGCGTCTGAGGTCGAAGAGGTTGCTGCCTGTGTTCGCCTTTAGGATTTTGATAGACTCCTGTCTCACATTTAGGTCTTTCAACCATTTTGAGTCTATTTTTGTGTGTGGTGTAAGGAAATGGTCCAGTGTCATTCTTCTGCATGTGGCTGTTCAATTTTCCCAACACAATTTGTTGAAGAGACTGTCTTTTTTCCATTGGACATTCTTTCCTGCTTTCTCAAAATTAGTTGACCATAGAGATGATGGTCTATTTCTGGGCTCTCTATTCTGGTCCATTGATCTACGTGTCTGTTTTTGTGCCAGTACCATATTGTCTTAACGATCACAGCTTTCTAATAGAGTTGGAAGTCCGGAATTGTGATGCCGCCAGCTTTGCTTTTCTTTTTCAACATTCCTCTGGCTATTTGGGGTCTTTTCTGGTTCCATACAAATTTTAGGATGATTTGTTCCATTTCTTTGAAAAAAATCAATGGTATTTTGATGGGGATTGCTTTGAATGTGTAGATTGTTCTAGGAGGCATTGACATCTACACAATATTTGTTCTTCCAATCCATGAGCATGGAACGTTTTTCCATTTCTTTGTGTCTTCCTCAATTTCTTTCATGAGTATTTTATAGTTTTCTGAGTACAGATCCTTTGCCTCTTTGGTTAGATTTATTCCTAGGTATCTTATGGTTTTGGGTGCAATTGTAAATGGGATCGACTCCGTAATTTCTCTTTCTTCTGTCTTGTTGTTGGTGTATAGGAATGACACTGATCTGTGCATTGATTTTCTATCCTGCCACTTTACTGAATTCCTGTATGAGTTCTAGCAGTTTTGGGGCGGAGTCTTTTGGGTTTTCCACATAAAGTATCATATCATCTGCAAACAGTGAGTGTTTGACTTCTTCTTTGCTGATTTGGATGCCTTTGATTTCCTTTTGTTGTCTGATTGCTGTGGCTAGGACTTCTAATACTATGTTGAATAGTAGTGGTGAGAGTGGACATCCCTGCTGCGTTCCTGAACTTAAGGGGAAAGCTCTCAGTTTTTCCCCTTTTAAGAATGATATTTGCTGTAGGTTTTTCATAGATGGCTTTTATGATATTGAGGTATGTACCCTCTACCCCTGTACTCTGAAGAGTTTTGATCAAGAAAGGATGCTGTACCTGGTCAAAGGCTTTTTCTGCATCTATTGAGAGGATCATAGGATTCTTGTTCTTTCTTTTGTTAATGTATTATATCACATAGATTGATTTGCAGATGGTGAACCAAATTGCAGCCCAGGGATAAATCCCACTTGGTCGTGGTGAATAATCTTTTTTATGTACTGTTGGATCCTATTGGCTAGTATTTTGGTGAGAATTTTTGCATCCGTGTTCATCAAGGATATTGCTTTCTAATTCTCCATTTTGATGGAGTCTTTGTCTGGTTTGGGGATCAAGGTAATGGTGGCCTCAGAAAACTAGTTTGGAAGTTTTCCTTCCATTTCTATTTTTTGGAACAGTTTCAGAAGAATAGGTGTTAATTCTTTTAATGTTTTGTAGAATTCCCCTGGGAAGCCATTTGGCCATAGGCTTTTGTTTGTTGGGAGACTTTTGATGACTGCTTCATTTCCTTAGTGGTTATAGGTCTGTTCAGGTTTTCTCTTTCTTCTTGGTTTAGTTTTGGTAGTTGATACAACTCTAAGAATGCATCAATTTCTTCCAGGTTATCAATTAGATAACCTGGCATAGAGTTGCTCATAATATGTTCTTATAATTGTTTGTATTTCTTTGGTGTTGGTTGTGATCTCTCCTCTTTCATTCATGATTTTGTTGGTTTCGGTCATTTCTCTTTTCTTTTTGATAAGTCTGGCCAGTGGTTTATCAATCTTGTTAATTCTTTCAAAGAACCAGCTCCTAGTTTCATTGATCAGTTCTTCTGTTCTTTTAGTTTCTATTTCATTATGGTCTGAAAATATGCAGGGAATGATCCCAATCTTTTGGTACCAGTTGAGACCTGATTTGTGACCTAGGATGTGATCCATTCCGGATAATGTTCCATGGGCACTAGAGAAGAATGTGTATTCCGTTACTTTGGGACGGAATGTTCTGAATATGTCTGTGAAGTCCATTTGGTCCAGTGTATCATTTAAAGTCTTTATTTCCTTGTTGATCTTTTGCTTAGATGATCTGTCCATTTCAGTCAGGGGGGTGTTAAATCCCCCACTATTATTGCTTGTTGTTGATGTGTTTCTTTGCTTTTGTTATTAATTGCATTATATAATTGGCTGTTCCCATGTTAAGGGCACAGATATTTGCAATTGTTAGATCTTCTTGTTGGATAGACCCTTTAAGTAAGATATAGTGTCCTTCCTCATCTCTTATTACAGTCTCTGGTTTAAAATCTAATTTGTCTGATCTAAGGATTGCCACCCCAGCTTTCTTTTGGTGTCCATTAGCATGGTAAATGGTTTTCCACCCCTTCACTTTCAACCTGGGGGTGTCTTTGGGTCTAAAATGAGTGTCTTGCACACAGCATATCGATGGGTCTTGTTTTTTAATACAGTCTGATATCCTGTGTCTTTTGATTGGGGCATTTAGCCCATTTACATTCAGGGTAACTATGAAAGATATGAATTTAGTGCCTTTGTATTGCCTGTAAGGTGACTGT